>NW_028253124.1:0-358103 GCF_964263255.1 Lissotriton vulgaris
AAACCTAATAATGTCATATTTGTTTTAATGTAAACCTGAATCATATTTGTAAAAAGTTTTATTGATTCATAAAGGAGTTAGAAAATGATATTTTTCATTAACATACAATTATAGAATATATTGTTAAAGATATATTTTGTTTCAATATTAGTTTAACATGTATATTTAAGCTGTGTAATGTTATTTATACAAAAATATGTATAATTACTAATATAATATCGATATTATGGATGACTATATTTTCCTAGTTGATAATTTGGAGGCATATTACCAAGCAATAGCGATAATTATCGCTATTGCTTGGTTAGAGACAAAAATTTACCGCAGAGTTGCGGCGATTTTTATCGCAAATAAACCTTGGTATTACCAAGGTTTATCGCAAATGCGATAAAAATCGTCCGCAATGCATGAATATCGCTGAAAAGTCAGCGATATTCATGCATTACCGAGCTACTGCTCTTAGCCATGTTATCCACCTCCCATTGGATAACATGGCTAAGAACTGCTCAGGGCAGGTGTTAACTTAGCGCGAATATCTCCAAAAGTTGGTAATAGGAGATAGCGATGTTAGCAACTGTTTCCAGTCGCTAACATCTTGGCACGCCCACTTTGCATGTCATTAGTGATAAATATCACTGACATGCAAAGTGGGGCCCAAGATGGTCGCTATCTCCTACTAGCTGTCGCTAACTGGTGTTAGCGCAGCTAGGTAATTGGGAGATAATTTTATCTCCGCTTTCTTGGCTTTTAAAGCCAAAAAAGCAGAGATAAACCCCCTTGATAATATGCCCCTTGGTGCTTTAAATTATACATTTATAATGCTGCTATTTTTGAAGTCACTATTTTGACATGGAGATTTATAAAACCACAATGTTTGTGTGGTTAATAGTTTGACAAACTTCCATGTGTTTTAGACACTTCTCAAACTGTGTCCACGCTCTCACGGTTCTGCAATCATAATCCAGAGAGAGGAGTGGACTTTAACACCACCACATCCTGTCTCATTAGACAGTTCCAGGCATTGTTGCTATTAGCATTTGTGATAGCCGGTGTTTTGACATGCTTACAATATGTGTATGTATGCGTGTAGTATTTGTATGTATGAACCAGGCTGAAGGAAAGATACAACCTGAGAGTGAGTCCAGGCAGGGTGCTGGGGTGTAAGAGGAGATCTGGATTATTCATTGCTTTGCAAAGCAGTGTTCTTTAAAGAGGTGGGTCTTCGGATCTTTCCTGAATTGAAAAAGGTTAGAGGAGACCCAGATAGATATAGGGATGTCAGTCTAGATCCTCGGTGTGTAGATGGAAAAGACATGTTGCCTAGTTTTTCATATCTTTTCCTCCCTTGTCTTTCCTCATCACCCCCTTCGTCTCCATCCTCTTCTCTCTCTCTCCGCCTTTACCTTTCTTTGTTTGTTCTTCGAACTGCCTGCCCCTCTTTACCCCCTCTCTTTCTCTCACACTCCCTCTGTCTTTCCATCTCTCTCTCACCTTCTCTATCCCTCTCTCACTCCCCATCTTTTCCTCTCTCTCTCTCTCTCCCTCTCTCCCCATCTCTCTCTCCCTCCCTTTCTCCCCATCTCGCTGTCCCTCTCGCTCTCTCTCTCTCGCTCGGACTCTCGCTCACATTCTCTCTCTCTCTCACTCTCTCTCTCCCTCTCCTTCATCTCTCTCTCCTTCTCTCTCCCTCTTTCTCCCCATCTCTCCTCTCTCTCTCCTACTCTCTCTCTCTCACACACCCTCTCTTTCTCTCCCCATCTCTCTCTCTCTCTCCCCCTCTCTTTCTCTCCCCCATCTGTCCCCCACCTCTCTCTCTCTCTCACACACACACCCTCTCTTTATCTTCCCATCTCTCTCTCTCTCTCTCTCTCTCTCTCTCTCTCTCTCTCTACCTCTCTCTCTATTTCCCTCTCCCCATCTCTCCCTCTCCCTCACTCTCTCTCTCGTACCCCCCTCTCTGTCTCTCCCCCCCCCCCACCCCCACTCTCTCTCTCGCCCTCACTCCCAAGGAATATCAGCATGTTTGAGATAATTTTTAAATAACGTTTGCACATCCTTAACTATTGCTGATAGTATGTGTGCACATGTGGAAGCGGCATTGCACTGGAACATCATATAAACTAAATACATATGCAATGCACACATCCACGTTATTTTTACATTCTGTAATACTACAGAGGCTTGTGAAAAACTCAGATCTATTGCATTCCACATGTATCTATGATACAATACCACGCATGGCCATCTCCAAATGTACAGAAAACAAAAGAAGTATTAACTACACAAAGACTTTCTATTCAAATCAACCAAGCCAGAGCTAAGAACTGGCACTTAGGATCAGTCGCTTGATTGTTGGAAAACAGAATAAAAATGTGCCAGGCGTCCAATGAACAGAAGCCTTCCTTGTGATGCGGAGATGAGTGTGGAAGGCACAATAAATACAAATCAGTGCATGTAATTCTTCGAATAGACCATTGTTTCGAAACATAAAAAAGCAAATGTCACAAAACGGATTCATATTTTTTTTTCTTTTTGCATAATTTTACTTTGGCATAGAAACTACATCCCACTTGTGGTTGATAGATTTTGCCTTATATGCATCTTAAATAAATAGTTGTGAAATGTAGTGCTCGCCTGTGTCCAAACTGATGTCTACCGAGTGCAACTTTGACAAGGAAGTGCATTCAGAAACCGATTAATTTAGTTACTCTATACTACAATTGTATGTTACAGTGAAATAATCGTGAAGTTGCATTATATAAATCACAATAGTAGTATGTGGATCACAAGCGTGAAATATCGTTGGATCTCATAAAGCAAAGTTTGTAAGCTAAAATCCCACCTTAATGAATTTAACTAAAGTAGGTACCTGAAAAAATAAACAATGGCCGGGGGAATCAAGATTGGACTTTCCAATTCCTTTTGCATTTTCTCATTTCTTTTTTTTTAAAACCATCTTTATGCAGACATTTTCCTTATTTTTACACAAACCACCGCCCCCCTCCCCCCTTGAGAACAGGTACCTATCCTTGTTACAAACACAGGTAAATAGAAATGATCACTTAGCTTAGTTTTAGAAAAGAAAAACACCAAAATTAAAAATTGATAGATAGCACAACATTTCTACCAAAGATATCTAATAGAAGGCACAAAAATAATCCGGTTAGCATTTGACACCACTTGTTCACAATGATCCAATCAGTGCTCCTGGATCCAGTCTAATAAAGGTTCCCAAATTTTTATGCCCATTCTTCGAGAGTTACGCCCTTTAATAAATAGCAACCTCGAGGCTGCATGTCGCCAACAGTTTAGCCTTCCATTGCAGAAAGGATGGTGGTATCAAATCCAGCCATGATGAAGCAATGCACAACCGAAAAACGTCCATTGCCACAAAAATAAGCCCTTGTATCTGTTTCGGTCGATTACTACTAGTTGTACCCAGCATGACCTCTTCGGTTGTAATACTCACCCTAACATGGGCTATGTTAGAGAGGAAGCCCGAGATTTCTGCTAGTATATTTGTTAATATATTACAAGAGGCAAACATATGGGTAATGTCTGCCGCGGGAAGTGCGCAGCGTGGGCATGTTGTGCCTTTCCCCGTCACCCTTTTAGCTATTTTATATGGGGTATAGTATAGTGAAAAGAAAGTTTTAAAGAATTGTGCTTGCAGTTTTATAGACATTAAACAGGTAAGTGACATTTTGTATGCATAGAGAGGAATTCGGGAATAGACACCAAGTTTAGTCTGCCATGCACCTACATGTTTATCCATGTTGTCTGGTAATAAGATATTCAGTACTTCGTAAATCTCACCGATTTTTGGAGGCGATTCTTTACACAGATTTTCTATGTTTCGGCAAGTTTGAAATTTGATGCGGCCTCCCCCCTTCTTTAGTAAAAAGTCTCCTATTTGAAGAAATTTAAAGAAATCCCTGTTGGTGATATTAAAGTCTGACTTCAGCTCATCAAATGTTTTGAGTCCATTTGTCGAGAAGAAACATCCAAGCTGTCTAATCCCTGCATCAATCCATCTCCTCATACAGGTGTCATGGAAAATCCCTGGAAGGTCCGTGTTCTGACTCACGCGGGTATAGTACGAGTAACGACCCAGACCTAGTAATCTTTTGACATTCCCCCGTACTTTGAGGACGCTGGAAATAGTCTTGAATTTTGTTTTTTTAAAGTAGCCATTGTTTACATGGTGCCACAGACATCCAGCACACCCTTCCCCTAGGATAAATTCTTGTGGAGTGGGTATGTTACTACCGATCGGATTGTCCGTTATAAGTGTTATACTATATCTTAACACTGTGGCCCAATAGTATAGCTTAAAGTTGGGCAAAGCTCACCCTACTCGTTCTCGTGGTAATATAATCCACCTAAATGCCCTACGTGGTCTATTATAACCCCATATAAACAGTGAAAACATGGTGTCTATATTTTTAAATACTTGTGGAGAAAATTCTAACCAAATTGCCCGAACAAAATATTACAATTTTGGTAAAAAAAGCATCTTGACCACGTTGCATCTGCCACCGATAGTTAAATGTAAGTTGTTTAATCGAAACAGTTCTTTCTTAGTGCGCTGTATGAGTGGTTCCACATTGTTGTTAACAATATTCTCAATATTAGCACTAATACTAACCCCCAGATATGTGGCCTGATCCGTTACTCTGGAGTCCCTCATCGTGATTTTGCTGTTAAGCACAATCTGTGTCTTGCCAGAGTTTAATTTATACCCTGAGATTCTACCAAAAATGTGGGCTTCTTTTTCAATCATACTTATAGCATTTTTGGGGTCACAGGTAACAATAGCTATGTCATCGGCATATGCTAAACTTTTCGTGTCCAGATTACGCACTCGAATAGGAGGAATTAATACATTGTTCTCAAGCCTGCATATAAATGCATCAATATAGATTGCAAACAAGAGGGGCGAGCAGGGGCACCCTTGTCTTGTCCCCCTAGTGATAATAAAGTTTTCCGACAGAACCCCATTAATCAACATGCTGGCAGTAGGGTTTACATATAGCATCTGTACCGGTGTTATAAATTTCTCTCCGATGCCACAGTTTGACATGGCGGGCCACAGGAATTTCCAGGAGACCCTATCAAACGCCTTCTCCGCTTCAAGCAGGATAAGCGCCATAGGGTCTCCTGTTGTTCCCGTGTAATCAAAGAGAGAAATAACTCTTTGTACGTGGTCAGTTGTGGATCTTTCCGGTACAAACCCATGTTGTCGTTCAGAAACCTTTTTATGTATCAGGGGCGCGAGCCGTGCTGCTAGTAGTTTAGAATATATTTTCGAATCCCCATTGATCTGGGTAATAAGTAGATATGAAACCATTTCCTGGGGATCTTTATTTTTTTTAGGAAAAACGATTATTTTGGCCGATGACCAGGACCTTGGTAGGTTCCCCCCCTGAAAGATGTATCAAAAGAGTTCTAGCATGATGACCCTAAGTTGTGGTGCAAACTTAACGTAGAACTCAGTTGGGATCCCATCCATACCTGTTGCTTTCCCATTGGCTAGGGAGTTCATAGAGAGTAGGATATCCTCCCAGTAGAGGAAGCTATCTAATAATTCCTGATCTTCTGCTCCCAGTCGATCTGTGCATAAGCTCTCTCCCCTAAACTTAAATAGAGTGACTTATCCACAATAGGCATATTTAATTTACTTATAAGTCCCTGGTAGAGTGCACTGCATGTGCTCAGAGCCTGTGAATGAAATGCTACTAGTGGGCCTACAGCACTGATTGTGCCACCCGCACAAAAGAGCCCTTTAAACATGTCTGAGGCGTGCCACCACAGAGCCTGTTTGTGCAGTTTACACTGCCATATTGATTTGGCATTTAAAACCCATTGCCAAGGCTCAAACTCCCGTTTTATTACATACTAGCAGCCCGTCCCGACGTTGTCCGGGTAGGCTTTGCGCGGTGAAAGGTAGTCACCAGCATTGCGCAACCCGGACACGGCCAGCTCCTTTCTGTGTTTTAGCAATCAGCCCTTTTTGCCCACTTCCCCTCAAAGTACTTGGCCTTCTGTTGTGAGAGCCTGCACACCTTCCCTCCCCCCCCCAAAATCTCCTGTAGTGACCAACATTGCGCAACCCGGACACGGTCAGCTCCTTTTTGTGTGTTCCCCTCAAAGTACTTGACCTTCTGTTGTGAGAGCCTGCGCACCTTTCCCCCCAATCTCCTGAGCCCAGTCACCTCATCCTCACACTATCACTGGAGTACACTCACTTCCGCGCTCCTCCGCAGTGAACCATGTGTCGGTTCACACTATCACTCGAGTACACTTACTTCCGCTCTCCTCCCCGCGCTCCTGGCCGTAGGCTGAATACCACCTTACTTTTCTTCTTTACGGCTGCATTTTCGCCGTTCCTCCCCACGGCTCCAGTGGCGCACATTGCAGTGAACCGGGTGTTGGTTGCACTTTCGCCGCTCCTCCCCACGGCTCCAGGAACGCGATTGCAGTGAACCGGGTGTTGGTTGCACTTTTGCCGCTCCTCCCCATGGCTCCAGGAACGCCGCCTTACTTTTGTTGTTTACGGCTGCACTTTCGCCGCTCCTCCCCACGGCTCCAGTGGCGCACATTGCAGTGAACCGGGTGTCGGTTCCGCGCTCCTCCTCGCGTCACGCCCACACGCTATTGCGTTTTATGCACCAAACGCTGCGCTATGCACCCATGACGCTGATGCTGAACGCCGCAATCAATCACTGTATGCCTACACCTAAGGACTACTTTTCCCCTAGCATTCTTCCCCCCTAATGTATATGGTGTGGTGATTTGTAGCCTGTGTCCATCTCCTGGACCTCCCCTTTCCAACGCTATATTGGGTGTTGTGATTGGTGGTGTACTTCTGGAGTTTACCTTGCCCAAAGGTTCCCAGTTCTCTCTTTATAATAGTAGTATAGATAAACCCCTAAGGTGGGACCTAGGTTGCCCACAAAATAAGATGCTATGAAATTAAAAGTCCTGCATGTCCTAGTAGGGAAAAAAGCTAATTTATTTTTCACTACTGTGAGGCCTACCCCTCTCATAAGTTAACACTGGGAAGTCCTTATTACACTTAATGAGCTGCAATTCCTGACTGAGAAGGAATAGATTTGTCATGTTTCATATCACTGAAATGATAATGGGTTTTGAAGCCCTGCTGCTGTGTCATCTTTCTCCCCCTAGTTGTGTGCACAACGTAACTCTCCCTACACATGCAGACAGTTTCCTGGCTGTCCTATCTCTCCTTATCAGCAGCAACACATTACATGCAGACATGCCTGCTGTGAAAGTGGTCAGACAGCCATCTTGTGACCTGCACATGCACTACATGTAGGTAATGTATATAGTGCAAACTCAAGCCAAAGATATTGGAGCACTTTACATGAGCACCAGTTACATTACTCAAGGACACATTGATTTTTGGTTGGCACGGGGAGGTTAATTGATTTGACCAGAATCACAGGATGTTGAGTTGATGCAGAGACTCGACCCTTGTTCCCCAACTCCAAAGTCAGCAGCTCTGGCCTTTATACCACATCCTCTTGGAGGACTCTCATCTCGTGCCAAGCAGTTAGCAAACCGTCATACCATGGAAAGGTTAAAACTTCCCTATGTTTAGAAAGTGCGGCCTCCCCTCGCTATGATGACTGCCCGGGGCCAGACACATTGCTTCCAATGGCCCAATGCCCCTTACCCTCAACTAGGAGTACAGTCAGTGTAATACCCCAGGAAAGTAGGCTAATAATATTAAAACAAAAAACATACAAATGTGAACAGACGACTGCAGAAATGACTGCACCCGATGCATGGCCGCCCGGGCCCTTCATCCCTTTGGACCCCAGGCTGATAGCTCTCCCAAGGTACATATCTCGTTTAGGTCCTGTTATTGCAAAAGCATGCAAGATAGCATAGTTCGCATGGGTCGCTTCAAATTGTAAATGGGCCTTGCAGGTTCTAAAGGCGCATTTTAAGGCTGACATTTTAAAATCTAAATGTATATTTAAACATGTCAGAAGAGTTTTCATTTGACATGTTAGTGCTGCAGTCAGCCCTGTTCGTATTTATACTATTTATACTATTACCTCTGTGTATTTTGCAATGTCGCAGGGCAGCCAACGTGGAACATTTGACTTGCGCAATTCTACGCAACATTACGGTGGACTTATCTAAAAGCCAAATATGGTAACAGGTATTTGGCACGTTCACTGACAGGAGTTAGGGGTCTACCTGTGCCAAATGGTCAACTAAGGCAATTATTCACTCCAAAAGATGCGGGGGAAAAAGGGGAACCTATGCAATAAGGTTGATATCTATAACCTAAAAATAGTAAATTGTACTACCCATGGAGCTAGTCACCCATCCCCCTTGAACGTGGCGCCTAAAATTTTCCAAACCACTAACATCTCTTGTCCAGGACTCCTTACAACTCTCCTAAGATACCCTGTAACTCCCCTCAAGACTTAGTAGTCTCCCAGGTGACTTCCCAAGTTTCCTCAGAATATTTACTTATCACCAGAGTTAAACAAAAATATAGAGCCTGTAAACCTCATCGACCTTTCCCTGCCAAAAATCACAACATCCATGTTACAGCTCCTTGATACATGGAGATGCAAAGCGCAAAAAAAGGCACTTTTCCAGTACAAATAAAATAAATTTTCACAGAAAAGTGAATACCGCTTCAAGACTTTGGACCACTTCGCGTGACTTTGACGTGTAAAAAAGTCTTCATACATCTGCCACAATGTGCCCAAGAAGCACCCATGGTCTATAGAGCATTTAAAAGCTGATCCTCACAGTAAATTATATATCCATCACATGGATACTTGACCAGACCTTTTGGGCATTTAAATGCATCTTCCCTTTGCACACATTAATGTATTCCATGCTCCATTAAAAAAAATCTTTAAAAAAACGTGCATACTAAAATACCTGGGCTAGATCATTGCACCTATTTCTATTTCATATGTTTTTATAGTCACAGTATATGACACGTCTGCAGATCCACTTTTGTTACTTACATTGTTTGCTGTCCTTTGATTTCTGCTGCAAATTAAAGTGAAAAGGAAAATCGGTAGAAAAAAAAGAGAGAACATCGAAATAGTCTGAAAATCTTACCTACAGAATGGGCTTTCATCATGCTCGAAATTGAAACATTTGGAGAAAATCCTTTCTGAAGTAAGGCCAAAGGTCACAATGTTACTGTCGATAATGAAGCTTGTTACTGGAGCAGACACACAAGGCAGCTATTATTTATGTTGCTTCCTCCCTCTCAGAATATTTCTATTGAGGACAGAACACTAGGCTAGATTTACCATCCACTAAGAGCGTACAGAAAAATGAAAATTCATCCAGTCATTGTTCTGTTTCAAAAGTCCAAAAATATGTGGCAGGTGTTCAAAAGTTAAGATAACCAGAGCATGTGTGGTTAGGGTACCATTTATGAACAGAGGACACGCTTGTTATGTGTGCAATGAGAAAAAAGTAGGCCTGGGAGAAATCTAAATTGTTATTGTTTATATTGCGTCATTTCTAGAATTTCACATTTTGCGTTTTATGTGTAATTTCTAAATTACGCCATTACAACAGTTTGCGTACTGATGCACCATACATGTCAAAAATGTATACAATAAATTCAGTTGCCAATAAAAATGCACCACAAATGCATCGGAACAACAAAACACGAGTGGCTTTTGTTCATGGTGCTTTTCTTTAGATGCGTCCTCATGCTAAAATCGTTACGAGAATGCATTTTGCACTTAAATATAGCACAAAACGATGAATTTGCATTTTGTGTGTTTATGCATAATTTCATGTCATTTTGCCTTAACTTCACGTAATTATGCAAATGCAAATTACGCAATATGTATCACACTCCTAGAAAGAGGGTTGAGGTTATACAATCCAAATGTGGTACTTGCATATTGTCTTTTATGGTTGTGCAAATGTATAAACGTGGACTGCAAGGTCAAGAAATCTCATCTTGGACGAAGACAGATAATGTTTTTTGAGTTCTGAGAAATTCACATCTCCTAAAATGAACTCAACTCTGATTCAAGAAGTAGGGATAAAGAGGACGCCCCAACTGAATGTATGATGGTGCTACCCCTACTAATACCACGCATGCCATTACAATGCGGGTATTACTACGCTAGTACCCCTAAAACAACCTACCATCGCTATGCATTCTTTTACCACACATCTGCCTTTGCCACGCATGCCATTACAACACAAAAGTTACACCCCCAACCCTACCCTAAACCCTAAAACACTATTCCTGCATGACCCTCCCCCGTCCCCCAGTCCTCTCCCTACCCGAAAACACTACCCTGTATGACCCCTCAACACTACCCTAAACCCTACAATACTACCCCTGCACAACCCTCCCCGACCCGAGTCCTCTTCCGACCCTAAAACACTACCCTGCACGACCCCCGACCCTACCTTTAACCCTAAAACACTACACCTGCATGACTCTCCTCCCTACCCCCAGTCCTCTTCCTACCCTAAAACACTACCCTGCACGACCCCGACCCTACCTTGAACCCTAAAACACTACACCTGCATGACCCTCCTCCCTACCCCCAGTCCTCTCCCTACCCTAAAACACTACCCTGCATGACCCCCGACCCTACCTTGAACCCTAAAACACTACACCTGCATGACCCTCCTCCCTAACCCCAGTCCTCTCCCTACCCTAAAACACTACCCTGCACGACCCCCTTGACCCTACCCTAAACCCTACAATACTACCCCTGCACAACCCTCCCGACCCCAGTCCTCTTCCTACCCTAAAACACTACCCTGCACGACCCCCGACCCTACCTTGAACCCTAAAACACTACACCTGCATGACCCTCCTCCCTACCCCCAGTCCTCTTCCTACCCTAAAACACTACCTTGAACCCTAAAACACTACACCTGCATGACCCTACTCCCTACGCCCAGTCCTCTTCCTACCCTAAAACACTACCCGCATGACCCCCGACCACCTTTTACGCTAAATAGTAACTCTCACCCCAGAGTCAATCCCCCTTACCACTCTCTCCTTGTGGTTCCATTCACTCCTACTGGTTCCCGCGATCGTCTGAAGGGGGGTGCACGTCATTGTGAGGAAACAGAAGAGCCTCTGTTTCCTCACAATGGCATGGATCGCCTATATTTTTTTATAACATATGTGCTTTTACCATACATACCTTTACAACGAAATTCGTTGTAAAGGCATGCGAGGTAAAAGCACATACATTGCAAAAAATGTGTAGTAAAGGCTACGCGTTTTATAATGCATGCGTGGTAACACTTGCATTGTAATGGCATGCATGGTAACAGCTGCAATGTAATAGCTGTTCCCCCACTGACTGTTTCAGTTTTTCTTCACTGAAAAATAGACCCTTGCAAAGTCACAATGTCCTTCCTTATATTTTTCAACTTCATCCCTTATCAATAGTCTATGCTTTTCGGCAAAGAAACTGTTCAGTACTTTTATCAGAACAAAATAGTCATTTAATATGTCTTTCCCTTGTGACCATATATTTGTTATGCTATCGCTCAGCTAAATGGATCAATTTTCCAAGGCAGAATACCTCCAAAAATGAGGGCAATAGTGTGTTAGTCATATTTTTTTTATTTATCAGTAATTGAACAAACTGGGTTAGGCACTTCTTCAGAGTAACATTGATTTAGTTTAACAAACTGAGATGCTATGTTCTTGTTAGGCATAAAGAGAATTTTTTTTATTTATTCCTGCATATTTTGTGGGTGCTGAAGGTCTCTCCAAAGGCTCATAAATTTAGTACATTTATTTCCTTTAAGGAACCTGTGAGATTATGAGACATCCACCATGTGCAGATCAGCAGACTGTGAAATAAGCGCTTCTTACGGCAAACTGGTGGTGGACCACACTTCGTGGTTTGTCCAAGTCAAAATGTTTACTTTCAAAATTAGAATTTTTTTTCAAAGTATGAAGTCTTCTGCAGGGTAATGCTTTACACTATGGCCTAAATATGGCCTTAGTGCTCAAGTTGGATGAGTTTTTCTGAAGACTTGAACTTAGTAACCAGTGCTTTAAATGAGCCAGTACTGTCTGGAACTGAGTATGGCACTTTTTCATTTTCAGAGTAGAGTACCTGCAGTTCTCAAGAGTGATGAAATACCTTTAATTGGCGAGTACCAGCACTTCTCAGAAACAAGAGGGTACTCTGGTACAGGGTACCTGCACTTCTATTTTTCCATTTCAAGCCCTGGAGAAAATACTGGAGAAAATGATGATGCCACAGAGGACATGTCCTTTTTGGATTGTCGGGCACCTTGTTCCGGTCATTCCAGGTTTACATTTCTTTATATATGAATTACTCACTGGTGCCATGAAGGTAACTGACCAAGGCAAGATAGGATCTCTGAAGTTGTTCCCTGTCTGTTCTCAGCCTACATTGCATTTTTTAGCTCAAACAGGTGTGTTTAAAAGAGTGATATAAAATGTGCTTCAAATAAAAGAACATCACACATGCAACCATCCCACCCACAACCAACCAGGCATCCATGTCATTGCTCACTCACCCACCCAACTGGCTATCCACTCTCATCTATCTACCCACTCGCCCATCCAACGACCCATTTACTAATTCATCCATCTTCCTACCCACTTGGCTAACTGATGTTAGCGACAGCTTTTAGGCGATAGCAAGCGGTTTGGGCCTGCTTTGCATGTCAGCGATATTTATCGCTAATTACATGCAAAGTGGGCGTACCCAACCTGTTAGCGAATGAAAGCAGTCGCTAACGTCGCTATTGCCTATTAGCAAGGCAGGCGTAGCGATGGAAATATTCCCGCTATCGCCAAAAACGAACGCCTACTCAGACCAGTTCTTAGCCATGTTATCCAATGGGAGGTGGATAACATGGCTAAGAACATTTCATCGCTAATGCGTGAATATCGCTGTATTCTCAGCGATATTCACGCTATCGCCGGAAAAATTATCGCTTTGCAGATAAACGTTGCTAATAGCACGTTATCTCAGCAATCATTTCCGGCGATGCTTAGCGATAAAAAAATCGTTGCTAAGCCTAGTTAGCGATAAATATCGCTACTCGTTGGTACTATGCCCCGCTATTCCCAGCATGTGAACAGCGCTGGGATTGGGAACTGGGAGCCTGCACAGTGTGACATGGGCGCAAGAATCATGAGGAAGTTGTCGGCCGTCAGAGCAGGTAAGTGCAGTTTTATTTTTTCTTTATTTGTCCTTTTTGTGTTACCCCCCCCCCCCCCCCCACTACTGCAACTAACTCAGCCTTCCAGTGGCCCATTAAACATCTACCTTTCCAAAAATTAAGAAACCACTGACTTTTCTACTTCCTAAACCATCCAACCAACACAAACAAGCAATGTTTTCCTTTTAACCTGAAGCAGACCTATCAGCATGGAAATGATGGCTGAAACCACTTTCTTATTTTTTTTCAAAAATCCTACTGAAGTCTGTCGCGCTCAGAACCGGTTTCTTTTCGGGTTAAATATTATGTGTGCCATTCTGTTTCGGTTGTGTGCCTAGTAAACTATACAAGACCAAGATGTGTATTTTACAAACTATATTGACAGAAATGAGCTAATAAATTGTGTTCAACATAACTAAAAAATAAACTTGTTTTACAAGTTCGACTATGGAAAATAACTCGTAAGATTTGTGCATTATCGATTTCCACTCTTCCACAAGCAGACAGCTGGAAGCTTAAGTTGAGAGACACTGTGTCCATTACAAGGCTACATGGCTCAAGGTGCCACATTGTTAATACAGGTCGATACATTCTGTGCGGGTACCCTTGAAAAGGGCTCTAATAGTTGAACATGTGTGCGTAATCAAGCTTTTTGATCAGCGCTCAATGTCATGTCCTGAAGAAATAAAAAAAAGCTTTCTTCGTCATAATTGCTAAGAGAGCGAGCAAGGACCAGGGAACAGGAAATGCGTTTTTCCTGGATTTAGTTGCTCTTCTGCAAACATATTGGTCATAAAACTTGAGTTAACAATTCACAGGGGCTGCTTAGCTCTGCTGCTTTTACAGTCTTAAATGAGCCGAGGTAGCTGCAATATTTCCCAGCAGTGTTTTTGCTGTGTGTGTGTTTCTGAGTGTGTGATATTCATGTCTGTTTGCGTATGCTGCCCAAACATTGACATATGTGATTAAAATCGAATATGTTAGCTATTGAAAAAGTGGATACGTCTCATATTTTGATATAATATTAATTTAAAGAAAAAGAGTGCTTTTCAGGCTCTGTAAGGAAGAGGCGTGGTATACATTGAATTTAAATAGGGTGAGAGGACAGATGCTGGTGCTTCATTTATCTTTGAACACAGTGAAACAAAACAGCAAACAAAGTTGCAAATCCAGAAAGTAAGATAGAGGTGAATGTAGATTTCTGCAGGATATAGTGTATCACTTTAAAGGGCTAAAACAAATCGTCCATACCTGCTGACTCAGATAGTAGTACTTGATTTGAGCTGGTGGTTGCAGGTGGGGGTCACCAACACTCCTTTTTGAGGACCAACAATTATATTTCCTCATCAAGCTTTGACCTTGAGCAACATATAGGAACACATTCAAGGGGAAAGGGAGAAAGCAGGAACCTGCTAGAGTAAGAACAAGCATTTACAATGCAATGGTTTCGCCTTTGGAAAAGTTAGAGTTATTGGCATTGCTCATGACATTTCTTTTTTTTTTACTTATAAATAAATGGCATTGTTATTTACATTGCCAACAGCTCTCACAGCCCACACAGCTCTCTCAGCCCACACAGCTCTCTCAGCCCAACACAGCCCACACAGCTCTCAGCCCAACACAGCCCACACAGCTCTCAGCCCAACACAGCTCTCAGCTCTCTCAGCCCACACAGCTCTCAGCTCTCTCAGCCCACACAGCCCTCACAGCCCACACAGCTCTCAGCCCAACACAGCTCTCAGCTCTCTCAGCCCACACAGCTCTCAGCTCTCTCAGCCCACACAGCTCTCAGCTCTCTCAGCCCACACAGCCCTCACAGCTCTCACAGCCCTCACCACACAGCCCACACAGCTCTCACAGCCCACACAGCTCTCACAGCCCACACAGCTCTCACAGCCCACACAGCTCTCACAGCCCACACAGCTCTCACAGCCCACACAGCCCACACAGCTCTCACAGCCCACACAGCTCTCACAGCCATCCGCCCACACAGCTGTCACAGCACAGCAGTTGCTCTCAGTGCAAGTGTGCACTGAAGCAGGTACTGTAGTAGAATTGGCCTATACCATGTACTGCACTGTGACATTTACACAGCACTTCATCCCCGGGCTGTGGAGCGCTCTGGTTTGCACGGAGATCCTAGGTGAAAAGGTTTAAGATGGCGTGGGTTCGAGCGTGACCAGTGCCTGTGATGCTGGGTGACGCGTGTGAGGTCTGGAGATGGGGACTCTGCGCAAGCGCAGATCGGCCCTCTTACGTGGCTGGTTATAATATACTACTTTGCACAAGCGCAGACATGCCCTGCCTCTTACATGGCTGCGCAGCCAAGTTTTAATGTGCTCCATTTTTTTTGCTGTTTGCAAAGTCCTCTTATTCCTGCTGGCACAGAGTGGTGCATCTTCGGCGTTTCACCCTGTGCGAGATTTGTTGAAGGAAGGAACAGATAGGAGAGGGGCTGCTCCATGACACTGTGGTTTCCTTGACAGTGGTTGCTCACTTTTTTTTGCTGGGGGAACGAACAGACAGGCTGACATTGCAGCACGCACACAGAAAGACGGACCTTAGACACTGCAGGCACACAGACAGACAGAGACTGCAGGCACACAGATAGACGGACACTGGAGGCACACAGACAGACAGACGGACCCCGGACACTGCAGACACACAGACAGGCTGACATTGCACGCACACAGACAGACGGACACTGCAGGCACACACACAGACAGACGGACCACGGACACTGCAGGCAGGCAGGCAGCCGATCACCGCAGGCACACAGATAGACGGACATTGCAATCAGACAGATGGACACTGCAGGCGCACAGACAGCGGGACACTACAGGCACACAGACAGATGGACACTACAGGCACACAGACAGACGGACACTACAGGCACACAGACAGACGGACACTACAGGCACACAGACAGATGGACACTACAGGCACACAGACAGACGGACACTACAGGCACACAGACAGATGGACACTACAGGCACACAGACAGATGGACACTACAGGCACACAGACAGGCACCGTATCCTGGCCGGTTGACATTGTAAACCTAGACACAAGGGTTGTTTCTTATTCCTGCTGGCACGGAGTGGCGCATCTTCGGCGTTTCACCCGGTGCGAGATTTGTTGAAGGAAGGAACAGATAGGAGAGGGGCTGCTCCATGACACTGTAGTTGCCTTGACAGTAGGTGCTCACTTTTTTTTGCTGGGGGAACGAACAGACAGGCTGACATTGCAGCACACACAAAGAAAGACGGACGTTAGACACTGCAGGCACACAGACAGACAGAGACTGCAGGCACACAGACAGACGGACCTCGGACACTGCACGCACACAGACAGACGGACACTGCAGGCACACACACAGACAGACGGACCACAGACACTGCAGGCAGGCAGACAGCCGATCACCGCAGGCACACAGACAGACGGACATTGCAATCTCACGATATGATTTGCATTGAATGCCCTTAGAAATCCAAGTTACTCTATACTGCTAATGCGCACCTGCAAAGCATTTCTATTCCAAATGACAAGGCTGCCAAAAATAGTAGATATAAAAAAAGCTAACTAAGAGTTTGCGCCCAATATTGCATAAAAAGGCAAGGCTAATCTACTTTAACCTGACATAATCGACGTGATGATGACTTTTACCAGTAATACTGAAGTAACACTCAATGAAATGAATGAAGTTACAACAACTCACTATGGAAATAGCCAAAGAATCTCGGGAACGCCCCCGTGTCTGGTCCGGCATTGACGGACGCCTCTCTGTTCCAATGGCTAGCCTCCATTTATGGAGCTAGCCAATGAAGCAGAGAGGCGTGTTCAAGTCACCCATACTAGAAACTACAGATTTCTCTGGAGGAGGAGCCTAACGTTAATTTTACATTATGCAGCAGCTTTCCTAACTCCCATTCCTACGCGCAATTTATGGATTTACACGCTCTCACTTGCAGCCCTTTACCCAAGCAATTTGTTTTCCAGCCAGCATTTTACAAATGTTTCCCCTCCCTCATATCCTATTTCCAATTTTCAGGTTCTCCAGCACCACGAGGTCATAGAAATGCCAATAACACTATGCAAATATCATCACTCCACTGCATATAAAAAAAGTTTAAAAACATTGTCTTTTTCAACACCAAAAGTTGTAACTTTCACAAATGCAAGATCTATTGCATTGCTAATGCTTGTTTAATGTTACTAGTGTAAACATTCAAAGAGCTTGGACTGGCCACTGAGGTAGCCAGGTCTTTGCTCTGTAAAGAAGACTGTTGTACATTATAGGTGCGGGAAAATACCACAGGGCGTTCCTCCTTAACCGCTGCTAAGTGCTGTGTCTGTTGGTGTTTCAGTGAGGATTGTATTGAACTGGAGGTATGTGTGCTGCTGCCTGTCCTTTGCTTGACAGCCTGGAAAACTCTGAAGTTAAGGGTGAAGCTTGTGTGGAGTTGGATAGCTACTGAGACCAGATTGGAACACAGCTGTAAGTCTAAAGAAACAGACAGATCCATACATGTTTGCATGGTGCAAGACTTGGGAACAGATCCAATATGCTTGCAGTGGGTAGGAATGTGTTTTATTCTACAAAAGCCTCCGTATCAAGACTGATTTCCCTTTTGTCTCAACTGGGTAACCATCAGAGCACCGAAGGACTCTTGGTTTTAAGCAAACGAGTTACAACGGGTCTGGCACTGAACTTGCAGCCTTGTTTTTATAACTGGAAAGTGAGTGAAAAAGCTACCTTATACTCAACCGCAAAGACTGGGCTGGGAGCACAGAATATGAGAAGGAGGTTGAGGGGTTTTCCGACTGGCATAAAACAACCAGAGAGACTGTTTTCTGTGGACGTGCAAGCCAAAGATATCCCTACCTTAACTGACGCTTGGAAGCTGGAAACTGTGCTTAGCTGTACAAAACAACTGACTCCCATCTAGCCTTTCCAACATAAATGAAGGCTAAAGGCAGCTTGGAGTCGTGTTGTTTGACTGAACTGAGAAGACGCCTACAGTGCCCACTTGTGAGTACTGCACAGTAGCTTTCATCTACTGTCCATGCCGCACTGAGGAGCCATGTGGAAGCTATTTTTGCCATTTAGGCCTTATTTTAATCATAAAAGCTTTTTATTGGTCTGGGGGGCCTAACTAAGTTGTTTCTTGATGCAAATGTTGTGGCAGTACTGTTACCAATTAACACACACTCTCGGAAGTTGTCTTATGTCTAGGTCCTGCGCTACTAAGAGGTAGATGAGGCCGACTTAGAGAAGCAGTGGTTGCCTAACTAGAAGCTAATTTTGCACGTGGTGGTAGGATTTCGCCACTGGCTGGTAAATCTGGCTTCCTACAAACAGTATCTCCATGAAGACGTTAGCAAAACATTACTACCATCAAAGCAAAGGGTCCGAGTAACTATTAAAGAGAATAGGAACACATTTTAATGGCTTAATTTTAAATATGCACTCAACCATTTCTAAACTCTAGAGACTAGGTCCCAAATTACCAGATCCGTGGTGTCAGTGACTAACCATAAGACCCCACACCTCCAAGTATACTTGGTCCTAGGCAATCTTCTAGCAACACTCTCTCCCAGGTGAATGGCTGGATGTCACTTGACCACTTTAGGGTCAATGAATTTGCCATGGTCACCCCTCCCCCGTGCATAGTTCTCTAGTACGTTTTAACTCTTTAATTTGTGCTCTGACCATTAGGTGTGGGACAAACATCTTGGCTAGTTCCATTCCTACTGCAATTAGTTCGAAGTGCCTTCTGTGAGGCCCAAGAATACCTTCTCTGGTTCCTTCTCCAGCCTTCTTTATTATCGGTGTCCACTGCTCTCTTTCATATCCGCTCGATCAGGGGTGGACAGGTTGCCTCCTTCACGCCCTGCCCACCACCTCGCACCGCCGCTCTGAGCGTAGGGCATCTCTCCACACAGTGCTGTGTACATGGCTTTCCACGCACTTCGCCCTCCATCCCTGCCCCTCCCCCACCGCCGCACGCAGGGTCTGGGGCAAGGACGTCGCGCGCGGTTCGGACGCAGACTCACCATTTGTCCAGGCTGCCTCGGACTCCAGGAGCCGCACTGGCGAAGAGAGGGTCTGGGAGCGGCAGACAAGGGGACGTCTGGGGTCGGACCAGGGAGCAGAGTGGCTCAGCAGTCCTGTGTCATTGGCATTCACCAGACGGTAGAGCGGGCTCCACACACGGCTCCGAGACACCACTCTGCAGAAGAGAGCAGGCAGCGCTCAACGAAGCCCAACACCACTGCGCCCCCCACCCCCACCCCCACCCTCCGCCCCCCACCTTCCCGCTCCCGCGCAGCCCGCACCAGGCTTTAGTCTAAACTATTATATTCTGTGAGAAGGGGGGTTCACGAGACTGTTGACAGGCACTGAAGCGGGTCTACGACAGTCTTGTCTGGGCTCCCTCCCATCGCCATCGCGTCCAGGACCAGGTGATCCGTGCGCTGCAGCAGCCGTTGCACCCTGCGTGCGGAGCCACGCAACACAGCACTCACCGGGGGCGGAGGCGCGGGGCTGCAGCTGTCCTGCCCGGCAACGTCCTCCGCTTCTTCCGGGGCTCCCTCCAGGCAGGCCACGGGAGCCCCGCGTGGGCCGCCATACTTGTTGTGGGCCGCCGTCTTCCTTCTTCCCCTGGGCGGCGGGGGGCGGGCACTTCCGGCCGGCCGCGCTAGGATTGGCTGGCCGGCCGGCCGGCTGAAGAAACATCGCAGAAACCTCGGAGAGGACGAGGGGGGCGGGCGGGAGAGGACGAGGGGGGCGGGAGAGGACGAGGGGGGCGGGAAAGGACACGGACGTCGGGAGGGAGGAGGGAAACGTGGGGACGGCGGGAGGAGGGAGGACAGCAGCAAGCACGGCCGGACCAGACACGGGGGCGTTCCCGGCGTCCCGTGACGTCGGCAAAAGCCAAAGAATGTCGGGAACGCCCCCGTGTCTGGTCCGGCATTGACGGACAGGCCCCTCGTCCAATGGCTAGGCTCCGTTTATGGAGCTACCCAATCGGACGGGGGGGCGTCTTCCATAGTGCTTACTATACTCATTAGATTTCTCTGGAGGCGGAGCCTAATCGGCTCCGCTCACCAGCGAAACCTAAAAAGGGGGCAGAGAGTGTCCGGTGCTGGATTAAAGAGGCATGAGGTGGAAGAATGACTATACACCATACCATAGCATGGCAACTGGATTCTGAAGAAATGTTTGGCCCCAGCACATTTCCTTTTTCACATTAATCCCTGGTAGGTCTGCCTCCCAAAGGGAGACTTAGTAAAAAGTCAGTAACAGGATAATACTCGGGTCTGATGTACAAAGCCGCAAGTCACAAAGCAATCGCTGCATTTGCTCAGACACTGGTTTGCAACCTGGGTCTTATTTTGCACTGTCACTGTGCAAAGTGGACTTCAATATGATTTGCAGAATCATTCCTTATTAATATAAAGGAGGAAATATTGAGTTTGGGCATGGAAAGATGGGATACAGTCCTCAAGAGATATTACACCTCCCTCCCAGCATTTCTGCTGCCTTTCTTTTTAAAATTATTTTTATTGAACAGTCATAGGTACACCTTTATAATAATACAGAGACAGGTTGATTTTGGGCGCGGAGAACAGAGGAAAGGCCTTGTTTGCCTTAACTCGCAAGTTTGGGAGGGGGGCACTTTCCCCTCCTTTAAATATATCTATCTATCTACCCATTGATCTATCTATCTACCTATCTACCTATTGATCTATCTATCTATCTATCTATCTATCTATCTATCTATCTATCTATCTATCTATCTATCTATCTATCTATCTACCTATCTGCAAATTGGGGACCCTTTCTGCGGTTTTCAGTTCTATGTCTGTTGATTTTCTCTATTTGTGCAAGCAAGACAGAATGTATTCTGCAAACCGCTGACACACGTATTGTCTGCACTATGTATAACTACTTAATAAAAAATAGATACGCCAACATCACGTAGCATTGGAACATCACCTGTGTTCCAGTCCGGTTACTTGCAGAAAATCCTGGCATGGTATTCAGTGTGCACTAGGACTGATTCTCAGCTATTCTGCCATGAGAAGGTGTGACGTATTCTTATAGTACTCCTGGCTTACTCCTGAATTCCAGGAGTAGAAGAAGAGTAAATCACTGTAAAAAGTTTGTGAATCAAGCCCTGTACCTTTACTCTTCATGTAAAGTATTGAGGCTGACAAAGGAAAATTTTATAAGCACTTTATGAATCCGTTCAGTCACCCACTTATTCTTTCTGAAAGTGTCACATGCACTTTATGAATCTGTTTAGTCGCTCACTCATTCTTTCTGAAAGTGTCACAGGCACTTTATGAATCTGTTTAGTCACTCACTCATTCTTTCTGAAAGTGTCACAGGCACTTTATGAATCTGTTTAGTCACTCACTCATTCTTTCTGAAAGTGTCACAGGCACTTTATGAATCTGTTCAGTCACTCACTCGTTCTTTCTTAAAGTGTCACAGGCACTTTATGAATCTGTTTAGTCACTCACTCATTCTTTCGGAAAGTGTCACAGGCACGTTATGAATCTGTTCAGTCACCCACTCATTCTTTCTGAAAGTGTAATAGGCACGTTATAAACCCGTCCTTTGCTCGTTCAGTTTCCTAATCACAACGCCTCACTGTAACCCACATCCATTTTCTTTAAGATACATATTATTGTTCACAGCACCGGATAAAGATGTAAAACCTACAGGGTAATACAAGATACATTGTATTTGAACTGCACAAATGCAGGTTACTATACTGTTTCAAAGTTAAAGAAACATTTTCTACAAGAACACACATAAACGATAGATAACCCTTACTAAAAGATCAGCAATGCACACAGTGAACACTAAAATGCATTTTTAATCTTTGCTCAAAAGTTGTAAAGGAACAGGGAATGAAGTGTCCGTTCTATTCTAGATTAAATACACTCTAAAAGTAACAAGATATTGAATGAGGCCACGTAATCCGCGTCGACTTTCATCTTCAACACAGTGTGATGGCTCAGGAACTGGAAGCCCACACAGGGCCCACGCAAACAAGCGCACAGACTGATGCCTCCAGTTTCATAGCACATGAAAACACACTAACAAAACAATAATCACTGTGCCACTAACTTTCAAACGATACTTACCCCTAACCAGCAAAGTCTTTCGACAAAATGGTAAAACAAACTTGTTTTAGAAATAGTTCTTACACATAAATGCAAGATTTAGTAATAAAAATAATTGTTTGTCACATTTGACCTTGCACATTTTAAGTGATACACATTGCGATTTACAGGAGCAGCTTTAAATAAACAGACTGTTGCTGCATAACACAAACTGGTAAGATCTATTTTCCTACATCCAGGTTGTTTCACAAACAGGTCCTGGTGGCTTTGGGAGGGCTCCAGTGGCATTGCAAGAGCGCCATGTGCCATAATGTAAGCATGTAAATTGGGCTGCCCTTTTGGAATGGGGAAATCAGGTTCGAGTCTCGGCGTCGGCTCAACATCCTGCGATGCTGGGCAAATCACACTCAATCTCCCCGCGCCTACCAAAAAAGTGAATGGGCCCTTGTGTAACGTAACTGGTGCTCATGTAAAGCGCTCCAATACCTAGGGGTCGAGTTTGCACTATATAAAACTGCAAAACAAAGATGACCATAAATGGGTACATTGGGCAGTAGTGGAGCAAGGGTGTCTTGGGTCCTAAGGCAAGCAAGGAAATAGCCCTCTATTCCTGAATGGGTGCCCCTACGAGCCATTCCACCTTCTTTGCAACTGATAGCTATGCCTCTAGCATTAGGCCCGTCAGAACTGGGGTGCTGGCACTACTCCACCTCCTGCGCAACCCAACCATCCTCTTTGTATAATAAATTATCAAGCACTGTGCCAATATTTGAATAAATATTGGCTCCCGTAAGTCACATGGGGTGTTGTGGTGTAGGGGTTGGTTGCAGTGGCGGCTGAGAGAGAATGGATACAGTAGGCAAGGTGAGGTGGGGGGTAGAACATTTTAAAAAAGGAAGCACCTGGGCTCCACTAAGCCAATCACAATGCGGCAATGCAGCACTGTGATTGGTTCTCCTAAGCCAATCACAACGCTGCAATGCAGTGCTGTGATTGGTCTGAGAGGCGTGGTTCGGCTCTCAGATTGGGACAGGGAGCTTGTGCATGTTCCTGACCAGGCTGTGCATTACAGCATGGTGGTGAAGATGCATAGTGCCCCTGCTCTGGCCAGCCCCACCCTTCCCCCACCTAGGAATGGAAAAATAAAATGATAATAACGTTTACCTCTGCACTGCTCTCAATGCAGTGGGGCGGCGCTTTAGTGAAGGAGCCACCGCTGGTTGGATGTTGTCTGCTGACATCGATAACCATTAGCCAATACCTGTCCAGAGAAATGCACTCATTGAATGTCTCTCCCTAAATACATGGTTAACATGAGGTTTGTTGTATGAGAGCATACTGCAAACATAGGGCATACGTACCCCCCCTGTTCACTGCATATGTGCAAGATCCCAACCTGTGCTGAACAACAAATCTCATGGACACCTCCAAAGCAGGCACGTACCTAAGTGAATTTGGGATGTACCAGCTTCTGCATCCTTTTTAGTTCTGGATTGACCGCGCAGAGCTATGTGATCGACCTAAAAAGGAGTTTTCAGGACTTATTACAGAAATGGGCTTTGGCTCCACCTACATGTTGGTGGATAGGACTACATGTTTTGACTGGGCAAACGTCGTGCGCTTCCACAGAAAAAGTTCTTACCCTTAAAAAGCTGTAATCATTTGTTTATCAAGTTGCATCAACCAGAGCTCTTTATCAAGTCTAGCAATTTTGTGTTACAACAGAGCTTGACATTTAGATCAAACACCTGCCACTACAATGCTATATTATCCTTAGAAAACTAAATAATTCGTTTTTTTTTCTTTTCTGGCAGCAGCACAGATGAGAGGAAGGCAGTTGGGAAGAATGTGTTGATATGCTGTGTCCCAGCCAATCCCCCCTTTCCCTTCCCTTAAATTAGAACTCCTTTACAGCAGGTGTTTGCTCTTTCTAAATCCCAGTTTTAAGAGTTATGGGCTGGAAAGATTTCTAAGCTCATTGGCTCTCAAAATGTAATGATTAATTTTTATGTATTGTTAATTTCTTTGAAAAGCACATTACTAATATTATATTTAATTTACTACACATTTACTATAAATGTAATATTTTATATTAAATTAATTGACCTATTCAATATGCTGTAAATTCAAATTACCATTCCATAAATCTGAAAAACTTCTTACTGTCCCTTAGCACTCCTGTCTCTGAATCTGACAACCTTTTTCCTACCCCTTAATACAACCCTCCCATAAACTGTAAAAACCTGTTAATGCCTCTTAATGCCACCCTACCCTGAACTCAAAAAATCCCTTAATACCCCTTAATGTGTGCATCCATGAACACTAAAAAAACTCTCTTGCTACCCATTAATTCTACAATGTCATAAACCCTCACCACAATGTAATGCTACCCTTCCCTGAACCCTAAAAACTCCTTACTATCCTTTGACCACTGTTCTTCCATGAATCTAAAAATCTTTTACTACCCCTTAATGCTACCCATCTGTAAACCCTATAAAAACATTTACTACCCATTACAGCTACCCTTTTCTGAACCCTAAAAAAAACATCCTACCCCTTAACACTACCCTTCCCTAAACCAGAAAATCTCACTAACGATTAATGGTATCATCCCTAAAAACCTCTTACTACTCCCTAACACTATCATTGCCTGAACCCTATAACCTCCTTACTATTCCTTAACAATACCCCTCATTGAATTTCACAGCCCCTTAATGCTACCTTTCTCTGAACCATTCAAAACCCTTACTATCCCTTATTGCAACTTTACTTGAACCCTAAAAACCCCTTAGCATTAACTCCTCCCTGAACCCTAAAATCTCTTATTATCCCTAAACACTACCTAACAATCTCTTGCTACCACTAAATTCTACTATTTTCAGACTCCTAAAAACCTTTCTACATCTTAATGCTACCCATGATTAACCCCCCAAAATCCTTTACTATCCCTTAACGCTATCCTTCCTGAACCCGAAAAACCCTACTACCCCTTAA
Source organism: Lissotriton vulgaris (assembly GCF_964263255.1). Lineage (NCBI taxonomy): Eukaryota > Metazoa > Chordata > Amphibia > Caudata > Salamandridae > Lissotriton > Lissotriton vulgaris. The sequence goes on from NW_028253124.1 coordinate 25,345, forward strand.
CACTACCCGCCCCTGACCCCTAACAACAGCTATAATGTATCACCAGCCTCATGTCATCAAAACAATTTACAGTAAAAAAACATACATATATACATGCATAAGAGGGGCTCTGTTTCAATCTTTTTCACCCATTGGTCTGATTCACATTTTGCTTCCATCCACCACAGCCACACTGCTTGGGGCAATGTGGAAATCCACTTTAGCCACTAGTTCTCTTGCCCTGTGAGTGAAGGCATATTACCTGATTAAATGTGCACACCCGCATAGAAAGAAGTGCACTTCAGTGTCATTGTCAATGGGCCAATACTTTACTTTGCTCATAACTTTTTCTTTCTGTTATCTGTTTTCAGTTTTGAGTTATTCTTGTGTCTTTATGTCTTCAAGATACAATAATTCAAAGCTCACTTTAGCCTCTCTATGCACCAGTGCGAATCTTATTTTCCTGTGATGTGCATTACAACAAAAAAGAGGCTTATGTGCCTGTTCAAAGGACACATGCCTTCTAGGAATTATCCATAGTGTAATATGCAATTGTTATTTTTATTTAATTTATCATTTTTATTGCAAGCGTACCATCACCATATTTAGGCGGCGGCATGTTTTTTAAATTTCTTTTTACTTGTTTGGGCAATGCACAGGAAATAAAAAGAAAAAAGAAAAAATGTAACATTGCGCAAGGTCTCCAAGGCTCTTTGTAATGGCTATGCCGATGCTTCTTTTTCTGGATTATTCCTATTTATAAGCGCTATTTATTTTGGAAGAAAAGAAAACTGAATGCAATATAGAGAAAGAATGATTGGCCATGGATCACATAATTTCAAAAAGTGGAAAAGCCAGCATTATTACTCAAAGCTGCTGGGCTCTCATTAGACCACATCTGCATCAGATTAAACTTGCAAAGATGGATAGTAATATATTACTTATTTTAACCCCTTGCATGCTCATGACGGAGCCGCTCCGTCATGAGCATCGGCTGAGCTGTGCTCATGACGGAGCGGTTCCGTCATGGCCCTGCCGCCGCGCCTGCGCGGCGCTGATTTCGCGCCTGTGCGGCGCGTTCTATTGAGCGGGCGGGGCCATGATGGAACCGCTCCGTCATGAGCACAGCACAACCGCGGCTCGTGATGGAGCGGCTCCGTAACGAGCATGCGGCCGCCGCTCTGCCCCCCCCCCCACCAGCGCTGCGGCGGAATTGCCGCCGCAGCGAAGGGGTTAAAGGCACTAGTGAGTTTTCTCTAGTCTACTATGAAGAACTCATAGTCACAAGGGACTATACAGCAATTTTTCATGAAGCATCTTTATTTTCTCTGGGCTCTATGGGTTACTACAATATTGACTTAAAGCCCGGTGTAGCAGGTTATACTGGCCATTAAAGGCCCACTCCAGTGTTAAAGGCCTGAGCCAAAGTCGAGGGCCTTTAACATGGGAGTGGGCCTTTACTAGCCGGTATAGCTTTCTAGAGAGGGCTTCAAGGCTATTAGAACATTCCGATGTTAGAGGGCAGAATGTTCTATTTAGTAAAAACAAAGGCCTCACGGAGCCCAGGGGGTTGGGGTGGGGGGGTTGGGGGTAAATCCCCTTGGGCTCTGAGGGGCCTTTGGTAACAGCAACAGCTGTGGAATGAAAAAAACATTGGAATGTTGCTCTTGGGGCTTCAACCGGCCATTAGAAGCCCGGAGCACTCCATTGTCTTCAATGGAGTTACAACATTCCAATGTTGTATAGTGAGATAATAAACCCCTTTGTATATAAATGGCCCTGCGCGCCTTCCTCAACTGTTTTCCAAAGATTTTTCCATGCACCCTGATTCTCTATTTAGAATGTTTGTTAAGCGCAAACCTGTCCCCAGAAGGCAGAAGTGCAGCCACATATGGAGCATAAAAGGTGGCCTTTCTTCCTCTCCTACTGGTTCTTTTTGAGAACTCTGAATCGCCATGCAGAAGAAGGATGCTATTGTCCTATCTGCAATGTAACAGTGTGAGGTATGAATGACCTTAAGCATCTGTCTGTGCCAGATGAACAGAAACGCTGCTTCTCCCAGGCCCCTGTTGGTGCACAATGCAAAGGGGCCATATTAGGAATTTATATATGTCAGGAAACACAATTGCACCACGCATTACGCTTAAGAAAGAGGCACAACACATATTTTAGGCTTCTGTTTGGAAGGCTATGAGACAAAAGTCAACATCAACTTAAACAAGCACTGCCAATACCAATAGTTGTGGCTATTTTATAAGGCACATACCGACAGACAAGCTGTCAGGTATACAAACAGAACATATGTGTAGGTAAACCTGCTAACATTACTGGCACAAAGGTACGGCCAGGACATATAGACACGCAGAAAACACAAGAAACACACATGAGCAAACAGACAACATTAAGAAATGATCATGTATGTTATGGTGTGAATGTACAGTTTCACGAAAGGAACTAAGGGAGACCAAACACCAGATACATATGGAGTGTTGGGTCAGAGAAATGTGAAAAAGGAAGAACATTCGGGTCGTACCACATAGATAGGGATAAATGGACACAAATTAAAAACACAATCCTTGAATCAGTTAACAGTTCCTGATTTATTTCAGATTTGCATTACACAATATAAAGCTGCATTCCTAATTTCGTGTCTTTAGGGATTTTCAACTTCTAAAACTGCTAGGATAACTGAGTGGGTTAAAGAACCTAGGTACCAGAAGGACCAACATTAAATTTGCACAAAATGGGTCATAAATTGTGCACTGACTTTTTGTGAATCCAGTTTGATTTTGTTAACCAATCTATGATCTAATATGTTCTTTTGCACAATAGGGGATTACAGAGGGTTGCAGAATGGCCTACCTCATGAATATTCATTAAGTAGGTTACAGTTTGTGACGCCCATGCAACTAGCTACAATCACAGGGATGGTGGTCTACACGGGTATACGGAGGTGGCCCGGTGTGCAAAATAACTATGGATTCGGATGCAGCATTGAGGAATTACCAGTGGCGGAGTTTGATTGAAGCATTCCATCTATCACTTTTTGTATACTACAAGGGACATCAGACTATCATCCCAGTGATTGCATTTCAACACTAAAAACTTTATCTTTTTAAACAGCCTGATTTCCCTGGGGCAGCCATTTTTTTTTTAAAAGTCAGTTTTGAAAAACTTGAGTGAGAGTTGTATGAAAACATAATTGTATATTTCTATGAATTATGGTATAAATATTTTATGCATATTTGGGAAGGAATGTTTCTTAATTTCGTAAGCAAATATGGATGTATTTTCGGATTAGTTTGAAATATCAATTAGCCTTAAATATGCTGGCTGAAATTCATGATTCTGGTAGGCCCATGTGCCATGTTCTTCAAGTTTGTTCATTTATTCATATCTATAAAGCGTAACCTCGCATCCAGTACTAACTGGAAGCCGGATTTTAGGAAAATATTGAGCTCCGTATTAGGTTAACTAATATCTTCTCCTCAGAGATGTCTTGCACATCCTAGGGGAGAAGATCCTGCCACCTGTTCATTAGATACATTTTTGCTGAAATTAAAAGTTTCTGGCAGGTGATTAAGTTTCTTAGACTTGTATTGTAAGAAAACCCTATATAAACTGTCCAAACTTTTAAGTCTTTCAGCATACTTTTAAATCATTGGAAAAAGGATTTTGTGGTCTAAAACCCTGTGATTTACCAAATTGTATGGTTTGCAACCACAAATGTCTTTGTAAATTTAGCCCCTGATGCTGTGATATTGATGTGGCTTACACAGGTTTTTTTGCCAGCAGCCTTGGCATAGTCCGCGGAGTTTTGCCACGTTGACCTCCGCAAAGTTACAAAAAACTCTGCAAAGTTCCGCGAGTGGCGGAGTGCAGTGCGAACTGCAGTTTGTGCTGGTATTCCTGGTGCTCGGGTAGAAATTCAACCCGAGCGGCAGCTCGCACTTGCGAACTTACTATTCACGATCGCGAACTTACCATTCTCAATCGTGAGCAGGGAAAAACTCTGCTGCACATCACGAAGCGGAGTTTTCTGCACTCCGCGAGCTCCACGGAGTGTGGAGTGCAGAAAACTCTGCAAACTCCGTGAACGGAGGGAAGTTCACCGCCCAGGCCTAAGCATGACTCAAGTTGACAAATGTATTCTAACTTCCTTTGAATTTTGAATCTGGAAAAAATAGGGACTGCAAGTTTTGCAAATTATTGTACTCAAGAGGTGTTCGCAATGCACATAGGGGGGAAAAGGGGTTGGAAGAAGGAAGGTATATGGTAATCAGGAGCTCAAACTCCAATAGTTCATATTATGCCACATTCTGACCTCCCCAACTTGCAATGAAGCATTATTAGTGAGTAGAGGAAATAGTGCACTTCCTTATATAGGTAATTACCATTGTGGTATTGCCACATCATTTTCGCAGGACTGTAATCACCTCATCTCTTTGGTAGATAAACCTATGTAGAGCATTATGAAGACATAATAGTGTGACAGCCTGCAAGGTAATCAAAACAATTTAAAACAGTGAAACTCTTTTTTGCAACACTTGTTTTTTTGGAACTGAATTTAGCACAGTAGTTTCAAGTCTAATATAGCTTTTCAATGAAAGACCACCGAAGAAAATAATGTTTTGTTGACTGTTTGGACCCCACGAGATGCAATGTTAAATTCTACAAGCAGAAACAAAGTCCCAGTCTTTCAAAACAAAAGGAAATCAATTAACATCTTAGCAACGATTGGGAAAATAGACTTGACATTTATAATGAATCATTAAAAACTGCAAATAAAACGTGTTATTACCATCCAATATAATTAGTACCTTTTCTGTGCATGTGAGAAAAACCTTTTATACATCCGCTTATAGCAATGAAAGGACACAGCATCTCCCACTTTCCACCTGAGTCAAATGTACAAAGGGTCAAGATTGACTATTCGCTCTGATTGTCTACTACTGAATGAAGGTAAGATGCTGTAAAAAGGCACATTAAATGAAAGCAAGCTATTCTGTTTTATAAATGTGTTTCTATGTAACATTCAGCATTGCTCAGTAAAACTGTATTTTAAAATATATAGTATGACAGTTAAACTGGGAAATAATCAACTAATTAAAGGGCAAACAAGGTTCACTAAAATTATGAGTTGGCTGCATTTTCTTAAACTGGTAAAGGCGAAATCAACAGGTCTGACATTGCCTGTTATTTTCTGGCTGTAAGTAAGTAAAGTTTATTGCACAGTTAATTAAAACTCACAATTTCAAATACATTGTTTAAAAGAAAGGGTGGTTACTAACAAGAATAAAAGAATAAATATCAAAATTTAAAATGTTTCAGTGGTTCAACTTCTTCTGCAGTCTGACCAAAAGTTCAAAAGATACCCCAGAACATGTTTCCGGCTATTGGGCAGTTGCTTCTTTTTGTGCCTCCTTGATTCTCTTTGCCACTGCATCAAGAAATTTTGTGGTTCTGCAGTTTAGTTGGATCTCGCTTGGGTTGAAGCACAGTTTAACTGCCTGACGGCATGACCTGACCCCCTCCTGGTTCCATTTTGCACGTAATAGTGTTCTCCTTATGTCCATTAAACTGGGACAAATGCATATTATGTGGGTTATGTCTTCAGGTCCTGCCCCACAAAGACGGCAGGTTAGATCTTTATGGTTCCTTTCCCATGGCGCCAGATGGGGGAGGATCGGTAGTACGCCTAGTCGGAATTGTAAGAATTTTTCCTTTGTCTTCTGCTTGAAGCCTTGGTCTAGATATGCTTGTGGTTTGAGGGTTTTATAGTCATTTAGTACTATCCAGCCGTGGGCTCTTTTCGCCAGGGTTACTTTATCTTCAAGTAGCGATACTATTTTCGTTGTTTTAGTTACTTGCTTTTTAAAGCTTTTATGATCTACTGAGCTATTCCAGAGGCCAGTCAGTTCTAGGCTTTCTAGCGATTGCATCAGGTACTCTCTAGCATGTGATTGTTCACGTCTTTGCAATTCAATCCAGAGGTGTGTGTTTAGGGTGCCTGGCTCTCCGTTTCTGATCTTGTGCCAGCATTTAATGAAGCTGCCCCTTCTTTCCACCATTTGCTTTTGTATCCCAAATTCCAGACGAATTTGTGCTGGTGATACGTATCTAGGAAGCTGAAAAATTGACCTGTAGGTTTTGCCGATCACATTGTCTAGTGTCTGTGCATCCTTTCCTAGGGTTGATTCACTCCCGTATGTTAGTCTTGGTTGGAGACGAGCTCTCAGTACTTGTAGAAAGGGATCGAGCGTATGGTCTGGCAGTATCTTTTTGAGGGGTTTCATTGCCAGGTAGCTCATGGTTCCTTTTTGGTAAAGCGTCTCCAGTTGGGGTTTGAATGACCCTCTGCTGTCCACCAGCACACCCAGGTACTTATAGCACGTCGCTTGGTCCAGTTTGTTGCCATTCAAGAACCAGCTGTTCTTCCTGGTCTTATTATTTTCTGGCTGTGCCAGTGCTTGATTTGTTTTGTCATGGTGTTTGCAAAACGTTATTGTTAAGGAAGCTCATGGGTCCTTGCCGATCAAAAAAAAACAGCAATTTTTATGTGTCTCAAAAAGCACACATTGTCATCGTAGTCCCTGGCACTGAAGGGAACTATTTTGTGTGTGGAACGACTCCTTGTGAAGGGCACCATGCTGTCACTCAGACTGAAGTTAGCCAATGGCGGATGTGGGCTGCCCCATTAACTCATGCTGAATGCTGTAGTGGGAAAGAAAAAACATGAATACCACAATAACAGATCTATAGATGATGAGGACTGTCTGAAAGCCCCTATAAATAGGTATTTTATATCTCAGTGGCGTAACAATAGGCCCGCAGCCTCACGGGGCAGGCGCCCTAGCCTCGGGGGTCCTCGGCTGGCACTGTGCATGGCAGTGGGCATTTGGCCTAAAAACTTCATTTGCAGGGGGCCCCTCAAGTTTCATTACGCCACTGTTATACATATAGTTTTAGTAAAACCAAAAGATCCTGGCTAATGCAAAACCTAAAAAAAGATGGGACTGGTCATGAGGGTGGAAAATGATCTACAGTGTGCCAGACAGCTGGTGTAGAATAATTATTACTGTTGCATGAGGCAAACTAAAATTGTAAAGTTTCCGTGCAATGACAGTTGAGAATATGCACCTTAGGCGGATTTCTTCTCTTCATCTAAAATTGGAAAATATGTATATTTTGAGCAATATTTTAAGGCTACTCTCCACAATTCATGGGCGTGCTAAACTGTAAACGTATTTAAACGTAAGGGTGTTTCAGAGGAGTTGTGTGCTGTACTGCTGGGTGCTGGGATGCAGGAATGCTGAGCTTCTGGCCCCAAGTCACACATGACACCCATGTCTGGTGTGCGCATTGCATTCTGGAACTTGCAGCTTTAGTTTCTCATTATAAAGGAAAGTGCAAGAATTCAAAGAAAGATCATCGGGCAATTTCAGAGCTCTATTAATGTGAAATATTAAAGGCACTCATATAGGTGAAACTTGATAAAGATACTTCTGGCAAAGTTCTGTCTCTTAAACACCCCATTTCCTTTAATTGCTTGATCTTATCTTGCTTACCTTCACTGAGCTCTAATCATGCTATTCTACCTTCATTCATTTTCTTTCTCTTTTATTTGTCTCCTCTTCCCTGATTCCTCCTTTTTCCTCCACTTACTCCCTTTCTTTACTATTTCCTTCTTGCACTTTAGTCTTTCTCTCCACCCGCTTACACCGCTGCTCCTGTTCCATCCTCTTTTATCCTTCTTCTCCTCCCTCTGAAGAAACCTTCTTCTGCAACACATTTGTGTTACTCACTGGCATAACAAAATCTGAATCCAGAGATCATCTGTGAGTATTCATTTTGCCTCATGGCGCAACACAACCAGTAGTCTCCTCTCTCCAGTGAATAGGACAAATGCTTGCAAGGAAAAGAGGACAGTGCAGGTCCTCGCTGTCCCAAAACACTATCTGAGAAGTGCACATATTCTCCAATTAGAAGTGATGGACAAGTGCCAGGCATTGCAAGAGTAGTGTTGGTTTACCCTGGCCCCTCCCGGGTTCCTGTTCCAGTGTTTGCTGGTTTTGGTTTTCTGCTTCATTAAGTTGGCAGTGAGAGGTGACTTCATGTTTACCCGCGATCTTCTGATGGTACCCTGGCTTCCCAGCAGTCCTTGATTCTCAGAGTTTCTGTAACAGTTGCCGTGTCAGCACCAGCTAAGATTCAAAGTTTGGTGGAGAGCATGGAGTATCACTTTCCACTTCCCACCACCATGACCTCCTCCTATTGCTTCTTCACAGCATCGAGCAATGACAACGAGTGTTGTTGCCAATGCTTGTACCGTGGGGAATGAAAGGTTGTTAACACCTTGGCTGCTTGACTCATTCCCCTCCTGTGCTGTAGGTCAATATAAATAGGTGTGGTCATGACGAGCTGAGCTCGTCATGAGCATCGAAGGTTAAAGGGGATTTAGACTTAACTTGAAATTTTGAGAGGTCATCTGCAAAGGCTGATGAGGTCCATCCACTGCCAACCCACCATATTTGGGCTTCCCATTGACTGTGTAGGGTTTAACCACCAACATGACAGTATGTTTCATGTGAAAGAACAATGCCCAAAGCAGGCAATTACTTTTGGAGATCAAAAAAAATCAAAGTCCATGACATGCTGGAAACTTTTACTAGTTCCTGGGAAGTATGTTTCAGTCTAGTATGCTGGCAGGAAATAAATATGTGACATGGCATCAGAATGTTCATGCTAACATTGTCAAAAATCTCACTTCATGCCAGTGCCCTTGAGTCATTTTGATGATGGAGCAAGTGGTGCCTCTGCCTATCAGAACCACATTGTATCTCCACCAGTCTATGAAACTCCCCACATTCTATTCGCACTCAATGGCCTTACTCAGCCCCTGATACTTTCAGACTCTCCTACTGACAGGAATTTAGTTCCGGAGTGCACAGGCCATCAATTTATACACAGAGTCTAGAAGGATGGGCGAGGTGTTTATACATGTGTCAGATGCAAATCCATTTGAGTTCTGGCACCTACCACTACAGACTCATGAAGGCCCTTACCCCAAACCCATAAGAAAGCAGGCCTTCCGCAAACATCCATTTACCTGTTCTCAACACTCTCTTGATGTGGCTTGGGGAAGATCCAGGAAGGTTCATGAATAACTCGAGCCATTAAACCAGATGCTGTTATGCAGAAGTTCTGTAAACACATTGTCCTTTAAATGACCTTATGGCCCCTTGGCCACCAGAGAAAAATTGCACACGCACCGTCGCACCCCTGCCTGTGGCACATTCAATGTCATGACTTCCACTCTGATCTCCACTGACTTTAACCGCTCTTGCTTTAGCATGTGACTTAGTGGACCTTCTGCACTGCTTTCTATTCTCTTTGTGTTCTTCTTATTTTGACCTTCTTCACTCTGTGTTATTCTCCTGTATGAATTAACTACTCACCCATCGTCCTAATTGTTCTTGTTGGCCATCCTTATATTTTCTCATTTTCCACTCTCTGAAAATGTGTGCAAAATGACCCCATCAGCTAATGCTCCCACGTGAACTTGGTTCCCTTCAGATCAATCATATAACTCGTATTTAGACAACTCTGATTTTTCTTCCATCACCATTTCCTGATTATTTACAAAGCCCTTTCTTGAAGTCATGCATAGGGTCTCTTACCCTTCTGCACTCAGAAGTTACAGATTATTGAGCCTGTGAATTACTTTCCCATTGCTGAGACAGAGAACCTCAGCATTTATGAGCTGTTACCCTGCACCTGAGCCTCCGAGCAGAGCATAGCACGAGGAAAGACTACAGAGATATGATCTTCAGAACAAAGACCTTAGAAAAAAAATACTAAACTGAGGAAAGACCTTGGGCCATATTATCAAGAAAGGGCGATACATTATACAGGTTCTGGTGTCAACCTGGGCTGCTACGGGAATTCACAAGGGCATATTATCAAGCCTAATATTGCTGTTTTAGCGGTAGTTTCCTGCCGATAAAAGCGGCGATAATATATCGCCCTTTCTTGATAATATGGCCCCTTGTGTATAAAAGAAAGAAAGAAGATAAGACTGTTTGCAGTAAATGTAGTTAAGACGTAAAGATAAAATGCGGCTGAGAAACAAACTGGATTGTACGACTCATTTTCTGTAAGTCATATGCCCTGGGCTAAAAAAAAGGATCAGCATAACCTAAAGCTGGGGTCGATCAGAGGAGGACATTCTCATCCAAAGCAATGCAGTTGTTGTGTAGCTAAACTCACTTCTTAAGAAACCGTGACGATAAGTTCGTGCCCATCACCCTGTCACACAGACATAACTTACTGGCACCCTTTAATCTTGGAAGTGGAGTGCAGCTGCCAATTAGCATAGGATATTTCCTCATTCCTCCTTAAAATTGTTGTCATTCTAGATTGGTCTAACCAACACAAGGGAGGCGTATACCTTTCACTTATCTAACAATGAGCTCAGAGGCGGAGTGTCATTGGCACATGTCCTCGAAGAATACCTTTCACTCATCACAAACCAAACGCTTTTAGTGCTGGTCTCGGGTACTTACCTTAGCCATCATTTTATTTAGCAGGGATTCATCCTACGAGATAGCCATTCACGTTATCAGGTGGCAACAGGCTACTTTGGCTAGTGGGAGTAACTCTATAGGTTCACTTTTGAGGGTTTCTAACATTACCTGGGATTCCTTCTTTCCCATATGGACTAAAGGTGTAGAAAACTATAAGACTGTGCTCTACATGTTAGGGTCTGAGGCCATTTAAATTAACCCTTCCATCACATTTATCCTCTCACAAAGTGAAGAGTGTTATAAATTAATAAACAATTAAAAGCCACTTTCTTTAATATAGCAGTTGTTCTGCTTGAGGTTATAGCTAGCTCACTGTAACTAAAGCTGAGCCACCTTCACAATTCTGCAACATAACTAAGATATTTAAAAATCTTTTCTGGTCAGTAATCAAGAATACAGGGGCTCATCAGACCAGCAATTGTTGCCTGGACACTGCTTCTTCCTATGCCACTGTTGACATTATGGAAATGCTATTTGTTTTCTTTTCAGCTGGATTTAGCTAGACTCCTTTTGCATTGTTCAAGAAAGAAGTGTGTGTTTTTCCTTTGTTTCCTGATTAGTATTTTTAGATTGTTGTTGCACTTGATATAATTTTTCATGTCACTTAGGTGACTATTGTGAAATAAACATCTCACTTAACATTAATAATCAAATAGGTTGTCAAGGCGATCCCTCAGAGTCACTTAGAAGCATGAGAGGCTTTCATAACAGCAGTACAAATTTCATACACAGAGCACAGCCTGGTAAATCAGAGATTATGGGTCCAGGAATGCAAAGTGGAGGACATTTCATTATGAGTAGCTATGAAAAGTGAATAACCATAGCTTAAAAAGCATTCTGGATATCTCAGGGCAACGGTGGGATGTGTGACGAATGGCAGGCATCCACCCCGTCATCTCCTGTGAGCAGCCAGAGATTCTGGGGTACGTAGTGGCAGCGCAACCACCCCTCAAGTTCCCGGCCGGCTAGGCCAGACGGGGAACCAAAACCGGCTTGACAAACAGCTCTGCGGGGGTGGGGTGCTAGTTTGGAGGCACCATTCCCTTTGTTACAGTGGACTGAAATTGAAGCTATACTGCAAAACCAGCCCCCGGTAAAAAGAAACCGCCTCCCAAGGGTCCAAAACCGGCCCCCACCCTGGCGGCCCACCGGGGATATGCCCAGTGCCTGCTAAGGCCAGTCTGGCCCTGCCAGCCTCCATGAATGATGTGCTGTACAGTTTTTTTAGTGGATTGTGATCAAATACAAATGTGCACAGCTAGCATTGTTTTTAAGCATGCATATGTCAGTAGCAAGATGCACTTGTAGGTGAAGTTAATCCTAGGGTAATATTACATGGTATTAGTTTGTCTTAACATATTATTACATGTATTAAAACAAACAATTAAAATTTAACTATTACCCAACGAAGTGTTTTATTGAAGTGTGATGGTGGGCAATGCAGTATGATCCATGTAGAGGAATAAAAAAACGGGGAAGACATATAAGCACACAAAAACAGGCATATTGCTGAGAAACACAGGACAGGTTGTCTGGGAACATGTCTGCTTGCATGCATTAGCACATTATAGTCAGACCTGTTGATTTTGACAATGCTTTTTTAAGTCTGTACACCTGCAAATGAGGAATTACTCGCAAAATCAATAATTCTGGTCCCAATTTCCCTAGGTATTTCTCTTTCTACCCCAACCATCCAGCACCTCACATGAAAAGTCTTCAGCCAGCTGAAAGATGCCGTATTCACAGAGTTACCACTGATATTGCTATTCCTTCAGAATTAACATGCCACTAGTAATAAGAGCTGTTGTGTCATATTTTGGTTCACAAGCGTTGTCACCAGTGGGAAACAAAATCCAATGTTAGCTGCTCATTTGTCCCTGAGGCTGATTGATTTTTCAGAATTTGGTGGCTAAGATTGTGTTGAGCATAAGACTAGTGTTGCTTGTACGTCAGTCCTTCAGTAAACATCGTTTACAACGAAGTCGATACAACGCATGCCATTACACCGCGGTCATTACAACGGCTGCGTTGTTACATCGAATACCATTACAACGCAAGACGTTACAACATACACAACAACTTGCTGTAGGGGGCAGAAGGTGTTGGATTTGTAATCCTACACCTTCCCTACTGTTGCACAGACTGGAGCTGTAATAGTAAATTATACTATTCCAAACTCCAGCGCCACTTCTACATCAAGTCGTTGTAATGACTTGCGTTGTAATGATATGCATCATAAGAACACGGTCGTTGTAATGCCATGCGATGTAATGGTATGCGTTGTAATGATATGCATCTAAGATCACGGTCGTTGTAATGCCATGCGATGTAATGGCATGCGTTGTAATGATATGCATCATAAGAACACGGTCGTTGTAATGCCATGCGATGTAATGGTATGCATTGTAATAACATTCATCATTAGAACACGGTCGTTGTAATGCCATGCGATGTAATGGAATGCGTTGTAAATGCGTGCATTGTAACGTGTCCTATTCCGGTCCTTCTGGCACAGTTTCAACTCATATAGTAAATTTTCACCTAGTAGGGTATTAAAAATGGATATATGCGGTCATTTTTCTAAATACTTCCTGACAGCTATTATTTTTGGTGGAGTGTAAACACACGTCACAATGCATTATTTGCACAAGGGCATAATGCGTGATTGTTGGAAATGTACCAGAGAAAAGGCGTCCTTTCCAGAGTTATAACTTTCTTTGTTGTTACTATGAAAACTATTGATGCAGAATTCTTTTGGACGTTTCCTGTCAGTGAACTTAGTCATCTGTAGCGAAGAAACCCTTATCAATCGACAACACGCTCCTGTTGATGAAGAAAGAACACTTCTAGTTTCAATTGATAACATCTGTGTTGCTTGATTTTGGGCAACTCTCGCCTTCAGAACATTCCTACGTAGTTCCTTCTCCCTCCAGGGTCTCATTAACCTTAAAGAACTCAGTTGCATGAAAGCTGTTCCTAATGAAGTCAGAACTGGTTGACATTTTTAGTTTATGAATATTCCCAATTCACTTCACGCAGCCAGATCCATTCAGTATATTTCCACAGGATTCGTTGTTTTGCTTCTGAATCTCATTCGAGTGCCTACGTATTTCATGGCACATGAATCCATGTCTTAACATCATGTGAAAAAAAGCATTGGTAAAGCCAATAGGTCAGGCTTGAATTCTGAGTCCTCCCCAGCCACGGCCCGTGGAGGGAGTTTCGGTGGGGCGGAGAGGCGGGGCAAGGGGGAGGGGCAGGGTGGGGGGGGGTGCTAAAAACTGGAGTATGGATAATTGAAGGTAAGTAAACAATTTAATTAATAAAATGAATTTCGTAGCGCGCCCTGCATCGCAAAATGCTTACCTTCAATTATCCATACTTCGGTTTTTAGCACCCCCCACCCTGCCCCTCCCCCGCCCCACCTCTCCGCCCCACGGAAAGTCCCTCCACTGGTCCTCCCTAAGACATTTGAAGAAACCTTGCTGCGTGGAATAAACAAAAGGAAAACAAACACTAAATTGTATATAAGACGCATCTGTGCAATCAAATAATGTAATTCTTAATTACTCAAAGTAATTTTATGATGTTAAATAGTCACTCATGAAGTGAAGTTTAAGCACACTATCAGAGGCGGAATAATACCTAAAATGAGCAATAGAATGAGGTGAGAGAGTAACACTCTATGTGTGTTTTGAAGTACTGGTAACAAAAGGCCTTGCAGACAAATAAAACTGTCAAGCTGCATCTAAAAACTGTTGTTTGCAACTACTGTAAGGTTGACAATAGTGACCTAATAAAAAAATCCACTAAATTGCCCATTGTTTGATTTGGGGGTCGCTAGTTGGCACAAGTAGGTACTTGTGACAAATAGGGACCCTTGCCTCTAGTCAGGGTAAGGGGGTACACTCCTAAAATAACCCCTGCTCACCCCCTTGGTAGCTTGGCACGAGCAGACAGGCTTATCTCAGAGGCAGTGTGTAAAGCATTTGTGACCACATACAGTAACCCAGTGACAACACTACAGATGGACACCACACAAGGTTATATATCAAAAATAAGTATACTTTATATAGATTTACCACAAGACCATAAACGACAAAAATACACAATACTGTTACTTTAAGATGGTAGTTTTAGCTTAGTTCAGTTCAGTTCTAAAGATGCAACACTTTGCGTCAATGTACCTTACAATGCGTTGCGCTTCTACGACAAGCAATGTTGCAGCGATGGAAATGCGGCAAAGTTCCGGTGCAAAGAAATAAAGAGACGTGAAGATCTTCCAGATGCAGCACACTTCTCTGGGGATGCAAGAAGTTCTCGGTTCTATGCGTTGACTGCAGCGGCGACACCCTTGCGACGGCAACAGCTTCAGCTGTGACACTCTTCTCCCAGTTTGCGTGAAGCTTCCGCACGATGCGACAACCACAGCAGTGACATCCTTGTTCAGAAATGTGACAGCAGCAGCTCCTATGGCAGCATGCTTCTCTTGGGAAGGCGAGGCGCTTTCCACGATGCGGTGCAATGCGACAGTTCCAGCGGCGACACCCTTGTTCAGAAGTGCGACGGCAACAACAGCGATGGCAACACGCTTCTTCCTCGTTGTGAGACCCTTCTCTCGATGCGGTGTGATACGACAGCTCCAGCGGCAATACTTTTGTTCAGAAGTGCGACGGCAGGCAGTAGCGACTGAGACACGCTTTCTCTTCATTGCAAGACACTTCTCTCGATGCGGTGCAGTGCGACAACTCCAGCGGCTACACCCTTGTTCAGAAGTGCGACGGCAGCAGCAGCGTCGGTGACACGCTTCTTCTTCTTTGAGTCACGCTTCTAGCTCCTTGCGACACACAGTCCCTCAGAAGGCCCAAAAACAGCAGCAGGCATTTCCAAAGAACTCTGGGGAGCTGGAGGTTGAAGTCTGTTGTCCTTGAGACTTCAGCAGGAGGCAACGAAAGTGTTCCAAGCCCTTGGAGATCCTTACACAAGTTGATAAAAGAACACACAAAGTTCCACTCTCCTTTCTTTGGTAGTCAGCCAGCCACTGCAGGCCAATCCCCCAAGCAGCACTTCAGCTTAGGGATAGTCTCTCCTCAGTTTCTCCAGGTTCCTCTCCTCAGCAAAGGTTTCTTCTTGTAGTCCAAAAGTGATCTCATTTCTTGGGATCAGGGTCCCAATATTTATACCCTAAAATCCTTTGTCCTCTGAGGGCAGAGGGGCCTTTGCCCAGTCCAAACCAGTTCTTGAGAACTCTGTTTACATTACTCCTTCTTTCCTTTCACAGTGCAGGGCAGAAACCTCAGACTCGCCACAGAAGGTAGAGCCAGCATTGTGGAGGGAAAGCACAGCCCTGGAGCACTCTGTTGACATGATTCCTTCTCTTATTTCATAGTGCAGGGCAGAGACATCAGACGCAGCACAGGTGGTGGAGCCAGCACTGTGGGGGGCAGGCACTTTCCAATTCAGGTCCAGGTGCAACTCCTCCCACCCATCTAGATGCAGATCTCTCTATTCACCACTGGGCTGACTCATTCTGTCTCCTGATATCGTCCAGCCCTGTCACTCAAACTCCAGACAAGGAATACACAACCTAGCAGAGCAGGCTTGGAAAGTTAGAAAAGAATACCTACTTTCTAAAAGTGGTATTTTCAAACAAAGAATGTTAAAACCAACTTCACTAAAGGATGTATTTTATCATTCTGAGTTCAGGCATACTAAACTCGAATTTCCACCATGTTCCCTGAGTCAGTTAGGATTATAAAATGTAATAATCTAGCTGCCCATTCTGGCCTATGGAGAACAGGTAGCCTTGCAATAGTGAAAAAAGAAAATGGCTGTAATTCACTATTAGGACATGCCACACACACCAGGGCATGCCCTACTTTATACTTACAATGCACCCTGCCCTTGGGCCTACCATACGGGTGTCTGACATGAAGAAAAGGGAAGGTTTAGGGACTGGCAAGTGTGTGTACTTGCCCAGTCAGCATGGCAGTACCAGACTGCACACAGGCTCTGCAATGGCAGGCCTTAGACTCATTTTACAAGGCTGCTTCTGTGGGTGACACATCCAGTGCTGCAAGCCCACCAGCAGCATTTGGATTACAAGCCCTGGGCACACTCAGTGCACTGTACTAGGGTCTGACAAGTAAACCAAACAAGTCAATCACGGAATCACTAATCCAAACATCAATTTACAAGAGGGAGAGCATATGCACTTTTGCACTGATCAGCAGTGGTAAAGTGCCCAGAGTCATAAAACAGCCAACAACAGGTCAGTAAAAATAGCGGAGGAAGGCAAAATGTTCAGGGATGACCCTGTAAAAAGGGCCAAGTCCAACACCCATCACTACATAATCATGGTAATTATATATTTATATATTCAGGGGCATATTTCTTAAAAAACTACGTAGAGCAACGCGGCAAGCCACCTGGCTGCGCAATAGGGAAAGGGTAGGAATGCGCTTCATTTAACATATGGCGCATTCCTGTCTAGTTCCTGTGCTGGCGCACAATGTGCTGGCTAGCGCCAACGCAGACACCCTTGCACCATGGCGAAAGGGTGCCTGGGTTGTAAGCGAGATTGTTTTTGTGCAGGAAGGGTTACCTTTCTGCACAAAACAATCCCCTGAGACATTTTCCTCTTTATATGTGTGCTGCAGACTACGTAGCATTTTGACGCATTCCCAGGTGTACCATTAATGTTAAATCTGGGAATGCACACAAATCCATGGGTGGATGCATGGGAATACCCACGCACCACCCATGGAACACCTCCCTGGGGGTTGGAGGGGCAGAGTAACTCAGCATTTTTGCACTGCGTTGCGTTACTTTAGATTTATAGAATCACACAGGGTCACTCAATATGGCCTTGCACGGCTTGATAAATCTAACTTAAGAGCTGCGTCACTCTTGTGCAACGTTGCGAGATGCAAGCGCAAAACAACTCTTTGATAAATATGCCCCTCAGTTTGTTTTACCTCCACATCTCCTTACCTAGACTCACCTTGTGGTGTATTGGTTATGGTAATATGTTGGATGCAATATTTGAACTTGTGATATATAGTTAGTATACAGAATAAAATGTGGTAATGTGGTAGCTTAGTGGGAAATTGCATTGCATTGCAGCACAATACTTTACGTGAAAAAGGGCTTAACTGGAAAAACATAAACTGTGTTTGTCTAATTGTTCCAAATGTCAATTGTACAACAGTTAAATCTAAGAAACAAAGCGATTTTAATTCTGTGTAGAAGGCAAGTGAAATAACCCTCTATTTGAAGGCAATGTTGGTAAAATTACTATTAGAATTTAATTTTTTTAATAAAACCGACTGTAAAAACACATTACATAATCATATCAAACAAAAGTAAGTAAAAACCAGCAGAGCTGGCAAATCAGAAGAAAGTTGTGCACCTCTTCTGCCACACTTGGGGGAAGGCGGAGCCTGACTACACCTCCCATACTATAAAATCCTCTTCCTTCTTAAATTAAAACTGACAAGAAAGCATCATTAAATACTCCTCTCAAAACAAACAATCTCCTTATTGGTTCAATCACCTTCCCTAGATGATTAATGAATTTTACGATGTTAATGATTCACATAGAAAGTATGTTTATAAGATTTTATAAAGCCCTCCTGTACAACATGTCTACCAATAGTCAACTGTTGCATAATATGGAATTCAAAAGTGTCTTGCACTCAGTGCTATGTACCCACATGATAATTACCCATAGATATTTGTAAATAAGTTTTGATGTGCTACCAATCATATAGGTAATAAATTGAGAACCCCACACAATAGCATCTCTAGTCATACCAAAATACAAATGGTAACACCTTACTTAGCATCACATATTTTTAAGGTATTTCAAATAAGGCAGACCTATTTACAAAGAGCACTTTTCAGAGATTGTTTTCAATAGCATGAGTATGGAGAACAAGGGATGTTGTACACAGAACAGTGCTGGGATCAGAAGAAACCAAATGCCCTTAAATCAAGGTCGTAATTTTAAGGAATGATTATAGCTGCGATGAGGCAAACTACATTACCCCAAAAAGAGGGCATTGTACACACACACAGAATCAATGGGGCAAATACCCCATATTTAGACATTTGCATCACAGTAACATGGCAGTGAAACTTTCGCTCATTGGATTTGCACCAATTGGTAAAGATTTGTGCACAAAACATCTGCTAATATGCTTCTGCTAATATACCCAATTGGCAGTTTTAATTTCTCTGCAAGCCCATAGTAAAGTGGCAGTACCTGCGCCCAGGACCTGTAAATTAAATGCTACCAGTGGGCCTGCAGCACTGACTTTGCCACCGAACTAAGAAGTACATGTCTCAGGCCTGCCATTGCAGCCTGTGTGTGCAGTTTTAAACTGTCATTTCCACCTAGCAATATAAACCTTTTGTCAGGACCAAACCTTCCTTTTTAATACATATGTCACCCCTAGGGTCAACCTAAGTTAGCCCAGAGAGCAGGGTGCAATGTTTGAAAAGTAGAACAAGTACTCTTAAGTCTTGCATGTCCTGGAAGTGAAAAAATCTTACATTCGTTCTTCACTACTGCAAGGCCTACCTCTCCCATAAGATATCATTGGAGTTACCTTATTACATTTAATAGGCTGTAACTTCCAAATGAGAAGAGGATACTTATTTATGTTTGGTGTCTTCGGAATTGCAATGAAAAATCCTAACATTTGGTGAAGTCTCATTTTAAATTAAAATTTTGGGAATGCCACTTTCAGAAAGCTATTCAGCATACAAGGGCAACCCAATATTTACTTGTGGGCTTGGTTACCAAAATTCACAGTACCAACAAAGAAAATATTTTAAATACATTTGTTAATCATTTTAGGGTGTCAAATCAGGGCATCAGAATTCTATTAATACTTTTATATCTGAACCTTAGGAAAAAGAGAGAATAAATCTGAAAGCACAGATGTATGTCTTATTTTTAGATTTGTATTGTATATTGCTACAAAAATACCAACTAATAGTGGTTCACAAGGTAATATTCACATATATTAGCAATAAGACTACAAACCTGTTCTACATTAGCGAGTTATATCCCAATGTATGTTAAAACTCACTTTCAAAAAAATATATAGTTCAGGGGTCTGTCTCTCACAGAGGGCCTAGACTTGAAAACCTGAATTAAACAATGACTAAACTAAGTCTAAGATTTACCCTCTCTTTTCCTAAGATTCAGAAATGAAATTATGAATAGAATTCTGATGTCATGATTTGAGATCCTAAAATGGTTAACAGATTCATATAAAACGTTGTTTTTTGAATGAATTCTTTGCTGGCACTATGAATTACCTAACTTTTAGAAAGTTGGCATTTTCCTGCCTTAGCAATGCGGTGCCTGCAGCCTATCTCTGGCTCACATGGCTGGGTGTAGCTGACAGTTTGGTTTTGTGTATGCCTCCTAGACAGCCACATTCGATAGAGAGCCTAGGCATGCTTGGATGGGCCATCATTGGCAGGATGGGAGGGAGGAGCTTGTCACAGCACCACTTACACTTGAATAGGCTATGTCCTGCCTCCACACAAAGGACTGCATACTCCTTGTAGTTAGTCTGGAGCCAGGCCGAGGAAGGCAGGATACATGTGCACTTTAAATGCAAGCCTCTAGTAACTTCTTCCACTTAAACATTGTGGACATCGGACACCAAATCTTCAGAACACTTCTGGACCTAGGGATACTTTGCCAGGAAGAAATATTGCTCTGCTGATGAAAGGACTGCTACTCTGCTGTACTGGTATCCTGCAGAGCTAATCTGCTGCTTCTTACCTGGGTGAACCAGTTGGACCTGCTTCTGTGGAACCCAGGACCCCAGAAGGACTCTGAAGACTAGTTGGCTGGCCTACTGACTTGAGTCGCAGAGAAAGACGGCTCTAACAACCTTGAACCCAGCACCTTGGGTCTGCCATCTGTGAGCCCTACCCTGCCAAGTGGTGCCAGCCCAGTCCTGGAACCTTGGAAGTGGGCCTGGAGGTGCTCTGCCAGCTCATCTGTGTGCCCAGCAGAACCAACGCATCTCATCTGCGTTGCATGTCCAGCTGAACCAACATATCACCCTTGATGTTTGACGCTTTGCCTTTGGAACCGATGCACTGCCTCTGCTGCAAGGGTTCTGCCGATGCAAGGACTCCGCATCAACTCTGAAGCCCGCATCAGAAACACCACTGCATGACAAATCCTAGGTGCAGGCCCTCATATCCCCTTTCAATGCCAGCCTCCACTATGCTGCTGAACTCCGCATCACAGCCTGGTAGCTCTTCAGAACCAACTCATTGCCCCGACTGCACAACGTATTCTCAGTGCTAGACTTTGCATCCAAGCCCTGGTCGATGAGATCACGATGATGAGGCAGTACCTCGCATCGCAGTCTTGTCACATCCCGTAACCAACTTATCGCTATGGCTCTGTGACACAACTTTAACGAGGACCCTCAAGCACTCTGCAAACCAGGATTAAAGGTAATTTGTTAATCGGGCCTATTTGCGTCCCTGTAGCCGGGCCATGCTCCATCGTGGTCGGCCTGAAATTGTGACTTTGTCCTGATCTGGCATGACCAGATATCCACAGTTGGCACTTTGTGCTTTTTGGTGCTATTTTCACAGAAATCTTTAAACTTACATATCTTCGGTTTTACTAATTGGATTTTTATCGTTTGGTATTATTTATTAGAAAAAATATTTATTTTTCTAAACTGGTGTGAGTTCCTTTTTGTAATGTTTTCACTTTATTACTGTTTGAAGTCTACCATAAACACTTTACACATTGTCTCTAAATTTAGCCTGACTGCTCTGTGCCAAGCTACCAGAGAGTTGAGCACAGGTTAATATAGGGTTGGCTTGTGCATCACCCCGACAAGGATTGTGGTTGCTGCTTGACCGGGGTTCACACCCCAGTCAATCAACAACCCAATTTCTTACAGTATGAACATATTTCACTGTATCAGTTGTTTTGTTCAGTATAAAACAACATTATAATGTATGTTTTCTATGTGCCCTTGGGTTGGAGATTGATAGATATAGTGTCCCTACAATGCATTTATAGATTGAGTTACATGAAAATAAACTGAAATGTGTATTACCCCAGGAGTTTGAGCATGAAGAGTGTTGTTCTGTAGGTACCTACAGGCAATAGATTGTCCTAAAAAGCATAAAATGAGGTATACCAAGTAGAGGGACGGCAAGATTGTTCTTCATCTTGGACCATCAAAGTTGTAACATAACGGTCAAAGTTATACCAGATTTTCAGGGTAACCACAGGCTATAAACATGATTTGCCTTTAAATTCAGGAGACCTGTCTTACTTCGGAAATTCAGTGGTAAGCCAAGATTGCTAGCAGTCGCGGGCGGTAATGGTAAGCGAGGTGGGGCGGTTGTAGAAAATGAGCCCATATTACTATCGATGCCCGGGCTGCTGGCGCAAGACGCCTCTTAGTTCCCATTCTGAATAGTTACCAAATAAAGAGACGGGCGCTGGAAGCAGGAATCACAAGAACAGAATTTATTACTCATGAGGAGAGCCTGTCATTTCGGACACGAAACACAGTGTCTTTCGGGAGGTGCTCTAACAAGTTCTCTGAGACATCGCCTTTTATACCTTACAAAACATTCCTTATTACAATAACGACATTGTGAAACAAGGGAAAAGACATCCCCGTAATCCTCGTGTCAATCCCACCCCACATATATCCACAATAGAGGCCCTTAACCTGCCGATAAGGGGAGGGGGTAATCACGCAGATGAGTGTTCCGCCGATTCTTAGGATGTGTGCGCCTGATCGTACCCCAGGGGGTGGGGAGGCCAAGATTAATAGTGGATCCTTTGAAGAGGAGTGACTCCATACAATAAGGGGCAGTAAGCAGTATCTTCCGGCTTGGGCGATGGCCTCGGACCTGTGTAGACAGTCAATCATGGAGGGAGGATTTACCAACAGAGGGGTCATTCATGAAAGGAAAGGAGGTGTTGGTCAGGCGCGGCCGTGACTCCCAAGGACAGAGTTGCACAGAGAGAGAGGTCTTATGACCCGTGCATGAGAGAGCGGGGGCAGTTAGGTACAGCTGGGGAGGGTTATGTCAGCTGAGGCGAAGGATACTTCTTCAAGAGGAAATGGGGGGGTTTTTCGTGGGTCAAGCAGGAGGGTTGCTTTTCAGGGCAGGGTCGCGCAGAGGGAGAGGGTTTCATGATCTATGCATGTGAGAGGGGGGGGGTGTTCGAATACGTGCAGGAGGGAAGCCGGGGATTCCACTGAGCGGGCAAAAGGTCATGGTGCCTAAAATGGCTATCAGGTACATGTGGGCACGGGCCTTTACTGACGGAGTGATGCGGTTAACGTCTCACGATATTCGTGGTGCGTACAGGGAGGGGAATGGGAAAGGACAAATGAACGCCGCTTATGTACATCAATTTTGTGAATTTCCACAGTCGCCGCTTTTTACATAACAAAGTTCATTTCCTTATTGATGGGCGTACATATAAACATGTGTGGTTGATGAAATAGCATTTGTCAACACTAACATATTGCATATAACCATGAACAGTCGATGCGAGTGGCAGAATGCAGCACATAGGGAATTGCATTTGCAAACGTACTACATAGCATAAATGCTTCTGACTTTTTCAAAAATGTGACCAATGAACATTTTGACCAAGTAGTTGAGGGAGGAATTCAGTCCAATAACATCTCTTCGTCACAGTGTCTTTTTAGCAGTGAGCCATCACTGGTAGGCTCTAGTCCGGGTCCTTTCGTTGGCGCTGTTGAGCACCGGCGGTGGAGCTATAGGTCCAGCTCGGATTTAACCTTTCGCGTTGCAAGGTGCGGTCTGTCCTCTGCTGTTAGACCACAGTCCTGTTTCCTAACCAATCCTTTTAGTGGCGCCTTATGCTCGGCACCTATGTTTCCGTGGCATAACCCCATTTCCACCTAGATGCTGTTCTTCCTTTCGGCAAAAAGTCTCGGGGAAAAGAGGGTGTGTGGTTCAATAGTCGATGGGAGAAAGAGGGCGGAGTGGGGTCAGATTTCCTGGGACACACCAAAGGGACCAAGGGAGCAAAGGTTAACAAGCAAGCAGGCCCATCAATCGGGCTTGAAAAGGGGGACGGAGGCTTCAGGCACACGTGGGTAGGCGGACAGAGAGCTTCAGGACAGCCTTTCATCCTTTCGTTTACCGCGTTGGAGAGTGCTGCCTCGTCCCGTATCTTTGTTGTGCTGCGGCTCCACCTTTGGTCGAGGTCGCATGTGTCCCATGATCTGCAGCCAGGCTGTGTGTCACGTCCGACCCTTCTCCTCCGGTGATCGTATATCTTTGAATGGGTAAAAACAAGTTTTAGGGAACTGGTAGGAGAAGAAATTTTTACATTTGAATTCCACTCGCAATCCTAGCACCTGGGGGTTACGCTCATTGGTCATAGTCAGAAGTCTATTACCATGAAGTAAGTATGCGGGCAATTCTACTGTGTTCGCACCAAGTCTAATCGGCGTTCATTCATGACACATATGGACAGAGGTCAGACTCCTATCACTTGCATATCTCATCAAAAAAGAAAACTCCAAAGTTGGCAACATTCAGGGGAGACTCGTCCTTCTAACCCGAGCCTTAACAATCTTACATTTCCCTTTAGAGCTGGCTAACTCTTTCAAACAGAGCGGGGGTGCAATTATCGAAAGACAGGGTTGAACAGGTTTTTCTCGAGGGGCGGCAGTTACTCATGGTCATCAGTTTATATGTCGGGGTCAGCAGCTGGGGTCAATCAAGTGGGGCGGGGACGCTTCGGGCATTCGCGCTTGAGTGCAAAGGGGTGGGGCAATCTGGGCATTGGGGGTCAATCTGGACATTGGCGCTTGACTCTAATGAACTGAAAAATTGGGTGCCGTTGACATATAGTTCCCCTATAAAAGGCCAGATTAGGGGACCTTAGTCGTCTTACCTGTCCTTTCTTTCTTAGCCAATTCGAGTTTATTCATTTTGCAGAAAGGAGAGGTAGTAATATGGCAAATTACAATCGTTTTAGTATCTGTCAATTTCGCTGAACACCTTCGTGTTCGATAAGTATCCAATCAGACTGGTGCCAGCGGGGCACAATTTTACCACAAAAAAGGAAGATGGAACAGGGGGACTCTCGTAGAGAGTGAGAGTCGTCCGCAACTTAAACGAGCCATTCGGTACACGTATGACATGTAGAGAGAGGGGGAGAGAGAGAGAGATAGATAGAGAGACGTGTACGGAAATAGGTCATTTAGCACGCTCACAACACAGAACAGCAAGGGTCAGGTAACAAAGAGACGCGAACAGAGGGGAGACATAAATTCATACAGTACATACACACAAAACTCAGACGAAGGAAGACAGTACATGTATTACATACAAAGAGATTCGTGACAAAACATAGAACAGTTATTGGCCAAAAAGATCTCTTTTTGCATGCTGCGCATCTTTAATATCCTATTTATCTACGGGCTGAGCTCTTTTTACCTTTTCCTCCTTTTCCCTCTCGCTTGCTATTTTTTTTTCGAGCGTTCTCAATTGCTAATACTTACACCTCGGTCAGCCGGTCAGAAATTAACCTGATCGGGCTATTGCCCACGGTTGGATCTTCAACCACTTTAGAGTTTTTTCTTTTGGTGAGAAGTTCTTCAGGCGGAGGCAACGGAGGGTATTGATCGGGAGAACAGTCGGACAGCTTAGTTATATCTGTAAGAGTGCGAGAAGGAGGTGGTACATTTTGAACATCAACAACATTCCTACTTTCCCAGACGGGTGGTGCCTAGGTAACCCCTTCCCCGGGACTTTTCCTTGTCCTTTCCCTATCTAGTTAAACATCTAGTTGCACTATCTGGCGTGCTGGTTCGAGTTGAAGTCCGTCATA
Source organism: Lissotriton vulgaris (assembly GCF_964263255.1). Taxonomy (NCBI): domain Eukaryota; kingdom Metazoa; phylum Chordata; class Amphibia; order Caudata; family Salamandridae; genus Lissotriton; species Lissotriton vulgaris. The sequence goes on from NW_028253124.1 coordinate 50,806, forward strand.
CAGTACCAACCCGTCAAGTTTCTATGTCAGTCCATCCTCCCAGTCGCTACGTTCTAAGGAGGAACAGTCATGTCTAAGTCTACGTCTTTAAAAACTCGTTAGCATAAGTACTATGCTCAGATCTCCTCCTTCCCTTTTCGCCGGTCGTTCGATCATCACTCCTCCATACTTCAACCGATGTTCCGACGTGACCTGCAGAAGGGAGGAGAAGAAGGGGGTGGGGGTGGCATTCGAAACACATCAATGCGTAAAATCTGAAGAAAAAGTTTTTACCTACCTCATACTCGACCTATCTCCACGGGGTTCATTCTTTACCATCTCGGCGTTTAAGCCAGAGGGACCAGTAGTGTTAGATAGATAATCGTCGATGGTCTGCGTATCTACATGAATCACTCGAGCGTGGCCTTTCAGGTCATGTGTAAGGGTGGTGGTCAGGTGGCATTTCCTCGGTATTGCTTAAGGGCATCTAAAATGTTTCTTCCTGCTGCCTGTGGCATATAATGTGGCGGCTTAAGCATTGGGCTTTTTAACCTTCAACTTTAACAAGGCTGCTTACATTTCGCTTATATCGTAGACAGTAGTAACACATTCGAAACTCATTAATGCAATCGCTACAGTGGTACTTGCTTTTTCAAAAACCTTTAATAGAAATGTTGGCGCACAAACACGAGCCTACAACCCAGTGGGCCGGCTGCGGAGCAGACTGGAACTGTGCATAAGAGGAACGAAGTCGGTGGCCATTCAGTTCATAAAGTGCAGCAATGCAGTAAAATCGTATCGAACTTTCTTAAGGGGCGAGTGTAGCGCTTGTCAAGAATTCAAGCTTTCAATAATATTATCTCATTGCCCAACTATTTACTCAAGACCTAACGTTTATCAATTCATTGTCTGTACGTTCAATCAGTGCTTATTTTATACCAATTCATTGCTTCCAAACATAATTAGCACCCACCCTAAATCAGTTCATTGTTCCAGCACATAATCAATATCCATCTTATATCGCTTTCTTTCCCAAACACATAATCAATATCCATCTTATCTACTTTCATTGTCCAAAAACTGCATACATATCTCGGAGCATCAAGGTTTGAGCAATCAGGGTGAACAGGGAGTTTGAAAGTTTCATTTCGTATCGGCGCCATTTTGGGCGAGGCCAGGCAGGTCCCAGTATAGTCAGGATGTCTCCACTGACTCGTGGTTGGACCAGAACCTCTTTTGGCAGTTCAAAAAGTTTTTCGCAATGGGGTAACAGGCTAGCAATATGAGCCTATCAGTCAAAAGTGGGGAGGGAGGCAACAATCTTTCCTACCGGGTCATTCTGGTGTTCCACCGGAACTGAACAAATCTGTATCTTTGCAGGATTTTAGTCATTTCCAAGCTGAGGCTGGCAGGAGTGCGTCGACGTCTCGTGGCTCCATCGGAGGACGGGGGCGGGGGGCACCTCGTGGAGAGGTCGTTCCCCCCGGCTCTTTTAGAATCTTCAAGGTTGAGGAGCACAGGGCGTGTGCCCGTCCCGGGCGAGAAAACCGCTTTTTGATATGGACCCTCTTCAAGCAGGTGCGTTGGGGTGTCGCTGGAAGCCTCCACCTGGAGGGAGGTGGGGGAGGCTCGTTCGCGCCGCCTCCCCCTTCCAGCGACCCCGCGCAGTTCTTCGGCTCCAGCGCTTTGGTATGGCCGTGCCAGGCAATGAAGATGGGGGGGGTCGGAGGCAGCAAGGCATCCCCCCCTCGTCATGTGGCAGGACTACCTGCAACTCAAGCGTTGCCGTTGGCGGGACTACCTGCAACTTTCCCAGAGTTGTCCAAGCCATAATTGAAAAGAAAGGAGTGTTGTCGCAGCCATTATAGCTGAATGAAGCGCTGCCGACCTTGCCTTGGCTTCGGACTCTGATGATGGCCGGATCAGGCAAGAGAGGGGGGGGGGTCGGTGGCTAAGGCAAGACATCCCCCCCCATGGCCCGCAGGGCAGAAGGAAAGGAGGGAATGGGGAGACCATAACGACCTTCAGACCGTCCGCCCCACAGTCTCCCCTTCCAATGGCGGCCAGCCGAGCCCTGCCCTGCGTACATCGAGGCCTCGCCTTCCGGATGGGCGTAACCGCGGACCTATTGCACGTCGGGAGCTTCCGGAATGGGGGTAGGTATCTATTGATTTGTATCTATTTTATGTTACCGTTATTTGGGCGTGGTGGGCAATGAGGCAGACATGTTTGGAGCAGGAATAGGCAGCGGAGCCTAGCTACCTCGTGGCTGTCTTGTCGTGAAGCTTTCGCCATTTTATATTTCTTATTACGAACTATTCCTAATGTTTCTTATTTTTAGTGAAGTCGAAAGCTCATCAGGGGGTTACTGACTTAGCCCGATTTCTTTTCTTTTTCCTTCTTTTCCTTAGCGTGTTTCAAGCTAAAGTTTCTGCCAACAGGGTACGGTGATCACTTCATATTTTTATGTGTCCTTTTCATTAGGGGTACTCCTAGACGGACCAGACGAGTTACCTCCAATAAATGGTCCGGGGTGGAACTAGATTATCAATTAGTGGGGAACACATGTCCCTTCATTAGGGTATCATCCTGGACGGACCAAATGATGTACCTCCAATTACTAGGGTAGCCTCCTGGACGGACCAGATGACCCACCTCCAATAAATGGTCAATGAGTGGGGAGCATATGTCCCTCCATTAGGGCAGCCTCCTGGGCTGACCAGGTGAGCTACCCCCAATAAATAGTCAATCAGTGGGGAGTGGGTAGGCCTGACGAATCATAAAGGGGCATAACCTACCCTTTACTACTTGCAAAGACTAGACAGAATATTTCTATTCCACGTTATTTGCAAACAGAAAATACCTCAAACGAACAATTCCTTGGACAACAATGTCCAGTCAATCAATCAATCAGTGGGGAGAAAAACAGGCATGACGGATTACAACGGGGACAAACGTCTGCATTACCTGCCCTTCGCTATCTGCAAAGGGAGACAGAATATTCCTATTCGTCTCTGTTTGTGGACAGGGAAGATCTCATAGAGCAATAATCGATATAAATCGATATCAAACAATCAGTGGGGAGAAAGGTAGGCATGACGGATTACAACGGGGACAAAAGTCTGCATTACCTACCCTTCTCTATCTGCAAAGAGAGACGAACGTTCCTATTCGCCGCTGTTTGCAAACAGAGAATGTCTCGTTCTCAAGAAGAGAACCAATATTTTAAGTAGCAACCAAAGCTAAATGAACAACAACAACAATATCAGTATTTAAATACCGATTCCAATACAATCAATCAATCAATCAGATGGATAAAACCATCCTACCAATCAGGCGTAAAAACGCCCTACTTAATCTTACCCGGACCGGACCATGCGGACAGTTCTTCGTCTTCCTCCCCCAGCGCCCGATCGTTCTCTTATTCTATGCAGCATTCCTGTGGGATTCCAGTCAGGACAATAGGTCACTCGAGAGAGGTCCGTTCAGAATCGGTGAAGTTCATTCAATAGGCAGCCGGACGAGGGCCCTCTCAAGGCAGGTATACTCCAATCATTTAGATGTTCACCTCATCGTCTGGATCTCTCTTACTGGACCTTATGTCACTGATGGACCCCGCGTTGGGACGCCAATTGTAGAAAATGAGCCCATATTACTATCGATGCCCGGGCTGTTGGCGCAAGACGCCTCTTAGTTCCCATTCTGAATAGTTACCAAATAAAGAGACGGGCGCTGGAAGCAGGAATCACAAGAACAGAATTTATTACTCATGAGGAGAGCCTGTCATTTCGGACACGAAACACAGTGTCTTTCGGGAGGTGCTCTAACAAGTTCTCTGAGACATCGCCTTTTATACCTTACAAAACATTCCTTATTACAATAACGACATTGTGAAACAAGGGAAAAGACATCCCCGTAATCCTCGTGTCAATCCCACCCCACATATATCCACAATAGAGGCCCTTAACCTGCCGATAAGGGGAGGGGGAAATTACGCAGCTGAGTGTTCTGCCGATTCTTAGGATGTGTGCGCCTGATCGTACCCCAGGGGGTGGGGAGGCCAGGATTAATAGTGGATCCTTTGAAGAGGAGTGACTCCATACAATAAGGGGCAGTAAGCAGTATCTCCCGGCTTGGGCGATGGCCTCGGACCTGTGTAGACAGTCAATCATGGAGGGAGGATTTACCAACAGAGGGGTCATTCATGAAAGGAAAGGAGGTGTTGGTCAGGCGCGGCCGTGACTCCCAAGGACAGAGTTGCACAGAGAGAGAGGTCTTATGACCCGTGCATGAGAGAGCGGGGGCAGTTAGGTACAGCTGGGGAGGGTTATGTCAGCTGAGGCGAAGGATACTTCTTCAAGAGGAAATGGGGGGGTTTTTCGTGGGTCAAGCAGGAGGGTTGCTTTTCAGGGCAGGGTCGCGCAGAGGGAGAGGGTTTCATGATCTATGCATGTGAGAGGGGGGGGTGTGTTCGAATACGCGTAGGAGGGAAGCCGGGGATTCCACTGAGCGGGCAAAAGGTCATGGTGCCTAAAATGGCTATCAGGTACATGTGGGCACGGGCCTTTACTGACGGAGTGATGCGGTTAACGTCTCACGATATTCGTGGTGCGTACAGGGAGGGGAATGGGAAAGGACAAATGAACGCCGCTGATGTACATCAATTTTGTGAATTTCCACACAGTGGAGCAGGGCGGGCGGAAGTCGACAGACGATGGAATAGGTTTAATTTAATTTTACCTGTTCCATTGCCTGTCGACTTTGCCTCCGTCCCAACCTGCCCTGCCTCACCGCCCCACTGTGCTTACCTGTGCCGGCCACCACTGACTGCTACAAGGGTAAGTAACTAGAAGTAAATGTATCATATTTGCAGTTCCGGAAAATTGGGCATTACTCTGACCATCATGGGCCAATGTTGGACACCATTGCATTAAACTGTATCCAAAACATCTACATGCTGTGCAATTGCAAATGTATAGAAGGCATTGATTACATGTTTTTGAATTAATGGCTCTCTGTCATGAATTAACAAACCTTAATCATTGTCACTTGATTCTGCAATAAAAATAATACTTAAAACGCAGGAGCTGATCGGAGGGACAAGTTTCTTAAGAATCTGAGTCAGCCAACAAAACGCTGGCCATTGTAAACATCTCACAATTGAGCCCTGATTTTATTTAGTTGCTGGCACGTGAAATGTGTCATTACAAGTGGCAGGAGGGCTGGGTGTTGCCGTGGAAATGTCCTGCCAACATCGCTTGTTGCCAGCACATTTACAGACACTTTGTTTTGTTTTCCAACATCCTTCAAACCTTGGTAATTTCTGGAAATAAGTGAACATTAAGACCAGGGGAGTCATTTATTTTAGTCTTTAATCATGCTCACCCGAAGAAAATGAAATATTTTTATAAAATAAGAGACCGTTTGATTTTTTTCTTGAGCTGGCCCACAAAATCGCATGGGAGAACTTTATAAAATGTATGCTCAACTCACACCTGTGGGAAAGATACTAATTAAGACATATTGCGCATTCCCGACTTTTCCCCCTGCGCTGGAGCACAATGGGTTACTTAGCACCAATGAAGGCACCTTTACAGCATGGTGCCAGGGTGCCTGCGTTGCATGCAGAATTGGACCCTGCCATATGTAAATCAGTCTTGACCCTGCATCCAATGGGTACAGACCAGTCCGAACTGCCAGTCCAGGTCCTCACTAGACTGGAAACAAGCATCCTAGGACCAGGTTTCGGGCTTTCAGCCCTCATCAGCCAGGATAGCTTGACTCCAGTGGCATGGAGAGCACGGGACTCACGTCTGGGCATACATGTCCCACTCGGGGTGACAAATGCAAAAATAACAATTGATGGACAGAATGCCCAGTATGAATAGTATGCCCATACGTGGGTGCCGTGCTCACTACACTACTGGATTCAACTAGCCTGGCTGATGATGGGTGATGGTCTGAAACCAGTCCCAGAATGCTTCTTTCTGGTCCAGGGAGGACCTGGCTTGGCAGTTCAGACTGGACTGTTTCCACAAGGAACAGGGTCAAGACTGATTTACATATGGCTGGGTCTAAACTGGGGTGGTGTGGTGAGCAAAAGAATGATGGATTTAACCCAGATCCTTGTGACTGGGGGTGAATCCTTGCATTGTCCAGCATTCCGTCCATCAATTGTTTATTTTGTATATGTCTTTAAATAAAGGCATATAGACAAAATACATTTGTGGTAAAATGGTCATATTTACCAGTAAATGTACTGTTATGCAATATTTTGCAGCTTAAGTAGCTAAAACACGACATACATCAAATTATGACTGCATATCTGTCAGTTAAATAAGTATGGAGATGTACAGTTTTACAACTTCATTCATCTGAAAAACACAAAACAAATATGGATAAATACAGATGAAATACCCCCCAAAAAAATATGGATAAATACAGACGGAAATCTTAAAAAAAAAAATACGATAAAACCGGAAGCCCTAATCATAACTCTTTGAATCTTGTATTGATGTTCTAGGTCTGGTGTTCTCTAACAGATGTGCTTCTATTGATTATTATGGTTTATCAATTTGTGCAATAAAATGTCAAAATGTTTGATACATTCACTTCAGGCATTTCGATGTAATTGATTTAAAGTTATCTTAGCTTCTAGGAATTAGATTCACCTTATCTGAGCATTTAATTGGATAAGGAATACCAGCTTCTGGATATTCTGTTTTGTGTTAAAATTAATACCCATATTTCTGGGGATTAATGGGCTGGGTATGTTTCCGAATCAATTTGAGAGGTGCAAACATGTTGTGAATTTGGCCCACATTAATTTACTGGTCATGATAGACAGCTTAAGGGAGCTGAGGCTGCTCAAGCTGAAGTGGGTGTCTACAGGCAACTGGCTGCAGGAGCACTTTTTAACTGCATCGCTGCGGCGGTTATTTTTCCGCTGTGTGGCTTTTTTCTAAAAGCCGTGTTACATGACGAGCTCAGCTCGTCATCCGCACACGACCACCGTGGCTGATGACGAGCTCAGCTCGTCATCAGCAGCGAAGGGGTTAATAAACTGAGATCCACATTCATGCAGGAAACGCATTCATCTTTATAATGGTGCTACATAGTGCATTTTTTGTATGCTACATCAAGTACTTTGCTGGAATATGAATAGTAATCTAGTTTTTTCCCCGCGTCAATCTTACTAATTAGCACTTATAACAATGTACAGACATTGGTGACAGCTTAATGAATAACAGAATCATTAACACTCGGTTTTCTGTGAACTGTAAAAAAAAAAGCAATGTCGGATATGTGAATCATAATTTTTCATTTTAATTGCACAAATAGTTCAAGTTTCTTAGACCAAATGTTGAGAAAGAAATGTACTTTCATCCATTAAGACAAAGCACTATCCTCTTGAAAAGCATTGGCAAAGTCAGCAGGTCTGGGTTTAATATGCTAGCGAATGCAACATTAGAACACTAGGCACAGCACACGGGAGGGAAACAGAAGGAGCAGGCAATAAGAGGGCAATAATTGCAAAGTAGGTCCTCAAACAGTTCAATTCAAGCACTGCAGTGGAGGCGGAAGGATACACCCAAACAGCCAACAGCATTAGGGGCAGGATGAATACTCCACTAGGCTGATCCACGATGTGATTGACAAAGCCTTAATGGCTGAAAAAGGGTAGTGGAAAAAGTTAATGGTTTAAAAGGGATGATCCAAAGCCCTCTATGTATATTGCTAGCAATATGTCAGTTTGACAGCTCAGTCACCAAAACCCAGACATAAAACAGAAACAGGCATCTATGCTATTAGCTGAAACAGGAAATTCATGTCATAGCTTCCATAACACACATTCCAAAAGATATATAGTACAAATAGAGCACAATTCAAAGAAAAGCATGTACCAAAACCGAGTGGTCAAGAAATATTAGACACACACACACATATATATATTTGACCGCATGGAACTGCTTAAAGAATTACAAGAAATCAATGGAGAGCTGTCAAAACTAGAACCTCATGACCTCATTGCAACAATGAGAAAAGAAATTCAAGATAAAGTGAATAAACACGAGGAAAAAATAAAAGCGCGCAAAGCGTGGAAATTTGCGCGTGATAAAGATGACTACGAGCACGGGAAGATTTACACTTTTGCTCGTAAATTTGAAAATGCAAAACGCCTAAAAATGAGCCAAAAGTCAGCCCCTGCGAAATCATCAACGAGGGTAGAAGTGACCGCTGATGGCTCACGCACGGATGTACAGGCAGATGCACAAACAAATAGCGACTCCAACTCTACAAGCAGTAACAGAAGTAGCATTTATTCGGATGATGAGGCCTTAACAACGGGTTATGAAGAAGGAGAACCCCCCATGGTTTTGGATCTTGGTGAGGAGGTGGATTTTTTAGTGAACGCGCGGTTACAAACGCTGCGCCCACGAAATCAGCAAAGTCAACAGAAAAAAGGGCCAGAATCAACCGCCGTCGCAAAGAGCGCCGCAAAAAACACAAGCGTCAACAACAACAACAACAAGAAAAAGCAGTGGCGCAAGAACAGAAATTAAATGACAAGACCGTTATAAACTTGTCCTCGACTACCCTCACCACTGCTGAAAACCAATTATTAGGTCTAGGCCTCACTTTTTGCCCAGTAACAGATTTCAATTACACAGCCACCAGAGTGGATGTGTTTCGTTTCATTCAAAAATTGAAGCTTCGTAAATTCTTCAATATTAAGGAGGGCCCAAATATTACTGAAACAGTGGACTTAAATCCAACTACACCTGTGTTACAAGCCCGTGATATCAGAGGCATGCTTACACTCCATCAACTGAGTGATGATAACAATGAGCCAAATACCAGCACATCCACGCAAGAGGAACTCAGGGAAGCCAACATCTCCCAAATCGGAGCGGGCTCCAGTCCATTTAAACCAGCATCGACATTCACACCCACCATGCCCAAAGATGCAATAGATGCATTCCATGATGTGGTAACAGCAGATTTGAAAAAACTTTACCATCAGGTCAAACATCGAAGAAGAGCCAAGCGAGAGCATGAAAACCAATATTGGCAACTCATGAACAAGTTAAAACAGGATCATTGTAATATAGTCTGTGGTTCAGATAAAGGAGGAAATGTTGTTATATGGCCACAAGAACAGTATATAACAGAAGCCAACAGACAATTATCAGATCTGACTTGCTACATGAAGACTAATTTGAAAGATTAAGATCTGGCTAGAGAGAAGTTACGCAAAATGCTCTTCAAATATAGAAGGGAGGGCCTAATCTCTATGCAAGAATTCAAATTTCTACACACCGAGCTACCTATTATGCCCAGATTTTATTTAATCCCCAAGGTGCATAAGGGGATTTCCCCAGTCCCAGGACGGCCCATTATCTCGGCTATAGACAGCATTGGTGAACATCTCGCTCAATATGTAGATTATTTTCTACAACCTTTGGTATCCAGTCTGCCCACATATATCAAGGATACAGGACATTTCCTACAGCAGATTAAAAACACCACATGGACAGAAAACTCCCTACTAATAACATTGGACATAGAAGCTCTTTATACGAGCATTGAGCACTCCACTGGTCTAAAAGCTCTGGAATATTTTCTAAGTACCAGACCAGCAAACTGTTACAACCACAACAAAATGTTGGTGGACTTGGTCGAGTGGAGTCTCTATCATAACTTTTTTATGTTCGGGAGGGATGTTTATTTGCAACGGAGAGGGGTGGCCATGGGGGCCTGCTTCTCCCCTAGCTATGCGTGCTTGCACGTAGGCTATTGGGAGAAGCGGGTCCTCATGGGGGAACATCAGGCCATCTTTTCTAAATGTGTGGAACAATGGGTCAGATTTATTGACAATGTGTTTTTAATCTGGAGGGGTGATGAAGCCAGTGCGTTGGATTTTATAACAATGTTAAACACCAATGAATACAATCTAAAATTCACGCACCATATCAGTAAAACATCAGTTAATTTTTTGGATGTAAAAGTTTACCCCAAAAACAACCGATTGGCAACCACCCTGTACAGAAAAGAAACAGCGGGCAACTCCACATTGCACGCCAGCAGTGCCCATCCGAAACATACCATAGATAACATTCCATATGGTGAGCTACTCAGGATTAAGAGAATCTGTAGTGTGGCAGAAGAAAGGGACAAATGTATAGAAGAATCCATCAGCAGATTTAAGGCCAGGGGATACCAAGACAAAACCCTTAAAACAGCAGTTACAAAAATCCAACAAGTAACCAGGGAATCCCTTCTGTCCCAAAATAACAAGATTCTGAATGCAAAGGAACACTTTGAAAGTTCTGATATTAGGTTCCTTACAGCTTTCAGTTATCAGGACAGAAAAATAAGATCTATCCTCACGAGAAATTGGCCAATTCTGCAAACAGATGGAGTTCTAGCCGGAGATCTTCCAGCCAATCCAATCATTACGTTTAGGAGGGGACCCTCCTTACGTAGCCATGTCTCCAACCCTTTCCCAGAACTTACTACACAACCTACCCGATTACCACCCAGAAATGGGTTTTTCAAGTGTAACAGCTGTCGGGCATGTAAGTTCGGGATAAATACATGTTCATATTCTACTCCATTCAGTCCAACTCCCCTACAAATCAAGGGGAATTATAACTGCAGGACCGAATATGCGGTCTATGTCCTGACCTGTACTTGCGGCCTGAGGTACATTGGAAGTACCCGACCAGCAGTACATGGCAGGATATTACAACACTTGCGTGCAATTGTTAACAACGACAATGCTTATCCTGTCGCCAGGCATTTCAGACAAGTTCATAACAACAACTTGGAATGCTTGAATTATTTTGTGTTAACATCAGTTGCACAACCAAGAAGAGGGGGAGACAGAGACAAACTTCTGCGCCAGATGGAATCTAGAATGATATTAGAGCTTGACACTAAGGTTCCTAATGGACTTAACACCACGGAGGATCTCTATCATTTTCTTTAATTGATTTGTGAGGTTTTCCATTTGTCAAATTTCACACCCATTACTGACCCTTGTGTAGTCTCTTACTTTATGGTTGTGCTGTTATAGTTCCTTGTCCTTCGCCCTTCCCTGTGGCCCTCACTCTTTCCCTCGTTGTCGATTCCAGTCTATCTTTCTTTCCTTCCCTTTTCTATATATACTTTGCACTGGGGTTCACTCAAATTGAAATGGATCAGTTTATGTTCCACCTTGAGTTTAACACATGGCACTATGGTGTTATCAGCACATTTAGAACATTTGACATAGAGATCTACCAGACGGGGTGTTAATCAAGGAGAGTAATAGGGCTGCCATCGCTTTTTGATGTCCCTCACAATTTATTTAGGATAAAGAGGGTTGCCATCATTTTAAGATGTCCCTGCAGGATTAACAACAGTATTTTTTGGTCTTTACGGTTCTTGTATTTATATTGCGATTTTGCACAGAGTATATATGTTTACAGATCTTGTCTCTTTTATTGTGTATATAGGATATAACATTTTTATGATATAACAATTAATTTTGTATTGAAAGTTTTTAAGTATTTATACTTTTATAACTAAAAATGCCTATTTTGCACAAGATGTAAAGATCTACAATTTGCACAATATAGTACCTTGCACTTTGCACTTTATATGAGAGACTGTTTTAGACCATAATCATGCATTTATGCAGATACAATCCTGTGTTACATTATCTATATTGTAAATGAATTACCAAATTGATTTTTGGGTATTCAAAACAAGAGGACTTTTCAATATAGCAGCCATACTCCAGAAGATGTATAACCCAAACCGTAATAGTAACTCTTCTATGTTTTTTACTATCACATGGTGTGCACTAGCAATTTAAAAAACCAGGCATGTAGGGTAATCTGTGACTGTGAACAAGGGCAACTGCCCGAAACGCGTCAGTCTCGTATGCTGCCTTTGCCTTAAGAAAATAAAAAGAACTTGCCTTGATTTTGGGACTCGTGTCGTTTTCTGGGTCTGGGGCTCCAGATTTCAGTCTTCGTGCTTTGCCTGCATATATATATATATATATAGTGTCGCTCCAGAGCACCAAAACAATGCACTCACAGGCGGGTGCTTTCCAACGTGGGGGTGCACCCAAGAAATAAATCACCGCTCCAATATCCGTGCCATAGGACTTCTGCCCTCCCGGAAAAAAGGCACTCACGGGGGAGTTTTGTTAGGTTTTATTCACCAACAAATGGACACTCCAAACAAACAGACGCGTTTCGGTAAAGAACCTTCATCCATGTTTACCGATGCGCCGTCTACGAATCAATTTAAGCATCCGGTGTATGGAAATCAAGAAAGGACTCTGAGAATCAGAGTCCTTACTACAAACGAGCGCCATCTTGAAATGTCTAAATAAACGTCTAAATAAACGTCTAAATAAATAAACAGTTCATAATGCAATTCATAAAGCCCATGGATGGGCGAATATACAATACAATTTTGTATACTTCTTTACACAATATTGCCCTGGATGGGCCAGCGCTCACATACTACACCAGTGTATGATATTGACCCCAAATATCAAATAACTCACATTAAGAAGGGGTAACAGAACATCAGAGGAAAAAGATCAGGGAAGTTAGAGGGGAGAAAGCACAAAGAGGAAAAAGTAGAAAATACTATGTACATATCATATAAATTCACCATATGTACAGCAACAAACCTACACCTCGTACTGTGCAATATATTAAATTTATACAGTTCTATTCACATACAGTTTGACCTAAGATCCTTATACAGACTCTACCGCGTGCTTCCAGAATTATGGGTCCAAACTACTCTCCCAAATGTATAGCTAATTCTTCACTGCTGTTCAAGCCTAGAGGGTGCTTCGTGTGCATGTCAATGATATATCTTGACTCCAATCTCCGCAGACGTAACAACCTGTCGCCCCCTCTAGGATTGCAGGGAACATGGTCTAGCCCAAAGTAACTGAGTAAATCCCTGTTGCGTTGATGGACTTTGTCAAAATGACGTGCAACAGGGTATGCCTCATCCCCCTTAGCTATGGCCCGCATGTGTTTCAATATTCTCATTTTCATTGGGTTGATAGTACTGCCTACATAACGAAGCCCACATGGGCAAGTTAAGCAATAAACACTGTAGGGAGTAGTACACGTTAGGAAACCTTTGATCTTTCTGCGGACTCCTACATGCGGGATTTCGTAACTCAGGACCCGTTTGCTGATTTTGCAGGCTTTACATTTCCCACATGGGAAAAAGCCCTGCATGGGACCAAAGGCTGATTTTGGGATTTCAGCAAAATGACTCTGTACTAATTCGTTTTTCAAGGATCTCGCCTTTCTGAAAGTCACAAGTGGATTAGAGGGAAGATCATTACTTAAGGTCTCATCTGTCTTTAATACGTGCCAACTCTTTTTCAGAATCTTTTTCAAATGAGTAGCAGCTTTTGAGTAAGTAGTTATTAACCGAAATTTCCCCCCATTCTTAGAGTCCTGTCTCTTTCTTCCTTTGATCTTAAGGAGATTTTCTCTTTTTAGCTTGTTGGCCCTATCCAGGGCATTGTTCAAAGTATCCTGACTATAACCACGTGTCCTGAAACGTTGCATACTTTTTTGGGCAGCACTCTGGAATTCTCTCTCATCTGTGCAGTTCCGTTTGATTCTCAGAAGTTCCCCGTAGGGAATACTTCTAATCAGATTGGGGGGGGATGACTGCTCGAAGCTTCTAGCACAGAATTCCCTGCTGTGGGTTTCCGATAGAGACGACTTTTCAGTTCCCCTGACTCTACATAGATATTAATATCAAGGTAATTCACAGAGGTAGTGCTTACTTCTCCTGAGAATTCCAGATTGATGTCGTTCCTGTTGAGAACTGTGATGTATTCCTTAGCCTTTTCTGGGGGTCCATTCCAAATGATAAGTAAATTGTCTATGAAACGATGTAATGTAATGTAATGTAATGGCCCATTTATACCGCGCTAACAATCGCTCCAAGGAGCATCTCGATACCACCCCACAATCTGCTCCGTCCACTCACTTTTGTCTCTCCCCCAGGCCTCCTGCTCCTCCCACCAGCCAATGAATAAATTCGCATAGCTGGGGGCGAAGCAGGTGCCCATAGCTGTCCTGGACAGCTGTCTACACAGCTGTTTCTGAAAAAGAAAAATATTATTAGACAAGCAGAATCTTACAAATTCTAGAACCATTGCACTGTGTTGTGCATACTTCAATGGCCGTTTGTCCAGGTAATATTTCGAGGCTAGGAGACCATCATTATGATTGATTGATGTATAAAGGCTCGTTATGTCCAAAACCAACATGCTATACCACTCCTCCCACTTCAAAGAAGTCAATTTGTCCAAAAGGTCCGTGGTATCACGGATATATGATTTTAATGTCTTTACATGTTGAATAAGAAAAAAGTCAACATAAATGGTGTTTGCTTGTGACATCACCCTGACAAGAATTGTGGTTACTGCTTGAGAAGGGTTTCACCCATTCAACCTATAACACAACGCCTAAAGACACAAACACCTGGAAGGGCTGTATGACACTACACATTCAATTACGAGACATCAGTGGGCCTCTCACCACTCGCGACGTCCCCCTCCCCCCTTTATATTTCGGCTCTGGTTTTTGTCTATTCTAATTGTATATTCAGTTTCTCTTGCATGACATATGCTGTATTTTCAATGCTATTTCGCCGCCGGCCTATGAATGTAGGCGGCTAGTAATGTAAGTTGTGTGTTAAAAATAATAAAGAGATGTTAATCCCAACCTGTATCCCAATTACTGTTCTATCAGCTGCTGGTTCCTGATAAAAAAATCTGGCACCTCGTTAGCTGAATTTGTATTGCCTATTGAATTAGGTGCTATTATGTCATTAATGCTAGGTGACTTCAAAACAGCAGCAGAGAATAGTTCTCTCTCCACCAACAAAACAACCTGAATCCTTGTTGTGCACTAGGGTCTAATTGTTTAATCTAGAAAACAGAAGATCACGGAGTCCTTTGCTGCTAAAACTAGTCTTAGCCCACCATTAATCTTCAGTTTTGTCTCTTCCTTTTTAGAAACACATTTGGATGACTTTTCTCCTTTTAGAGTAGTAGAGATAGCAAAAATCATGACCACTGTTAAATCTGTCTCTCCCATGGATCCTTGCCCTGCTTGCATTTTCTATTTAGCCTCTGATCATATTGTTTCAGTTCTGACTTAGATAAGAAACAGCTCCTTTAAGACAGTTTCTGTCCTTACCTTATGTAAATTTGCAATGGTGACCCCTCTTTTGAAGGACCAATGGCTCTCTCTGCACTTCTCTGCGAAAGTTAAGAACTATAGTCTGGTATCTTTGTTGCTCCGTGTTGCTAAAATGGTGGAAAAAGAAGTGAGTAAACAACTTTGTGATCATATACGGCTTAATAACATTCCTAATTGTTATTATGTGAAATTTCACCCTATCCATAGCACAGAGATTGTCCTCATCTCTGAAGTAGATCAAATGCACTCTAATAT
Organism: Lissotriton vulgaris; assembly: GCF_964263255.1. NCBI lineage: Eukaryota > Metazoa > Chordata > Amphibia > Caudata > Salamandridae > Lissotriton > Lissotriton vulgaris. The sequence goes on from NW_028253124.1 coordinate 66,294, forward strand.
TGACCATTGTAGAGTGGCAGCACAGATCTCACTAGATTTGTATCAAGGCATTGACGCCGGGTCTCATGAAGTTCTGCTAGAGCATCTTCATGAGGTAGGTATTAGTGGCTCAGCAATTGACTGGTGTGCATCTATATTTAAAGGCCACCCACAGTCTGTCTTCTTATCTATGTTTCACTCTCCTTGCAGACACCAGATGTTTGGAGTGACACAGGGCTCTTCTTTAAGCCCGATATTTTCCAGCATATGTTTTATGCAAACCTCTTTTCTGTCTTTCAAATTATATGCTAATGATACCCAGATGAGTCTTCATCTGGATGCTGACTTAGCACCCTGACATCATATTTAGGAACTTTTGTCAGCTTTAATTAACTGGATGAACACTAAATCACGCTGACTTAAATCAGATAAGAAGAAGGTATATGTTGTGGATGGTTCTTCATCGGCACAACCTAATAATTGGTAGCCCTCTGGAACTGCCTGTTACTAAAATTTGTAAGATAGAGTTCCAGTTTGGCAAATTTGTCCACGAGTCCACAAATTAATTTAATATCTTCCATTTGAGTTTTTTAACCCTAAGAGTCCTCAGCGAAATCATACCTAAGCTCACCGAATAGTTTTGCTTTACAGAAATCCAAACCCTTGTTGTATCTCAGGTGGCCTACTGCAAGTCATTGAATCTGTGACTACTTGTCTTTTTCTTTATATGTTTTCAAACAATTTATAAGAATTCTGCCAGACTACTGCTGGGCCTACCATGCAGGACTAACATTTCTGGTCAGATCGTAAAACTGTGAGTTACAAAGCGTATCCAGATTAAAAGCTTATGCATTTTCACAAATGCATCCAGGGTCTTGGACCTGCATTTTCGCAACATATATTCTGGAGATAAAGAAGATCTTGGAATCATCACTTTAGGTCTGAACATACGTTGATGGTGATCAAATACATAACATTTGGTGTGCACGACTATCGTTTTTTTATTTGATAGCCAAACCTGAAATGCCTTGCCTCTGTATTTGAAGAATATCCCCAACCGACTTTGACATAGGAATTTGCTTAAAACCCAGAACGTCATAGTGATCATAGCATCGGGTAGCCTTACAAAGTAATGGAGAGCTACATAAATGCCATAAAGTAGATAACTAGCTAAAGTTACATAATCATTGTTGGCAGGTACAAAGGTTGTGTTATTGTGAAAACTACGGTTTGTAGATGGCCATTTTTATTTCACACATAAACTTTGCCACAGTACATTATGCCTTATTAGTTATTGTGCTACAATGGTTGCCTTCAGTGAATCGACGATTGCCTTCAGTGGATCGATGATGGATACATGAGGTCCTCTAAGAAATGGGGTGTCAACCTCCATAGGAGTGCTACATGCCCAAACACAAACCCAACACTCATTTTGAGCCAGTTGATTGAAGGATCCAATGTGCCTAGTACAGTGACCTCCCATCCTGGCATCAGACCACAGGAGTGGGCTGAACCTCACTCATCCTTGGCAAGAGCAGCAGCAATGGGGAAGAATGACCCACTCACCTCACAGAGGATCCAAGGATGCTGGGCAGCCTGCATGTCCTCCAGGGTGATGGACCTAGGGCCGCACTAGCACCAGCGTGAGATGGCGTTCCAATACCAAAGAACAGTAAGCCTCAGGAAGATCTGGCATCCTCTGTGGGAGCATGTCCAGCAGCATGTCAACTCTGCCAGTCTGAGGATGTATAAAACACAAGCTTCATAGCAACAGATTTATACTGGACTGGGACAGAGGGATACAGGTCTACAGGTACACAGTGGTACTGCAACATCTTTTAGAGGTGGAGTGCTGGCCATTGCTTCACTTGACATCAGTGCCTTGATTGTACCGTCCATGCTGCAGATATACATATAGATTGCGATACGTGTACTTTACTTCGTAAAGCAACCACATGTTTATGTATTTGTTAAAACACCTCTGGAATGCTTTAGCATTCTCCTTTAACATATACACGAGTAAGACTGCCACTAGTTAAGATCACAAAATGACCTAAACATGCAGTAAAAGAAAGGAATAGTAAACACAGCTCTCCATGTAAAAAACATTATCAGCACTTTGTCAAAAGAAGTTGCCTAACACAAGGAATTTTGTACTTGAACACAGGCCTCTTCATTGTTATTTCTCCATCTGCACTTCATCAGTGGCTTATGAGGTCATGCACCTCTGCTTCCAGTGCTACTGCAAGTACAGTGCAGTGAAAGTCAACACAGCTGGAGCTGGACATGTTTCACATTAGCAGGCACTGCACTGTGGGTGGTGAGGTGTGACTAGCCTCCTTACTACACGAGCGGAGAAAAAATATATACTGCGTACTGTGGGAGTGTGGTTGAGGGCCTCTGATACAATTTCCTTGAGACTTTGGACTGTTGATGCAAGGGATTCATTCCTCATTGATTATAAAAGAAAGAGGTGTCATGGCGGCCTGGGCGAGTTGTATAGAAGAGCTGATTCTGCTCCACCCCATTACATCTGGTATTAACTAAATCAGAGCTACAGGGTTTCAAATACACTTCATATGGATTCAATTATACCCAGACTATTCCCACTTTGATCATTTTCTGGATTTGCTAGATTATATTAGTATGGATCCAATTTTCCCCTGAATCCAGATTGAGATGATTTGCATTTTGCGCAACAGCACTCGCTGAGCAACAAGGCGAGACTCAACATAGATTCTTTGTGACAAAGTAATTCAACAACCAAATAAGAGAACAATACAAAAACAAGAGCTTTAAAGTATCACTGAGATTCTTGAATGCCCAGACACATATCTATTTCTAAACACCCCCTATGATGTAGTTAAGCTGTAGTAAATTCTTACAAAGTCACAAGTTCTGGTGAAGTCATCTCAACAGCATGTCTAAAGTGAACGACTACATTTTATTAAAATAATTTGCTATTATGTCTTGGCAAATTGACAACTATTTCCAAAGTCCAAACAATTTTGATCTTATTGTTACATTCACCCCCTTTAGAATTTGTAACTGATATACACAGTATTGCAAAGAATATGGCGCCAGATGTGCGAAGCATTTTACTGGGCGCGAATGGCCCATCAGTGACCCTTCCCCTTTTTGAAGGTAGCTCTTCATTTTTATTTTTTAAATGCATCCCATTTTCCTTTCTGGAAAACAGGCTGCTTTACAAAAAAAAAGAAAAAGTGCTTTATTTAAAAAGCAATCAGAGACATGGTGGTCTGCTAACCCAGCAGGCCACCATCCCTGCGAGTGCAGGCCATCCCAATTGGTCGCAAAGCGAGACCTACCTCATGAATATTAATGGGGTAGGTCTATTTCTGACCCACTGGATATCGCAAAATGTGTCTAAGACACATTTATACATGGGTGTTTGCGAATTCCTAATTGCGAATAGCAAATATTGGCAATTACGAAATCACACACTGTCTTTTTTGTACATCTGGCCCCATGTGATCTGTGACACTATCATTTAATTGTCCTTTAAAATGTCATGTAAGAAAATATATTGAACAAGTCCAGGGCCTTACTAGAATCAAAGGAGAATCTTACCAAACCTGCCCCCTTTAGAAAATGCAAACCAAGATGCAAGTTCTCAGCTTTCATGTGTTTCCTAGACAGAAGAGACACTCCAGATTTACAATTTTTTTCAGGGGAGATAAGTCCTTCATATCGTATGGAACATACAGTATTTGTCCACGGAGGTTGAGAAAAGCTATTTGTTGCAAATTAGGCCCAATGATTAACTTTCAAAGCAAAGTATTTTATTTGGGTGCAAGTGCTTATTGTAGTTGACGTCAATTTTATGAGATTTTCCTGCTAGGCTTTGATTCACTTTCCTGTTTTTTATTTGATGCCTATAACATGTACTGTGCTTACCGCCTGGGTTTCCACCCTGCCCATTGAAACACGTACTGTTAGTACATTCTACAAATTTTTGAATGTTTACATTAACTTTAAGAGTGCTTAACATAGACACTCATAGAATCGGCACAGGTGGTGGATACCAGATTTGGCATCATATACCTGTTACCAACAAAGCCATACATAAGAACAGCAGATCATATTCACTAATAACTTATTACAGAATTACAAATTATGTTAAAACAAATAGAATTAGAAACCGCTTTTCCGCTCTTCTGAGCTGTTTTCCTGAAATGAAAATTCCTTAGCAGAAAGGAACCATTTACGGCAGAATGTATAATTTTTGTAACATAAAGCTCCTTGTTAAAAGTGGCTTGGTGTTTCAAAGCTTGTGCCCGTCAACAAGGACAAAGTCACTGTATTTACTGGGACAAGCGGATTTTGGTGCTGTTAGGTTAGTTCACAAAAAGTTAAAATAGGCTATAATTATCTCATCCGATATATTCTGAACACCTTGGGGCATATGTGCAATGAAATGGCGCAACGCGGCGCTGCAAGCAATTTAGCTGTGCTGCGTCGTTTAAAAAAATGCAGGGATGTGCCGTATTTACAAGAATACGGCACCCCCTGTGTTTTCTCTTGCGCAGGTGCTAAAAAAGCTGTCTAACGCCAGGGCAAGCAGACTTGCACCATGGTGCAAGGGTACCCGCGTTGCAAGGATGATTGTGGTTGTGCAAGAAGGGACACCTTCCTGCTTAAAAACAATCACTAATGGCGCTTTTCTCCTTCCATGTGTGCTGCTGAACGCAGCACACATAGAAAAAGCAAAAAAACAAGGAGAAATAAAAGTGTTTCTCCTCGTTGCGACACTCTAATGCCAACTTTTCAAAGGGAACGCCCACTGCAACACCCGTTGCACGCCCCTTTGCCACAAAAAACTCTGAGGAGGAGGGCCACACTTACAAGGCGATGCTAAGTCACACAAAGTGGCTTAGTGCAGTCTTGTAAATATGGAGCAGGCCATTGTGCCATTGGAGCGTCGGAAAAAGTGGTGCTCCATTTGCGCAGTGTCCTTGTAAATATGTCCCTTTCTTGTATTTTTCATGGATGTGATAAATTTGGCCCTACAAATCAGGCCCATATTGTTCATTACAGGAAATCCAGGTTATCTCTGCACAATATGAAGTATAGTCGTTGTTGAAACTGCAATAAAATACTAGCTGTATTTTTCACCTGCAGATCACACATTTACTCTACATATGTACAATCATACTCAGTATGCAGGAGGAAGAGTCCAATGATTTATGCTTTTTTGCAGAAAGTGTGATGTATTTTAAGGAACATAATACCCTCTTTTGAATGTTAAAGGAACATTACAAGTCACATTTCAGCTTCAGGATCTTATGAACAAATGCAGCCTTCGGTCCCAGAACTATTGGATGACTTGCAATACCCCTTTAATGTACGGCAAAGGCTAGTTTACCCTACATTTTATTCCCAGAATGTTGCAGTTGCAAAAAGGAATTGCATATTTTGGGGAAATGACAACTTGGAGAATTAGAGTGAATTGTAATAGAAGACAAAACCGGTGATGTTATTAAGATGAGGTAAAAGTTGGTATCCATATACTGCATTGATTACTGATGAATGTATGAACTATTGAATGCAGTGATTGCAGGGCGGCTTTCTCTTGTCCAGCTGTTTCACCACTCACGATTCATGGGCATCATGAAGTTAAAACTGATGCACTGGAATAGATCTCCGTGACATGACAATTAGGCGACGTTGCTGTGAGAAATGGGACTGCAACGTGGAGTGACTGAGGCATTTCGACCCCATGACCCAGAAGGGTATGTCTTCATTTAAATGAGTCATCCTGAAACTGAGACCTGTCATTTGATTCCCTGCGAGGCATTTTGCCCCTCTTAAAAGCAATATGACCTTGTAAAATAGATCCACTCATAAAAACAAACTCAGAACCACACTAAAATAAAGAAGTCAAGTTAAATGTCCGCATCTAAGGACTAGAAGTGTGACAATAAAGAGCTACAAAATAAAAAGTGACTTGGACAAAAAATACCGCTTTCCTTTCACACTCACTTTACTCCCATGGTTGCCAGGTAACTTGGGTTTTCGTATAACATCTAATGCATTATTGGAGCTGGGGTATTGGTCGCTATAGTGACACCAACTCAACCAATGCAATTATTTGTAATAGAAAAGCCCAGGAGGGAAGAATTGCATATGACCCCTCTGCTCCATTCCATTCCCATCATCCTTCCACAACTGCCCCTTCCTTTTTGCACTTTTGTCAGTATATGTGTTGATCAGTATTTATGCTTCAGAATGGCACTGGGCTCTTCCTGCTAATCGATTTTCATAACCTCCCCAAGCTTGAGTCACAGACAATGTCCTAAATGAACCCCCAGAGGAATCCTGCAGTCAATTTATGTTTTATTAGTGCAGGAGCACACCTGGGAAGCTTTGACAGTCACTGTTTACCTATTAGAATTCCTGAAATCTTTTTATCAATTTAATTTTTGCATGAACAGATACACAGATCCATACCAGCACATGAGAACATGCCAGAGCAAGTATTTATGCATTTGCAATTTTTTTCTTTTATCCTCCACAACAATTTTGGGTTGTTCACTCTACATTTGCATCTCGAAATCTTTGTGGCTCCTGAAACACATCATGGAGACCAAAGTTCATCGTTTGTTTTTGTAATTTGTAAACAAAAATACTTTGATCAAAACCTATTGAAAGAAATATGGCGCACCAAACACTAGATCAGCTTCCAATCAAGTTAATGCGCTTGATGCTTTCCATTACCCCTGTGAATTATTTTACATAAATTAACCAAAGCATAAGACTCAGAAACTGGAAAGTGATCAGAACCATAACATCAGCTGTGTTGCAAAAACCGAAGCATGTTATTGGTTTCCCAATGCAAAAAGAAAAAATGTGGTTTGGAGAATAGAGCAAATGAGCTTTTCTGTCCACCAGTTTGACACTTTGAGCATAAAGCGGTACACTGCAATCTACCAGAGCAGTTTTCTCATGAAGACTAGCGGTGGCAACAATTAAATACAGTAGACAAGAGAGGATAACATGAAGGGTAAAACACTAAATACAAGGTTGCATGTTCGCTGCTTTGTTAATAGAAGTAACACAAAGGCTGATTCAAATTAGCCCATTTAAATCTGGCCACTCTGAGCTAGTAATTAGTTAATGTTTTGAACATGATGCTGTTCTGCAGTCTTTAGACTGCAAACCACACGCCTGCATAGATAATTGCAACACTGGCACCGGCGTTCAATAAACAGACAGCCTACTTTTCTGAGCCCAGGGCTATTCTTAAAAATTAGCTGCAGACAACCTACACATTTTCACTTTTTGATCATCAATTTCATTTTAGAAAGAATGCGCTTGGAATATATTTTACTCATTATATGGTGAATGTTTTATGTTAGCTTACCTTGATTGTTTATTAAACAGCGAGTTTGTGTATGGTGTCAAAGGTTTTAATGCAAATTAGAACATTGGAATGTTGGGAGCTCCATTGTAGACAATGGCGTGTTCCATGCTTCTACAGGGAGGTAAAGGCCGGCAGAGCAACATTCCTACGGTTTACTAAGGCCTCTCGGAGTTCGAGGGGATTTAAATCTCGGATCTCCTCGAGCTTAGATAGGCCTTTGTTTAATTTGTTAGAACATTCTGCCCCCTAGTGGCAGAATGTTTTAATAGCCTTATAGCCCTTCGTAGCAGGGTTATACCGGCCTTCTTCTCGGGCCTTTAACGCTGGAGTGGGCCTTAAATAGCCGGTATAGCCCGCTACAGCGGGCTACAAGGTTACAGTGTGCACTGCATAACTGAATTACATCTTGGCACACTTGAACAGAGACCGTATAGAGTTTGAGTGGGTTACAAAGTGGTGGTGAGAAGAATGCAAGGGTCCACGTCGCTTGGCATACATGTAAATGTGGATTGTGTTAGGAGACACCAGTCTATGCTCCAGAGGGTCATTTTACTGTGAATTTTTCTCCACAGTTTATTAAGGCGTTCTTACATGCATTAATTCTTCACCTTCCTGATCAAAGGGCAGCTCATTCCTGACAAAGGTAAGGTAAAGGACAATTACTACAAACAACTGTGCTAACCAGGGTAATGTCCTGGGTTTTGCTCTTTGACTAGTGTATGTGTTTGGGTGGCTGTATATCCCTGTCTATATTAGTCGGGTGCACAGTGTGTAATGCACTGAGCATAGAAAAAGTGTTGTTATCAAGATTTGCAAAGTACAAGATATGGTGGCAGATGTCTCAGACATAGGGCTTCAAAACATGCAGCAGTTACAATTGCCTGATGAAGGAGCTTGTTATGATGTAAGTATCTTTGTAGTTCTAGGTCATTTACTTATGTTCTGTGTACCAAGTTCTAACTAGAGTGTAAGGCTGAAGGAATTCCAAGGTCGGTAGTTTACCCTGGCCCCTTGTGGAGGACTGACGCCGGGTTGTGTTCTCTCATTAAAGCTTACTTCTATTATTCACCATTTTGGTGTACGGTGAGTTCTTCCCTCTCTACAGAGTTGCTGACAGCTCTGGGTTCAGGAAAATCCTTGTGGCAGATGTGACATCAGTAGAAATTTAGAGGAGTCCTTCCAAGCAAATCTGAGTATCAGGGGAGTCATCTGAGGGCACAAGGCAGTTTCAGCCACAGGGCAGTCCTCTTGGTGAAGCAAGCAGGGCAGTCCCCTCTAGTACACAGCAAGCCAGAGACTTCAAGCAGTCCTCTGAGAATTCTTTTGCAGGTCCAGAAGTGAACTGAAGAGTAGGACAGCAGGTTCTATTTTAACACCTGGTGCTAGCTTTGAAGTGGAAGAAACGTCTGGAGTTTTCCCTCCACAGAACTGTTTGGAATTTCCTGCCTCCCAGTCCAGGCACAACTAGGTCTGAAGTCACAAAAGGCTAGTGTACAATTCTTTGTGGGTGTGCTGAGGCAGTGTCTTTGAAGTGCAAGTGGGGATGTAGTCAGCTCTGCCCTCCCCCGTCCTGCAAAGATGGCCCACCCTGCCAACACTGAGTCCTTCTATTGTGTGGGTGTCTAGGAGGAATACATAAAAGCCAACTGACAACTACACCTAGTAATGGACCCAGGAAATAGGCTGCAGGCACCAAATGGTTTAGACAAGAAAATGCCCACTTTTTAAAACTGGCAGGTTCAAAATTGTGACTTTTCAATTACAATTTCTTAGACACCAAATATAACATTTCTACATGCCCCAAAGCAAGTGCTATCATTTATTAAATGTAATAAGGTAACCCAATGTTATCCTATAGGAGAGCCAGGCCTTACAGTAGCTAAACAGCAATTTGCAAGTGTTTTACTACCAGTACATTTAAAACTTAAAAGTACATGTCCAACTATTTTAATACAATGTACCCTGCCCTAAGGGCTGTTAATGACCTGCCATATGGGGTGTCTTATATGTTGTAAAAGGGGAATTTTAGGCTAGGCAAAGGGGTTGTTTTGCCAAGTCATTGGTAGTTTAAAACTGCATGCAGGCTACAATTGCAGGCCTGGGACATGCTTTAAAGGAAGACTTAGGTGGGTGTCATAATAGGTGCTGCAGGCCCACTAGTCGCCTTTAATTTACTGGCCCTGGGCATAAGATATACCAATTTACTAGGAATGAATAAGTATGCCAATCAGTTGTAAGCCAATTTTACTATGTTTTTTCTATGTTTTAGGGAGTGAGCACAATCACTTTAGCACTGGTTAGAAGTGGTAAAGCGCCCAGAGTCCTAAGACCAACAAAAACAAATTCAGCAACATAGGAGGGGAGTGGACAAAATTTTTTGGGTGAAGACCACCCTACGGCTGATAGGTCTAACACAATCTCCTTGTATAAGATCACCTCTCTATAAAAACAACTCACCAGAAGCCTTCCACTCCTTGGTAAATAGCTTCCAGCAGGTGGGAATCACCAATTTTTAATTTTTCAGAAGATGGACCCCGATCATTTTAGGGGGTTTGTCTACCGAAATAACATCATTGAAAATAGATTTGTCATACTGGCTACGGAGTCAGATCTTCTGCCACATTTCATTTTCACCAAAATAACTCCCATGATGGATAAGGCAGGCATTTCAGTAATAAGGTCTGCCAACATGGTGGAAACAACTATGTTCGAAAGGTTGTCTGCAGTTGTAGTTGCAAAAGTGTTGCCTCTGCAACACCAGCCACGGGACAATATTGTGTTGACCTAAAACCAGAATTAGCCTGTTGTGTGTACCAGAAATTAGCCAAGCATGTTTAAAAATGTGTCTAAATGTATATTTATAGCAAGAATGAAAGCACACTCTCAGTTGGGGAGTCAGGTTGAGGGCAGAGCAGAGGAAGGGAGGATAAAGTGAGGGTCATGCTTTCCTCACTTATAGTCTCTACAGGGCCCCAAACTTTATTATAAAAAGGCAGAAGCGACTGAATTTGAGTCAATGCCATAGAAAGTTTGTCTCCAAGCAGGGGCATTCAAGAGGATATTTGGCCCTAGGTGACGGGGTGTCATTTTACCCCCTTGATGCCCTATTAATGTAAATTGTTGACCAGAATTAATTTTTAGTGGTTTTTCTCTGCTTATGCAAATTGTGGGGGGTGGTGGAAAAATGTCTTCAGGTCCACATTCTGTATATAGAGGTCTATTCATAAACTATTTATGTATTACATTTTGTATTACCACAAAATTTACTACAAAGTGTTATTCACTAACCTACATCAGGAGTTTATCCCTCCGCCTCCTTTCTTTTTCTGTGTGTAGCTCTCCACCCTGAGTGCAGTCTCCACACCACATAAGTAAACATTTTAGTAGTAAACGTGTAAGGGATGGAAAAGAATGACTGGAACATGGGGGATACTTACTAACAACTGGAATAAGAACAGGTAGAAGGGATTAAGGGAGTGTCAGGGAGGAGTTTAGGGAGCACATGCCTAGAGCCCAGCTCCCACTTACCTGGACTGGTCCACCGGCCAGTATAAGGCCCTTTTGGATACAGCATCTCCTTCTAGTGCCTTCTCACAACTCTAATTAAAAAATAAATAACACTTACAAAAACAATATTAGATACGTTATCAATCAATCAGGGAATCTTTAAGGGCGCTACTCACCCGTGAGGGCCTCAAGGCGTGGGGGAGCAGCTCCAGTCTGTCAAAGAGCCAGGTCTTAAGGGTCTTCCTGAAGATGTGCAGGGTGGGGGGGGGGCATCTGATGATGATTGGGAGCTAATTCCAGGTATTGGCCGCGATGTAGTAGAAAGTTCTGCCGCCTGTTCTTGCTCGGCGGATGTGCGGGGGTTCAACGAGTGCAAGGTCGGCTGATCGGAGGTTCCTCCTGGGTACCTGGAAGGAGATTCTGTCGTTGAGGTATTGGGGGCCAGTATTTTGGAAGCATTTGTAGGCGTGGGTGAGTATCTTGAAGGATACTTCAATATTAGTTACAAAAAAAATTAAAAAACGTTATAAGTAACATGGACAATGTGTCCTAGGATACTTTTTCACTGATAATGTTTTGACTAGGATATTATTATCAAATGACATTTTGAGCCAACATTTAGGTACCGTACTAGCACTTTTCACAGCTACTACTGAACTTTACCTGGTGTTATACATCAAATATTCCAAAAATAAAAAATATCAATAAAGCCATTAATAATATTATTATATATTTAAAAACATTTACACATACATTGAAAACCATTTTATTGAGATGCTGCGCATGTTCTTTCATTGGATATAGATAGTATTTCCTTCAGCAATTGAAGAGAGCTCTGTAATTCATGTTTTGTACAGAGAGAGAAATTAAAACCAATATTTAGTTGGCATAGGTCAGTAATCCGTAAATCGTCTTTGCCATGAGCAGAATTTTCCTTATAATATAAAAGATATTGCTTGAATACATTCATAAATTAAGGAGATTCTTATCTAACTTGACCTAGTGAAATACATGTTATTGTGATGCAGTACGTTCTTTCACTAGACGTACCAAGTGCCGAAAATTAGAAAAAACTGAATTATTAACTGGAAGGGAGTTGTTTTGTACTGAGCTATGTTCATTTTAGATGCCCAACAGCCCGTCCTGTTCTCAGGAAAAGGGTACAATAGAACGCTTCCTGCATGGTCTCGTGCGGGTAATACATTGAGTTGCCGCATTAAGCAAAGCTGGATTTCAATCAGGGGGGTTGGCATACCAACAATCACTTTTGAACTTTCAGAAATTGCACAACCAACTCTGTCCGAGTAATGCACGTTTTAAGATTTTTCCAATAAGACGCACAATTTATATATAGCAAAAGAACAACAGCTATCGTTAAAATCTTTACATACTTTAGCATAGAAAAACAATTTTCACCCAGATTAACAGCTACCTTTAAAATCTTTACATACTTTAGCATAGAAAAACAATTTTCACCCAGATTAACAGCTACCTTTAAAATCTTTACATACTTTAACATAGAAAAACAATTTTCACCCAGATTAACAGCTACCTTTAAAATCTTTAAATACTTTAGCATAGAAAAACAATTTTCACCCAGATCAGTGGTCCAACTAAAGAACAACCAAGGGGCCATATAGAGAATGTGCGTTCTAATGGCAGAGCATTGACGTGCACCCATTTTTAAGACACTGCGGGGCATATCAGCAAGGTCCTGCGATAATTATCGCTCAGCGCTTTTAGCGCGAGGATAATTATCGCAGGCTAACGCAGGATTCTATCATGGAGATAGCGTGCTATCAGCAACGCTTATCTCTTAAGCGATAGGAATCCATGCGTTAGCTGGTGGCAATGTGATTATCGCTGGAAATCCAGCGATAACCACACTGCTACCAGCGAAACCTTGCTGATAGGGCCGGGTGATTTTAGCCATGTAATCCACCTCCCATTGGATTACATGGCTAAGTCAGGTCACAAGCAGGCGTTAGGAAAGTAGCGTTAACTGTGGTTAGCGCTACTTTTCGTAACGCTCTGCTTGTTAGCGTGCAGCTTGATAATTGGAGAAATGTCGGTTAGCGACATTTCTCCAGTTAATTTGGCACGGAACGCCTAATTTGCATCTTATTAGAGATGCCAAGCTGGGCGTTGTTCAAAGGGGTGCCAAATCAGCAAAACACGCGATAGCGTGTCCTTGCTTACAAGGCGATTAAATTATCACTGCTTTTTGGCCGAAAACGGCAATAATTTCATATCGCCGCCTTGGTAATATGCCCCAGAGAGCATTGGTTGCCTCACCCTCTTTTCAAGGTGTGCTCAGGCACTAACTTGGAGAACTTCCGAGTAAAGTGTATCAGCTTTTGACATTCCAGTGTCTTAAATACGTTCATGAGGTTTATTGTATTGTATTGTAATTGCATTTATATAGCGCTTAGTACCGTCGACCCATCACAATTATGCATTTAGCCATTGATTTGTTAATATAATTAGCTAGTTAGTAATTGGTCTTGGTGCAGGATTGGGATAGTGGAAAAGAGTCGAGAACTGAGTTCTGATGCTAATGTTGACCAATAGGCAGAGAACTGCCCATAATTATTTAAGCTATAGTAAGTCTGCAGTAAAATGCAGGCAGTCCTCAATCTGGCCCAAACTTCACTTCGATAACCAAAGAGCCTCCCTTTTGATTGACTGGTGATAGATCTCTTTACAGAGGTAGAGATGACATGTTAGGATTTGTGCAATCACTTAGGGTGCAATAAAATCCCATAGATTACAAGTGGCAGAAGGGAATGGGACCTGCCACCTACAATTCACATTAGCAAGAGGATGGAGCTCTCACTCAGAATCAGATCTGAGTTCGGAATGTAACTTGTTCTATCGGAGAGGAAGGTGCTGCTGAAATAGTTGTTTTTGTTCCTTTCTGTTGTAGATTCGATGACATGTAATTGTCTTACTGAGGAGGATGGGAGAGGGAGGTCAGGTTCTGTTGGCACTTCCAAGGAAAGGCTCTCCCATGGAAAGACACTCTCAGAGAAAGAAACTTCGACAGAAAGACACTCCCAAGGAAAGATACTCCCATAGAAAGACACTCCCATAGAAAGAATCTCCCACAGAAAGACACTCCCACAGAAAGACTCTCCGACCAAAAGATGCTTCCTTGAAAAGACACTCCCACAGAAAGACAATCCCAAGGAAAGACACTCTCACAGAAAGACTCCCACAGAAAGACACTCCCAAGGGAAGACACTCCCAAGGAAAGACACTCCCACTGAAATACAGTCCCACAGACGGGCATTCCCATGGAATTAGCTAATTAGCAGAGATGCGCCAGAAGAGTTGCAACGCATCTGCCTACCCGTGCGCCATCACTGATGCGCCGCATTTACAATGCGGCGCACTGTGGTGCTCGGATGGGCAGATGTGGGATGGATCCCGGCGGAAATTCGGCGCATTGCTGGAGTTGCATCACAAGCACGACGCAGCTCCAGCAAGGCTCGGGGTGCCCTATCTGTAACATGCTGCGTCAATCCTTATTTCTGCTTCAAGCAGGCGCAGGGTTTTGACACAGCATGGCCCTAAAAGTGACTGAGTGAAATCTTGTAGATTTCACTCAGCCACTTTTAGGAGGCGTTCCTGCAGCGAACGCCCCCCTGCGCCAGAATGCCTACATGTAGCGCAGGGCTTTACAAAGTGACGCATCTCCCAGATGCGGCACGTTGTAAATACCCCGCAGCATGGCGCTGGCTTTGGGCCACCGCTGTATCACTTTTGTGATGCAACTGCGGTGTAAAAGAGGTGCAAGGGGCTTGAATATCTGCCCCTTAATCTCAGTCTTCTTTCCTTTCAGCGCCATGATAACACTTCAGCTGTCCTACCGCTGGCTCACCTCTTCATTCAGGAAGTGGTCCCTCTTAAGACCTCATCATGCCCTCAACATCAACAGAAACCAGCTGGTTATAATAGGATCTAAATTATTGAAACCAGAGAATAGACTCCTTGGAAGACGTTGGAAGAACATTAACAGCTCTGATAACCCGCTCCATTTTCATTGTCACTCCAGGAACTACAACCAAAAGTCAAAGAGGTTCCATTGCACCCACTAACTCTCTGCAGCTGCATGTCAATCAAGGAACTACAGAGGCTAATTGCTAAATTCTAGGATCCAGAATAAAACTCTTACTCATCAACTGCTCAGAAGAACTCCACAACTAACATACAGGTCCCTGCTTCACAAACTCAAAGAACCTGTAAAAAATACCTGAGAACCACAGCAATCAGTGATTCCCCTCCTCAGAGCCTATCATCCCTGCCAGAAACTCAGAGAGATTTTACTTAACCTGCTGTCCGACAACAATGAACCAGAACACATCAGGACAGGAGCACTGCAGGATCTCTGGCTGACCCTTGGTAGGGGCAGAATCTTGCCCCTGAAATATTCAGAAACAGGATTTATTGAACCCCAGCTGCTCTGGAGGCCCTCATCAATCATTCCTTCACTCCCAGTGGCCTCATGAAGTGCAATATCACACTCATCCTAATTAAAACATGAGACACCATACAACAAGTTTGTAAACCACATGAGAGCTCTCTCCCTTCTAGAGACTTTCTGGATACTTGTAGATGTCTGCAAGAAGTGTCTTTACTTCATAAAGTATCTTAAAGTGTGTTCTGCTTGTCACTACTGAAGTAAACAAGAAAAACAGTTTTGTTCCATATCTGTGGATTGGATCACAAAACATTTTGGACTCGGTCCTAATACATATCTTTTTGGGGGTAGACACCCTTTACAACCACATCATGAAAGTGAGATTGAGGTAGCATATTGTGAGTTTAAAGGAGAAATAAAAAAAACACACAACAATAGCGGTATAATACTCAGTAATACATGAGCATAACAACAACACATCAACATGAAAAATACAGTAAAATGATTACAACACAGTGACACATCACAACATCGCAGCTACATGAAAAATACAGTACACAATGACACATCGCAACATCACAGCAACATAATGCAGTACACAAATAGAAGACAATGACAAACCACAACAACACACAAACACAAAACAGAATTATAGTACAACAGAACCTCATTGCAACAAACCACATCAACAAGAGAGCATAACAGTATCAAACAATAAAATACATATGAAAACCTAAAAACAGTACATAAACATGACACAAACAAGCACAACTAAAAATAACACAATGAATACAAAACACAACTTACCAATATGACTGCGCAACACTTCAAAACAACTCAATAGCACAGCAATACAGCACATACACACAAAATATCAACACAAAAGAACTACACTAGAACAAAAAACAACGTAACACTGCACCAGCATATAAACAAACAAAAATGACAAACAGTATACACAACACTGCCCAATACACTAACATCCCTAGACCAACGCAGCAACTTAATTGTGTTGTGATGGTATATTTTGTTGCATTGTAATGGTCTGTTGATTTTTGGTTGTATCATGTTGATGTGCTGCTGCTGTTTCTTGTTGTGTTATTGAATTAAATTGTTTTGCTTCAAGTGTTTTTGAGTATTTGTCTTATCGTGCTGTTGTCTGTTCTTTTGAATAGGGGCTGCCCTGCAGAGTTTTAGCAAGCTTGTGCTGGATGATGCGACCACAGTACTGCCACTGTTCACAAAGTCGATAGCCTATCTTGTGTTTGGCTGCCTCCTTTACAAGACAAGGCACTTTGTTGCAAGCACAAGCCCTCTTTGCAGAGCACTCCTTTAAATTCCACAGAGAGTCATCTCCTGAGCTCACCCGTGGCCCACACAGCAAACGCAATGTCTGTGTTTTTGCCGGATTTAGTTACTTTGTAAACTAACTTTTTCAAAATGTGAACATAAAAACAAATACCAACTGCATTATTTTATAAAACACTGTGTTCTCTTCAAATCACCCCTCCAATCTGAAGGACTTTCACAAAATATATTAAACAAATTTACAGGTGAGTGTTACCTAGCATCAATTTTTTTCAAAACTGCTGTATTTAATATTTACATCCAACTCATTTACTTGGTCTCACTATGGGCAAGCTAAGTGAGCAGATGTGTTTTGATTCCTCAAAGGGTGCCTCCATGTGTTTATGACTCCATGTTGTCAGTCCTGAGGTTTTCGGTTACAAATCACTATCTTATCCGGTGCGTTTCTCAAATTGTTTTGCATGGAAGTCATTCAAACAAGCCAAGTCTGCAATGTTCAGAATGCACTAGTTTGTTAAATAACAACTTTCAGGGCAGAACTTGAGCCAGTGTTACACAAGCAGGGCCCGACCACAGTTTCAAGGGGATGTTTGACGTTACCACGCGGTACATCACAACGCGATACATCACAACGCAGCTTTTACAACGCAAGTCATTACTACGACTTGCGCTGTAGGGTGCTGGACTTAAGAATAGTAAGATTTACTATTCCAACTCCAGCCTACGTACTGTAGGGAAGGTGTTGGAACAGTAAATCACACTATTCCTTAGTCTAGGGCGCCCTCCAGTGCAAGTCGTGGTAACGACTTGCGTTGTGATGGTACTGCGGTGTTTTGACCGCGTAGTAAAGGTTGTTTCCCGTTTCAAGGTGCAGGTGTTCTAGACAAGAGAGCATCTTTGGGATAATGTCTGATTCATTATCAGTGCGGCAGGTCCACTTGAGCGCACGTATGTTAAGTGCACTAATAACTACAATAATAAGGGGATTTCCATTTTACCTGAGAATCCCACAAAAGGTGCTACTGTCTGGATATAGACCATGCTAGCATGGAATGTCCTGTAAGAATCCTCCATTGTACGCTTCGAATTACCGGGCCTACATACAAATTTGTGTAGCGGGGTACTCCAGAAATAAGAGATCCAGACTTCCTTGGTGATTGGAAGGGAAGAAAGATTTATCCCAGAGAAGGGACTTAAGCCTCCAACAACCAATCTTTTCCTCCTCGGTTACAACCGTCGGTTCTCATACAATAGAGAACAAAGAACCAAGAGCATGAGCTGTAGACACAGAACCTAGAGCATGAGCCACAGACACAGAACCTAGAGCATGAGCCAATGACACAGAACCTAGAGCATGAGCCAATGACACAGAGCCTACCTAGAGCCTGAACCACATACACAGAACCTAGAGCATTAACCATAGACACAGAACCTACAGCATAAGCAATTGACACAGACATTAGAGTGTGAGCCACAGACACAGAACCTAGAGCGTAAGCGACAGACACAGAACCTAGAGCATGAGCCACAGACACAGAACCTAGAGCATGAGCCACAGACACAGAACCTAGAGCATGAGCCACATACACAGAACCCAGAGCGTGAGCCACAGACACAGAACCAAGAGCATGAACCGTAGACACAGAACCTAGAGCATGAGCCGTAGACACAGAACCTAGAGCATGAGCCACAGACACAGAACCTAGAGCATGAGCCACAGACACAGAACCTAGAGCATGAGCCACAGACACAGAACCTAGAGCATAAGCCAATGAGACAGAGCCTACCTAGAGCATGAACCACATACACCGATCCTAGAGCATTAACCATAGACACAGAACATACAGCATAAGCAATTGACACAGACATTAGAGTGTGAGCCACAGACACAGACATTAGAGCGTGAGCCACAGACACAGAACCTAGAGCATGAGCCACAGACACAGAACCTAGAGCATGAGCCACAGACACAGAACCTAGAGCATGAGCCACAGACACAGAACCTAGAGCATGAGCCACAGACACAGAACCTAGAGCGTAAGCCACAGACACAGAACCTAGAGCATGAGCCACAGACCCAGAACCTAGAGCATTAACCATAGACACAGAACCTACAGCATAAGCAATTGACACAGACATTAGAGTGTGAGCCAAAGACACAGACATTAGAGCGTGAGCCACAGGCACAGACATTAGAGCGTGAGCCACAGACACAGAACCTAGAGCATGAGCCACAGACACAGAACCTAGAGCATGAGCCACAGACACAGAACCTAGAGCATGAGCCACAGACACAGAACCTAAAGCGTAAGCCACAGACACAGAACCTAGAGCATGAGCCACAGACACAGAACCTAGAGCATTAACCATAGACACAGAACCTACAGCATAAGCAATTGACACAGACATTAGAGTGTGAGCCAAAGACACAGACATTAGAGCGTGAGCCACAGGCACAGACATTAGAGCGTGAGCCACAGACACAGATCCTAGAGCGTGAGCCACAGAACCTAGAGCATGAGCCATAGACACCGAACCTAGAACGTTATCCATAGACACAGAACCAAGAACATGAGCCGTCTACATAGAACCTAGAGCATGAGCGACAGACACAGAACCTACAGAGTGAGTCATAGACACAGAACCTACAGTCTCAGCCACAGACACAGAACCTAGACCATGAGACAAAGACACAGAACATAGAGCGTGAGCCACAGACAAAGAACCAAGAGCATGAGCCACAGACACAGAGCCTAGAACGTGAGCTACAGACACAGAACCCAAAGCGTGAGCCATATACATAGTATCTAGAGTGTGAGAAATAGGGACAGAACCCAGAGCATAAGCCATAGACATATAACCTAGAGCATGAGCCATAGCCAGATACCACATTTAGGTTGGTGTAATTTACACGCGCATTGTGAACATCATGAGAACATCGTTTAGATAGCACATACTAATGCACTTAAAGTTAGCCATTCCGATCATATTGCCGTGTGGACACGCACACCTATGACATGGCATGGATCTACTTTGCACTGAATACAAATCAATACATCTAGGACCGTTTTATTATTAAAAAAACACATCTTCTTTCAAAGAATTAACTTACTGACCAACAAATGAGTTGAAAAATATAAGGAAAGCAAGAAATGGGAGAGAGAAATATGGGGAAAGGGGCAAGAGCACAGGAATGTAATGTGGCATAAGGAGATGGGGAAAGGAGTCGCATCTGTTTCCACCAGAAAAAAAGTGAGGAAAGAGAGAAGGAGAACTTTGGTGGGAGCCCTCAATTCAAATAAAAACAGGGAGATTGAGGTGGAGAGTAGTCAGTGGTCAGACAGGGAGTGCCCAAGGGTAATTGGGTAAGGCGGTGGGTGTACAAGAGCCATGAGGCAGGGGGTGACAGGAGGAGCAATGGCGCAAGGGAAAACGAGTCACATCAGCTCCTCAAACAAACACCGTGAAATGAGCTGTTGTCAGCGGGTGCCTCCTAATTAAAAGGGGAAGGGGTCTTTGTAGAAAGGAAGGAAAAAACGACAAGCATTGGCTAAACCAATAGATCTCGCGTATGCATGCTATTGGCCATGTCAATGATTTTAGCGAAGTTGGGCATCCACATGGCTGCTGTGAGTGATGGCTGAAAGCTAAAAAAAAAGCAATATGACCTGGCATGGGCTGGCGGCACCATACTATTTAGTTTTTTTTTGTTTCTTTTAATAAAGGAGTGCGCAACAATGAAGAAGCATCAACGTGGGATTGGATGAGAGGGTT
Organism: Lissotriton vulgaris; assembly: GCF_964263255.1. NCBI lineage: Eukaryota > Metazoa > Chordata > Amphibia > Caudata > Salamandridae > Lissotriton > Lissotriton vulgaris. The sequence goes on from NW_028253124.1 coordinate 86,669, forward strand.
AGAAACGATGCGGGGTGGGAGGGGGCAAGGAACAGGATGGAGTGGGGTAGGAGGGGCAAGCAACAACACGGAAAAGGAATGGAGGGTGAAAGGGAGCAAGCAACACCACGGAGAGGGACAGGGAGATGAGAGAGGCCAAGCAAGAACACAGAGAGGGTGGGAGGGGCAAGCAACAACACCATGTATGGTTGGAGTAGGCAAGCAACAACACAGAGTGGGACGGGAGGGTGGGGGGAGGCAAGCAACAACACGACAAGACTGGAGAGAGTACGCAACACGGAGAGGCATAGGAGGGGGCCAGCAACAACATAGAGAGGGAACAGAACAACACGTAGAGCATGAGAGGGGGAGGAAATAACAAGAGAGGGGTGGTAGGTTGGTAGGGGTTGTAGAAGCACATAAGGGAGACAGGCTGCAAGCACATCCACTCTTATGGAGTGCTTTAACTAAAAGAAAAATGCATCTCCGAAAGCATTAACAGTGGAAGGACACAAGTACTTTGTCTATGCTCCAGGGGAGGGACAAACACATAAAGAAGTGAAGCGGGGTTGTGCAGACCAAAAACAAGAAATGAAATAAGAGTGTTGATGAAGCCAATCAATGCAAAGCAAGGGGGGCTCAATGTCTCAGATGAGACCTAAACAAACAAGAACCATGAGCAGAGTGCTGAAAGACAAACCTGGAAAATAAATATTTATCCCCACAAAAGCCTTTTGACAGAATAGATTGGTCTGCCTGGTGAATGATATCCGTGTTTTTGTTTTTGTGGAAACATGTTAAATGGGATATGATATTCACCACAATCACATGCACCTGTCTGACATTAGACTACAAAAGCATTGTAAATAAGCATCTAAAGGTTGAACATCAAAAGACAGGTGTTATTTTTTTATTCCAGAGAAGTTTGAACATCGACACCAAGCATAACTAAGAACACTGGAAAAGCATTGTAAATCAGATTCTAAAGGATGAACAACACGAGATGATTTTTTTTTAATTCCAGAGAAGATTTATCTTTCAAACCAAAGTTAATTAAGAAATGTAGAACAGTTTTAAAGTGCCCCATAATGTACTGGAATTATGCATGATTTAAAGTCTTACAAATGGAATCTGCTTACTGATTCACAAAGCAGGTTCAGGGCAGGTCGCCATTCACTCTCTCCGTGTACCTCACCTTCTCACAAAATGCCTTTCTGTCTTCTCAAAGGGTAGAATAAAACTATTAGCCTGTAAAACAATTTGCATACCATCTTAATTTTTTTTAGAAACAACCTTATTTTCTCAGAGAACACATCTGTTTTGTGGAAACTGTAGTGAACCAACAATGTTGCTAATTTTGCACAGGAAGCTCAGCCTCTGTCAGATTGTTAATGACTGGCAACCTCATCTGTAAGGAAGTGGCAAGCCATGAAGAGAAAGTGAATGAATCAAGGGGCAGATGTATCATCCGTTTTTTTTTGTCGCAAACGCTGCGAATCGCAAACAATCAGCGTTTGCGACAAAAAAATCAGCAAATGCGATGTATAAAAAAATCGCACTGCTAAATTAAGGAATCGCAAAATTTGCGATTCCTTAATTTTGCGCAAGCATTTAAGGAATCGCAAATTGCGATTCCTTAAATGCTATGTATGTAGCATTTAAGCTTTGCGAATTTAGGCTAAGAAATTGCAAATTACCACCAACTTGTAGTTGGTGGTAATTTGCAAATTCTTTTAAAAATGCACTTTTTGAAATTTCTAAAGGTGCCATGTGACGCTCATACATGCCCTTAGGGCATGTATGTGCGCCATATGCGCACACATGTAAATTTCAGGGGTGCAGCAGGGTGTCCTTAAGACACCCTTGCACCCTTGAAATTTTTCTCAATTTGCGATTAGCAAATTGCGAATCGCAAATTGAGATTGCCGCCACGGAAATGCATCTGCTTTTAGCCATCCTAATATGGCTGGCGGTGTCTGATAGACACCGCCACCATATTAGACCTTTTCTGCCGCGGTCGCAACGCGACCGCGGCGGAAAAGCGGCGGACGGACTTCCCCTCCGCCACGGTCATATTACAATGGCGGCGGGGAAATAGGTGGCGGACGGGCCTGCATGGCGGTGGCGATCGGTCCGCCATCCTAATTGACCCCAAAGTTTGGCATGATCTGATCATCAACTAAAGAGAGTTCCACAATTTTGCAGCTGACACAACAAAACGTTGATCGCCCCAAGAGGTAGTTTTGGTCTGCGGCACTGACAGAAGGTATGCATTGGAAGATCAGAGTAGCCTGTTGGGGGTATGGATGGCTAGAGAGTTTAATAAGAACTGTGGACCTAAGTTTCGAGAGGCTTTATAGGCAATGCACAGTGCCTTAAATTTTATTCGATTCCTCACAGAGAGCCAGTGGTAACTTTTAATTACATGTGCAATGGGTTTGAATTTGGGGGTTCCTGAGAGCATTCTGGCTGCTGCATTCTGCACAGATTGCAGTTTTTGGATAACCCTTTTGTGTGCGTCAGAAAAGAGTCTGTTACAATAGTCCAAGGAGGACATCACGAAGGCAGTGACCAGAGTCCTTCCTGAATTGGGAGGAAGGTAGGGAAGGATCTTTTTGATTATTCTAAGTTTGTGAAAAGACGCTGAGACGATTGCGTTCGCATGAGGTGCGAAGGTCAGTTTTCGTCAAAGATAACTCCCAAGTTCTTAACTTTAGGGACAGGATTTGGTGAAGGCCTGAGATCTGACGGCCACCAGGAACTAGACCAGGTGGGAGAGAGCTTACCAAAAATCATAACCTCTGTTTTACCTGAGTTAAGTTTAAGACAATTGCTGGCCATCCAACTACTGATGGCCAACATGCCTTTTTGGAAGCTGGCTGCCATCCTTTCTCTATTGTTCTTTATAGCGAGCACCAGCTGTGTATCATCAGTGTACGATGTTAGGCCCATCCCATGTGCCTTGATGACTCTGGCTAAGTCTGATACATAGATATTAAAAAGCGTCGGACTTAGGGATGAGCCCTGTGGAACACCGCACCGTAATGTCATCTTGGCAGAATGGAAATTGCCCAATGGAACAGTCTGGGTCCCATTGGAGAGAAAAGAGCAGAGTAGGTCTCTTGCTTTGTCCTGGATGCCCATTGCTGTGACACGGTCAATCAGGATGTTGTGATCGACCATGTGAAATGCAGCAGAGAGGTCCAGCAGGATGAGAATTGCCGTCCCTCCCTTGTCAAGGATAGGTCTTATTTCCTCTGACGCCTTGATCAGTGCAGTCTCGGTACTGGACTTAGCGCTAGTTTCTTTAAGTCCAAAAAAGGCACAAGGTGCAATTTGGGCTAAGAAAATAGAGCTAAATGTAACAGAACATAAACAGCGACACGAGTAGCTACTCACGCTCACTAAATGATGCTTTTGCAATATGTTTTATTTTAGAAATTACTCTTAATTACACAAGAGGGCATTAATATTGGTAATTCGACATTAAAGAGTAACTTGGAATTACCAACATTATTCTGATTACTTTGTCTTAGTTGAAATTCCAGTGAGGTCTAGTTTTAAGTGACATCAAACGGACGAGAGTGAAGCTTGAGTTGTCTATGACGTCACTCAGAACCTCGAGGTGAAAAATTTACTTTTTATCCCTCTATAATGTTGTTATGTGTCGCCCCCAAAATCATCTGCCCCTGCTTTTAACTGCTATGAAGAGGAGTAATAGGAGAGCCATACATAACATTGCTTCTCCGCCCGTTCCAAATTTTAACAAAAATACATGGACTCCTGCAACCCACTCCACCACCCTCTGTGCCTTCCCTTCCCTTTGCTCCAGAAGCTGTGCTCCCAGTTTTCCAATGCAGCACTGAGAGGTTCCAGAGTATCCTACAGAGCAGCATAGAATCCTTTATGAAATAGCAACTGTTGTTAACAAGTTCTCTTACCCACTGCTGCTACCTCAAAGCAGGGAGTTACTGGAGTTAGAATCCAGTCATTCATGTTAACATGCATAACATGGTGATCATCTTTTGTAATAAAAATTGCATAGGGGTTTGATCCAGTAAGGGCTGATATGCTGGGAGGGATCTGTATCAACACTCCCAAAATGATCATGAAAACCCCACACTGTCAACAATCAACATTAATTGAAGAACACCACATATACATTAATCTTGTGTGTATGAGTATTTATTTCATTCCTCATTTATTATTTCTTTATGTTTATCTTTGTTTGGTAATCTTATCCACCTGGTACATTGAAAAAACAATGACAATACTAGAAACAACCAACATAAAACACAATTTAAAGCAAGTTACAATGCAATATAATCACAATAAACAAAAACATGGTTTGAAAATACACTATCTGAGATTCAGCAAAACTGAGATTCTGCATGTGGATTGGGTAGAGTGCCACCAGTTCTTCCTACCAACTTCTGGCCTATTCCCACGAAGGTTCCTTTGGTACCCGTGGGGCCGGTGTGAAATCTGGGGGGCAGCTTTAACGGGGAGCTGCTATACTCTCATTAGAGAACTACGGAAGATGCTTCCAGTACTACCAACTCAGGCCAGAGCTTTAGTGGTCAGGAGTGTCATCATGAGGAGCCTGGACTACCGCAATGCCTTGCTACTGGAGTCCTCAAAATATCTGCTTGAGAGACTCCAGAGAATTCAGGCGGCAGTAGCAAAACTTGCACTTATGAGACCACATTGGTCGTCTACATCTCAAGCTTTGGCAGAATTGCACTGGCTCCCGGTGGCTCAAAGGGTACAGTTTAAATCCCTTTGTATCGTGTTCAAGGCTCTACATGGACTTGGGCCCAAACCGATACTGAAGACGTTTGGATATTATGTTCCTATACGTAGCCTCTGCTCCTCATCAGCCAATCTTGTGATCATACCTAAAACAAAGAGAGTAACTTTGGGGAGTAAAGCATTTGGCGTGGCAGCTGCTCACCTTTGGAACAGCCTCCCCCTTGAATTGAGACAGACACAGGACCTAATGCTGTTTCGTAAAAATATCAAGACCTGGCTTTTTCCCAGAATATACTCTCCGCAGTATGATTTATAGCATCCCTAGTCAGTAAGGAGTAGTTTCTTTTCTGTAACTCCAGTTCTGTAGTAGGGGTATCTCTGTTATAGTCATAATCTAGTGAATAGTCCCGCCCATGTGCGTGGACCCCGGAGCAATCAAAAATAATCTCTTACAGTGTCAAAAAATGCAGAAATGCATAGACACTTAAGAGAGAATTTAAAGACATATAATGCAGCCCCAAACAGGCTACACTGTCCAGTACTTCAGCTAGAAATTCCACCAAAAAAATCCACAAAACAGCAAAGCCTGTCCAGATTTTCATTTTCTTCAGTACAAACCCCTCTGGGAGATAGAGAGGAAGACCTGGACAGACAAGCCCCATAGGCTGCCATTATGTGTCTCAGAATAGGGTACTGTGCCTTTAAGAGAACTTTCCAGAACTTCACAGTATCCCAGAATGCCTTGCAGGTCTCCCTTACTTTCAGTTCTTTTTGAAGGCGTAAAACGCCAGACCTGTAGCATTTCTCACATGAATATCTCTCTCTCTCTCCACCGGGGAGGAGGGCGGGCGCTTATGACTATAACAGAGATACCCCTACTACAGAACTGGAGTTACAGAAAAGAAACTACTCCTTCTGTAGTAGGGGATCTCTGTGTATAGTCATAATCTAGTGAATAGAATGGCAAGCTCATCCCCACACCAAAGCGGCGGTGGAGAAAAGAGAACCAACACCACTATTGTGCGAACAAATTCCGCAGCGAAGCCTGCCCCACCTGAGCATCTGCTCTGGCATCAGCGTCCAGACAGTAATGCTTAGCAAAGGTATGAACCGACTTCCAAGTGGCGGCCTTGCAGATCTCTGCAATCGGCACATTACGGAGCAAGGCTGTCGTGGCAGCTTTGCCCCTGGTGGAATGAGCCTTAGGCTTACCTCCTAAGGACTTATTAGCTTTCTGGTAGCATAGTTGTATGCATGACACAATCCACCTAGAAATGGACTGCTTAGAGGTCGCAAGACCCGTCCTGACTGATCCGTAATTGATAAACAATTGGTCTGACCTACGTACATCTTTGGTCTTATCCAGATAAAATTTCAACACCCTCCGAACATCCAGGGAATGTAAGGAACGTTCCGCTGGAGATGAGGGATTCTGAAAAAACGTAGGCAAAGTGATAGTTTGATTGACATGAAAGTCAGAAACAACCTTGGGAAGAAATTTAGGGTGAGTCCGCATAACAACCTTAGCAGCATGAAATACAGTATAAGGTTCATTACAACACAGTGCCTGAATTTCACTCACCCTGCGGGCCGATAAATGGCCACGAGGAACGCCGCCTTCCAGGATAGGTGCTGCAACGAAGCCTTATGAATGGGTTCAAAAGGCTCCTTCATCAGACTGGACAGCACCACATTCAATTCCCATGAAGGCGAAGGGAGCCTGACAGGAGGGAACACTTTCTTCAAGCCTTCCAAAAAGTCTTTGATCACAGGGATCTGAAAGAAGGAAGTCTGTGAAGGGCTTGTCCTGTAGGCAGTCAATGCAGCGAGATGAACCCTAATAGAGTGAACATTAAGGCCAGATTGCGCCAAATGTAGAAGGTAGGGAAGGATGACATCTTCCTTGCACGTCGTAGGATCCAAGTTCCTGGACACACACCAGATACAAAACCTCTTCCACTTGTAAGCATAGGACGTTCGAGTGGAGGGCCTCTTAGACTCCTTCAGTATGTCCATACAATCTGCAGGTAGATTCAAATGTCCATATTGCACTACCTCAGGAGCCATGCCACCAAACTCAAGGACGAGAGGTTGGGGTGCACCATCTGCCCCCCGAACTTCGTGAGAAGGTCCGGCCTGCACGGCAACCGAATGTGCGGAAGGAGGGACCGGTGTAGAAGGTCCGTGAACCACCACTGTCTGGGCCATTCCGGGGCAATCAGGATCATCCGTGCCCTGGACCGTGACAGCTTGATGAGCACCGCTGGAATCAGGGGAATGGGCGGAAAAGCGTAAACAAAGCTGCTCGACCAGTTGATCCAGAGTGCATTCCCCAGCGTCCCTTGCTGGTAGTACCTGGAGGCGAAGTCTCGGCATTTGCTGTTTTCGGCGGTGGCGAACAGATCTATGTCTGAGTCCCCCACCTTGCGAAGACTTCTCCTAGTACGTCGTCGTTTATGACCCACTCGTGGTTTTCCTGAATCAGCCTGCTCAGTGCGTCCGCCTGAACATTCTGCACACCTGGCAGATGGGTAGCCGTTATCGTCAATCCTCTTGCCAGAAGCCAGTGCCAGATCGTCTGCGCCTCCCGAGACAGGGTGCGCGATCTCGACCCCCCCTGCTTGTTGAGGTAATACATGGTGGTCGTATTGTCCGTCTGCACAAGCAGAGAGTTGGTCCGGAAGGACGGATGAAAGGCCTTCAGTGCCAAGTGAACCGCTCTGAGTTCCAGGAAATTGATGTGATACGTGGACTCCGCCTGAGACCACGTGCCTTGGATCTGTAAGTCCCCCGAATGCGCTCCCCAGCCCTGGAGAGAAGCATCTGTCACGATCGTCTGAGTAGGAATGTCCTTGTGGAAGGGAACCCCTCTGAGGAGATTCTCCGCTGAACACCACCACTTCAGAGACTGAAGAGCATGCAGAGACAGGTGTATCTTGTCGTCCCAAGATCCCCTCCTCTGGTCCCATTGGTCCTCCAAGCACTCCTGTAGAGGTCTCATGTGTAGCCGTTCATGAGGAGTGAGGAAGATACAAGAGGCCATCGACCCCAGTAGAGAAGACACCGTCCTCACTGTCGTAGATGGAACGGTCATAAGAGCCTGAGCCTTCCAAAGGATCGATTTCCGTCGCTCCTCCGAAGGAGACACGCTTGCTGACAGTGTATCGATGGAGGCTCCCAAGTACTGAATGCACTGGACCGGGATCGGGACAGACTTGGACATGTTGATGTGCAACCCCAGCTTGTTCAAGAGAACGCACGTCTTCTGGAAGTCTGCTTGAGCTTCTGAGAAGGAGGAGGCCTTGATCAACCAATCGTCCAGGTACGGGTAGACAAACACCTTGCCTTTCCGTAGGTGTGCCGCTACCACTGCCATGCACTTCGAGAATGTCCTGGGTGCAGACTTCAGTCCGAAGGGCAGCACCGTGTATTGGTAATGATTGGCGCCGACTTGAAATCGCAGAAACTTCCTGTGTTTGGGCGCGATGGGCACGTGGAAGTACGCATCCTGTAGGTCTATGGCACAAAGCCAGTCCCCCTGTTGCAGCTGAGGATAAATCTGATGCAACGACAACATGCAAAACTTTTCCCTGCGAATCCACTTGTTTGCCTGCCGCAAGTCCAGAATGGGCCGGAACTCGTTCCTGTCCTTCTTGCGAACCAGAAAGAACCGGGAGTACAGGCCTCTTCCTCTTTGAGACAGAGGTACGTCTTCTATCGCCCTTTTCCTCAACAGGATATCGGCCTCCGCCTGGAGCTTGCGCAGCTGATACTGCGAGCTGACCGGAGGGATCGCTGGAGGAGGGCTGATGAACCGAAGACTGTATCCATTGCAAACAATATTCAGCACCCACTTGTCCTGAGTAATTTTTCTCCACTCTGCCAGGAAAGATTGAACGCTTCTCCCCACCGGAGTGGGTAACGGATGACGGGGAAGTAACCGCTCAGAGTCGAGACCCGGCCGGGCCCTTGTTCGCGGTAGAGGGCTGCTGTCCACCTCTACCCCTCTGACGTTTTTGGAAAGGCCTTCGGAACTGCTGCTGTTGTTGCTGCTGTTGTTGTCCGGAAGACTGTCCTCTGCCTTTCCCTTGTGAACCGAACCGCCGTTGGAACTGGCGGTATGGCTTCTTGTCCTTGGGCTTTTCCAAGCCCACTGCCGTCAGGGTTTCTGCCTCGGCCTTCATCCGGGCCATCTCGTCATCGGCGTGTTTTCCGAAGAGCGTGTCCCCGGAAAACGGCAGATTGGCCACTCGCTGTTGTGCCTCGGGCTTGAGGGATGTAAGCCTGAGCCATGCATGGCGGCGTTGGTTGATGCCGTGGCAGTAGCCATGTGCCGCCAACAAGGCAATATCCGCCGCGGCACTGATGGCCTGGTTCGAAACCAGCATCCCCTCCTTGACGATCTCCATGAAATCCTCCTTCTTGTCGCGCGGCACAAGGTCCGCAAACTGTTCCATGGAGTCCCAAAGCGACCGGTCATATCGACCCAGTAGCGCCGAGTCGCTAGAAGCCTTCATCGTGGTGGAAGAAGTCCCGCATGCTTTCCTTCCCGCCGAATCAATCCAGCGGCTCTCCTTGTCCGGAGGCACGGTGGAGGACGGGGATGTAGAGTGCTGTTTCCTGGCCGCCGTAACGATCACTGAGTCGGCGACTGGATCCATCCTCAGGAAGGCCGGGTCAGAGTCCGGTGCCCTGTATTTCTTCAAGAGCCTAGAAGGAGCGGCCCTGACCACCGCAGGCGTAAGAAATAGTTCCTGTGCCGGTTCAACCAGTCCCGGAACCAAGGGCAACAGGGGGCGAGACAGGTGCTTCTTGTGCAAAGTCTCGAATATCACGGACGTCGTAGGTGTAGGAGCCGTCACCGTGATACTCAACTTCGCGGCCCCCCTCAGGAGAACATCCTGGAATGTGCCGATGTCATCGATGGGAGACACCCTAGTGTCCGGGGAGTCGGACAGAGTCGGGGAATAGGAGCGAGTCCTGGAAGATGTATCCGTCCTGGATCCGTGCCTCCTATGGCGTCGCCTGGAACGAGTGGAGGACCTACGCCTGCTCCTTGATCGTTCTCTCCGTCTGGAGCGAGACTTCGACCTCCTGGGCTTAGGCCGGTCCACCGGCCTGTCCGGGGTGGCCGACTTGGGCTTACGCGGTTCTTTAGACTTCGGAGTCTTCTTGGGAGGGGTCGGAAGGTGAGGCAACGAGGCCGACCTTGGTGGGACCGGTGGAGGCTTCTCTGGTAGAGGAGGCAACGGAGGAGGTGTAGGCATCCTCGGACGCGGGCCTCTAGGTAACGGAGGAGGAGGTGGAACGGACTTCTTTGGAGTATAAACCTCCGAGTGCACCGATCCCGGTGATCCACCAACCTTCCTGGGCTGAGGGGAGCCCCCCACAGCCTCAGGCCGCTTAGTACGGGCATCCGGCACCGTCGACCGGTGTCCAGGAGTCGACTGCCGGTCCCTCGACGTTGAGCGGCCCTTCGGCGTCGACCGTCGCTTCCTCTTCGGCGTCGAGCGACTCGCGTGTCTCGACGTCGACCCGGACCATCTCGACGACGACCTCCTGTGTCTTGACGGCGACCGCTTGCGCCTCGACGGCGACCGCCTCGACGTCGTCTTGTGGTGTCTCGACGTCGACCGTGACGACGACGACGACCTCCTTCGCCTAGACGGGGCACGCCTCCGTCTCGCCGGCGAGTGCTTCTGCGTCGACGGCGGGCTCGACGACGAGGATCCCCTCGACGACGATGAAGGTTTGTGCCTGGAAGGCGATCGACGGTATTGCCTCGGCGGCGTGCGTCGACGCCGGTCCTGTCGACGCCGGTCCTGTCGACGACGATCGCTCGACGTCGACGCCGAAGACAGCGACGACGAGACCGTCTCAGCGTCCGACGGCGGTCTATGCAGGTCCCTCGACGTCGACGGTCGACGCTTTCTCGACCCAGAGCCCTGGGGAGAAGGGGAGCTGGCCTTGGACTTCCCCCTCGACGTCTTGGAGGGTGCCACCGACCCAGACGGAGAATGGGGACGTGTGCTGGGCTTCCTGCCCCCGGGGAGCCCCCCAGGGGCCTCAGCATGGGCAGAAGAAGCCCCTCCAGACCCACCTTGCGCCTTCTGTCTCCTTTCTTCTAGTCCCTGAAGCCTGATTTTCTTTCTGTCTTTCAGGGTCCTGCCAGAGAAACCCTGGCAGATCTCACACTCCTCAGGGATGTGGGAAGAGGGAAGGCAGAGGATACAGACCTCATGGGGATCTGTCTTGGCCTTCTTCCTGGAGCACTTTGGGCATTTATCAAATAATGCAGGCATTATTTCGACCCAGGAGTGCCAAAAAGTCAAGAAGAAAGCTGTAATGTACAGATAAAGTACACAAAAACGATTTTAGTGCAAAACACCAACAAAAACCCTCGAATAGGGAGAGCTCAATGCTCCAGGGTCCTGCTAGCAGGAGCCGGAAAAAAGAACTGAAAGTAAGGGAGACCTGCAAGGCATTCTGGGATACTGTGAAGTTCTGGAAAGTTCTCTTAAAGGCACAGTACCCTATTCTGAGACACATAATGGCAGCCTATGGGGCTTGTCTGTCCAGGTCTTCCTCTCTATCTCCCAGAGGGGTTTGTACTGAAGAAAATGAAAATCTGGACAGGCTTTGCTGTTTTGTGGATTTTTTTGGTGGAATTTCTAGCTGAAGTACTGGACAGTGTAGCCTGTTTGGGGCTGCATTATATGTCTTTAAATTCTCTCTTAAGTGTCTATGCATTTCTGCATTTTTTGACACTGTAAGAGATTATTTTTGATTGCTCCGGGGTCCACGCACATGGGCGGGACTATTCACTAGATTATGACTATACACAGAGATCCCCTACTACAGAACTTAGGCGTCACAGCGCCAGAATGCCCATAGAGTTACAGTGCGCTCTATAAATGTTCATACATACATACATACAAATACACTATCTGCTGAACAGACTGCGAGTTGCTGCCTTTGAATCCAAATTAACTTGCTTCAATGAATGTCACACCCCTTAGAAATGGTGTTATGTATCAAATTGTATGTTACTACACTCAGTAAAGTCCAAATTGGAATTGAAACTTCTTATTCAAGTAGATAATTGCCTTTTTGGAATTCTGAAGCACAACTGTATGTCTGAGATACTTCCATTGGAGCCCCACAGAAGAATGCCAACGCGTTTCAACCTCATGAAAAGTAGGGGTATATGTGAATCATTTAAGAGGTCCTCATCAGGGCAAGAAGAGAACTTGTTCAGTCAAAAATGAACGGTGCGATTATACTCATTGTATGTTCGTCTCGGTGTCAACAAAAGATCCGAGAGAATAATGGTTTCAAGATTTTTTTTATTTCTTGTGAAATACCCCTGCGGGCGTTCTTTCATCAAAGGTCCCCGTCTCACTTGTAATGAATCCCACAAGGATCAGCACAAGTGAGATGGGGACCTATGACAAAAGTGGTTTCCAAAGCCTTCATAGTCTATGCACACTTGACAAAATGGGCTTTGAACTATTACCTTAAAAATCAATATGAAGTGCAATTGTTCTTAAAATTAATGATACACCGTCGCACTCTCTTTTTATCAGGGGCTGTGCTGGAAGGAATATAACACAATTTTAAAAAGCACCCTTAGTCTTAGAGTCTTGTTATGTTTCGGACTCAAGCCAAGATCAAAAACCAGAGGTGCAAAGGAAAACTATAGGAGTATATAAACCAGGAGAAGATGGCCAATCAACTGATTTCTTTTGTCAGTCAAAAAGTTTGTCAAAACCTTTTATAGTGCATTCATTGGGGATGGGTGGATAAATAATCACTCAACATGTGCTGGGCTTTGACCAATGAAGAATGGTGTGGTTTCAGAATATCGAGGAGGGATTTTCGAGGTCAATAATATCATGACCACAATATCGAGGACCAAAATATCAACAGCTAAATATGTGTACATTTTCTGTATCTAGCTCCACATATGCTTCGCTTTATGACATATATCTTCAAAGTACATAGGTGTAGAGTTAAGAATAGTAAATCTAGATGTCCGTCCATGCAATTACCTTCTCGATATCTTCACCTTCGATATTCTAGTCATGATATTTTGTGACCTCAATAGTCCCTCCTCAATATTTCATAGTACAATCAGGAACATGTTGTGTCTGATCTGCAGTCATTTGAGGTTCTGGCTCTCATGTTATATCATAGTCACACAAACCACCAAGCTAACCTAAGGGCCCGATTACAACTTTTGGCGGAGCGAGTGGTACGCCCCCAACACTCTCCCACTGCGCCAAAGGCGTGGTTGGACCTCCTGCCAGATTAGGAGTTTCCTCCTCTCTGGCAGGCTTTTTTTGGAGTTCCCAAGGCGGTGCCTCTAAAAATGGGCACCGCAATGGGAACTCCAAAAACAGTTCCTGCACTGCATGGACTGTTAATTCCATGTTGTACAGTAAATGGTATGCAGGCAAACAGGGGGGCACATGTTGTGCCCCCTGTTTGCATGCACATGGCGTGAGGCACCAGGGGTCCCTGTAGGGCCCCCTTTGTTTCCTTTCTGCCACTGTTATCATGGTGATGAAACCGCCATGAAAACAGTGGTGTAGAAGAAACATGTAATTTGTTTGGCTGGAGAACGGTGGGCCCGCCAAGCATAATGTGGCTTCAGGACCACCGCGGCACCAGCAGGGAACATCGGTTCCCTGGCAGAGGTCTCATGGCGATCAGTTCGTCCAACTCTTCATCGGGTGGTTGGACAATTGGTGCGGTGGTGGCTAGACTGACACCGAAGTGCCACCTCAAGTTTGGCGGTACTTGGACCGCCAGACTCGTAATCTGGCTCTAAATGGAGAAAGCCTTCCATGCTGGTGTGCTCATTCGTGAAAATAGTCTTCTTATGCTAGCCTCTGTGTCCCACTGCAATAGACAATGTTATTTATTTGTCAAAGTAAGGCCTTATCACTTAACCTTTTGACTCACACTTTTATCACTATGAGTTCTAACCCACATAGCTATCCCCATATAGCTATCATACTATATGTTGGCTCTGACATGCTACATTGTTAGTACTTTGGCATGATTGTACTGTAAAAAGAACAATTGATGGACAGAATGCAGAACATTGTCATACATTCCCCCCAGTACAGAGATCTGGGCATAAATCCATTGTATTTTTGCTCACCATGCCATTCTAGTTTGGACCCAGCCATAAGCAAATGGGAACAGTCCAGCCCGATTGTACTGTACACAGCACTGCTCTGTTGGAGTGAATATTTCACATTGTATCCATATTCTCTATGCTATAAATATGTTATGAGTGGAACCCATGGCAGTTCCAATAAACACATAAAATAATTTCTGAAAATGTGTAGGACTTGATAATATAATTGGTTGACATTTGGAAATTCTCCTCTCTCGATATGTAAAAGGTCAGTGCAGTGATGCAACCTTAGAATTTCAAAGATACCCCAAATTGTAGCAAAACATCTAGAGTAAAAAACACATACATTTATTTGGTTTGTGCATTCGAACATGGGACACACTCATGCTAAAAACGACGTAAATTGGTCTAGTGCCGAGCCATTGCTCGTTGGTGCTCAGAAACTCTGCACTGGTACAAACCACTTTGCCCAATTTTTGAGCTGACTGACCAATGAAAAAAATAGAAACTAAAAAAACAGAAGAAAAATGTTTTCCTCAGATCGTTTGGTTCAAATATTGGTGCAAATTGCCAAGCACTGTTCAAAATGACCCTGCATTGGTGAAATGTATGTAATTTGTCACCTGACACACTACTAAGAATTATAGGCAGATGAACGGTATTACCGATCGCCCCAATATAATCATTACACTTCACAGTAATACCACATATGTATTTGTTAGCGTGCAGAGCAGAAAAAGCTTAATAACCAGTATATTTTCTCATTTCTGATCTATGTGCCTCATTTTCTAGCTGATTTTTTTTGTTCGTTTTTCGCTCATATTGGATTGAGGTCTTGCTGCTGCATCTTCATAGGAAGAACATCTTATCGAGTAAATGTTGTCCCCTCTCTTTTACTGTTATTGTTTTTAGGTTGTCATTTCTTCAGTCAGAAATGTTGCCACATCGTACATTAGAAAACACAAGGAGATGATGGATGGAGAGCCAAAACTTTTCAGACACTTACCCCCTGTCACAGATCTGGGTTGAATCCATCATCATTCTTTAGCTCACTTCACCACCTCAGATCAGACCCAGCTATATGCAAATCAGTCTTGACCCTGTGCCTCATGGGAACAGTCCAGCCCGAACTGCCAAGCCAGGTCTTCCCTGAACTGGAAACAAGCATCCTGGGACCGGTTTCTAGGTAACACCCTTCATCAGCCAGGCTAGGTTGGATCCAGGGGCAAAGTGAGCAAGGGACCCATGTCTGGACATACCCTGCTAACTTAGGGTGCACAAAGCAAACACAAGGAGATGATGGGTCCAAACTGGAATGGCATGGTGAGCAAAACAACAATGGATTTAGGCCGGGATCTCTGTACTGGGGTGAATGTATGACATTTTTCTGCATTCTGTCCATCAATTGTTCTTTTTACATCCTACATAAGACATTGTGCATTTTGCATTGGCACAAAATACTTTTGGGCGAACTAAAATGCCAACTTATTTACTTAGAGGTTTTGTAAAGTGCTTCACGTAGCCGTTCCATTACTTCAGAGCAACGAATATGGTACAGAAGAATACAAGTACAACGAGCATTGGCAAAGCCCATCTATCTCGCCTTTGTAAAGCATTGTGAACCCAGTGCCTTTGAAAATGCTTGTTTGCCAATGCTGTTTCGCATCTGCGAGAAGAAAAAGCAATCTTATTTGTCAATGCTGAACAACAACGGCAACAAAAATAAAAACAATTTTTAAAGCATGAAGAAGTGTACTCACAATGCATTACAGGACTTTGGCGGCCCCGCATGGTGATATATAGTTGTGCATGCACCACCGCAGAGGCACGCACATATGGCAAGACCCAGGTGCTATTTGTTTTTTAATTTAATACTCCAAGATGGCTGCTACAGGGAAAAAATGCAATTGGAGGGACAGGGAACAATAGAAGTGCAGTTGGGGGGTGACAGGAGCTAATCAAGGCCACCAGTTTGTGTGAACAGTGGAGGTGAAGGGTAGGAAAAGAGGAGCAAGGGAGTTAAACATAAAACAAACCCTGAAGGGGGAGCAATATTGAGAAGCAGAACGCAATAGGAGAGAGTGCAAGAAAACATATACATGCCTATGGAGTGCCATAAGAAAAAGAAAAAAATAGTTGCCTGAAATGAAAGCAGTGGAAGGGAAAGTCATCTAATCACACAAAAGTAAAGAAGAAATGTTCCAGTGTTACGTAAACTATGACTTTGGTGTACTTCTACACGGTTTGTTTTCCCACTCACAAGTGACACAAGTGAACTCAGTTCAATGCACCAAAGTTGAAGTGAAAGAGGGGTTATTGTAGCCCCGCAGAATCCCTACCAATACATTGGTGAAGTAGAGTTATTGCTTTTGGGTTCCTAACAATCCCTGAAAAGGGTCAAAGGCACCATGGTAACAGACATAAACCTATTTCGTTATTCACAGTATCACACGCACACACTGCACCAAGATGAATAGACACCCTTAACTAAGGCATTCATTACAACAGGGCGAACCTGTTTCTCAGCACATCTAAAACAATTATCTCAAGATATCATAAACACAGCAATAAGCATTTGTAAGCAACAAGAACAACATGAACATTTCTAACATGGTTAAAATGTCACCTAAAAAACCTGACACCCTAAAACATGCTTCTATGCACTACACTAAGACAGCATGGAACTTAAAGCAACTTGCAGTTTAGAGTTTCTTGTGGAGAAGAGGCAAGCAGCATATCTTGTTGACAGCAACCGCTGACGTTATCAGCAGAGGCGTGAAGGCAGTGTTCCCTGGGAAGTGCAAACACGTGCTGCAGTAGCGGCCTTCCTCCGGAACTCATCTTTACCAGCACCGGGTGAGATGTAGCATCTTCCAAGTGCACTGGCAGTAGGTGAGATCATCTCTGACAGAGTCTCAATCAATAATCTGGGCAAAGGACCTCTTCTGACAAGTGGTCAGGTGGCAGACCTTATATACTAAATCTTATCAGAGATTGGGATTTCTGACATAAGTTTAGGAATGTCTGACATTGATTATGTGCATTACTTTTTGCATTCCAGATGTTTTCTTATGAACAAATAAGGGGAGAGGACGTCAACTTCAGACTTTACTATTTTGGCTGCATGTCTGTTTTTTGGTTTTATTTTACCTTGACATGGTGACAAGTAGACACTTGTCACAGACTGATGTTGCCCCAGTGCTATATATATTTCATTAGCTGAATGGCTTGACACTGTCTCAGTTCTTAGAAAGATACGGTCAGATGACATCTGTGTCAAATTGCAGACATGACAATGATTCTGCATAAATCAGGAGAGATGGCGACTCCGATTGTCTAAAATTGAGTAAATGGAGACTTCCACTACCTAAGATGGAATCAGGCAAACTTAAAATGGAGTTGTGTCTTAGGGGCTTCACATCACCAGAGACGGAATAAACAAAGAATAGGGAGGAGAGCCATGAAATAAGAAGCAGTGAAAACAGACAGAAAAGAAAGACAGCCAATCAAGAACAAGGGAATGTCCAAATCCCACTATATGTGTACATTTTAATGTCTTTTTGAGAAACAGGGCTTCTCAGTAGATGGAAAAAATGTATATAGGAAAGATTTACGAATCCTGTAAGGCAGGTAAATAATGACCCATATTCTTCACTCACGCTCCTTGAAACTGTTTGTGCACTGACAAAACGTTTGTCAACATAGAGTAACAGAGAAGATGGCTTTTCAGGTCAGTGTGAAAGTAGAGCACGCGATAGCAAGCTATGCAGTAATAAGCAGAGCTTTGAAGAGCGGATTTAGAAGAGCACATGATCAGGCTGCAAGATTAGTTGCACAAGCAGTGAAATGTAAGCACTGGGTCTCTGTAAGCAGTATTTAGGAGTGTTTATTTATTGTTTGATTAATTAAAATCATTACAATCACATAAATAAAACAGCATCATTTAAAACATAGTTTACACTGCATTGTAAACAGTAAGCATCCTAATAAACACAGGAAGTGGACAGGAAGGCAGCCAAGACTGTGCAGGAAATGTGAGTGGTCAGGATGGAATGCAGAGGGAAAGTAAAAAATGTAACAAGGAGTACACCACAAAGTGAAGGTTGTACATGATAGTTGAGAACTGAGCAAGGGTCGAAATCTTGTCAGTCTAAAAAAACCTTAATTCCTGGTTTTGATATCTACTATTACACCTACTGGAAAATAGTGCTATGGTGATACATGATGATGGTATTGGTGCAAAAATATTTGAGCAAATGGTTCACATTCAAATAAATTTGAGTAGCTGACTCCATGTGCAAGCATGTGTAAACTGAAGCTTATCCTTTGCGCAAACTATTACATTCTGCTCACTTCAGATACATTACCTCGAGAGCACAGACAGCGCATGGTGTTAATAATTCGTGAAAATGAATGCAACTCACAGAAATATAAAAATACATATTGGCTACAATACCTAGCAGGTAAATTTCTTCCTGCATTTACATTTTTAGAAAGAGAAATACGAATACATTTTTTTAAATTTTAAACCTATTAAAAAATGTATGTTTTCCCCGCTTTTTCCAAATACAATTATTTTCTTATGGCAGGTCGATCTAGGGTTATTTACTATCAGGAAAAACAAAACAAATGCAGTGACTCGGTTAAAATCACCAAACGTGTTTTGCAATTTACTCCTAGCTGGCGTAAGCCCTCATTTGTATTGTCTAGCCTTGGCCGCTCCATGTACATTCTCAATGGTAAGCATATTATTTGGAATTTAATCGTGAGTGTGCAAAACATACTTACTCATTGCAATAGCACTTACATTTGCTCTTGTGAGTCATGCACATTTTACATGTGCACAATTACAGCTCTCATAGGAATTTGTCGAGTTGTAATTGGGTGCTCAAATACCTAAACTTACAAACTCTTAATTTTATTAACAGAATATAAAATGATGTGCTCACACATAAAAGCACTCAAAAATGGTGCAATATTACATGTGATCAAATCTGGTCCAATAGGAGTGTTGTTGAAGTTTCACAGCTAGGATGGCTGCGTGACTAGGTGAATACTCCTTCCCTGGAAACAGTCAAAGATTTACTTACAACAGTAAATTGATACAGGGTAAGAATGGTGGCAGCATAGAGGAAGGGTTTCTGGTAAAAAAATTAAAAAATCATTGTAGATGGAAAAACTTTTTAAGCGCAAAGGCACATTTCTGAATTATTTACGGATGTGTCGATTTACAACTGTTACTTTTATGTATGAAAAATACAAATTCATGCGAAAAAGACAATTTATACAATAAATCCAGCATTACTCCTGGGAAGCTGCAGCGTCGCTGCTTCCCTGGAGAATTCCTAGAACTTTATTTGAATTTGAATCTGATTCCTTAGCTAGGATTTTAGACCTAAATGACCATAATGGTGGCATGAACTAGGTAGATTTAGGCTTAAATATATTTTCAGTATAGCATTAATCAATTCGAGCAAATTTTAAATAAAAATAGAATGCAGTTAACTAGAACATTTTACAGAAAGGTGGGTTTAAAGTAAAATTCATTAAAGCAATCAGTAAAATTAAATATTAGCAACATCATCTAATTGTCTATCATATTTGAATAGTACACCTGAAATACTGTTCAGTTGCCAGGTAATTGTAGGGTTTCAATAGAACATAGTACCAGCTCGTAGCAGCCCTTGTGCCACCTCGGGTAACTTTCCTTTTCCCTAGAGCTCCGATGTGACTATAAATGACCGCTCCCCTCATGGTTTCTGTCCTGCTATCTACTGAACAGGGAAACATTTTAGCCATCTCTAGTGGGTCTGAACATTTTCAAACATTAACTAACTTCCTATTACTTAAGGGCACAGGCATTATCATTATGTATTAGTTCATGCAGAAGAGAATGGTTTAGTATATTTATATATTTAGGATAGAAAACTAATGTAGAAAATCAGGAAAAGACATAACCACAAACAACAGATACTAATGCACATATGCAGAACCACATACACACATTGTTATGAATGATAACATCCGTATTTGGACTGGTCAAAGATACCAATATTTACTCGGAAGAAAATGCCTGCAAAGAAATTGGCAACAAGGACAAACTCGACAGTGAGGTCCCATTACGATGTTGGTCGTTGTTGCCTCCGACGGACAACGTTGTGATCTCGAGACCGACTGACCTCCGGTTGGCGGTCTCAATACATCAACTGCAATGCGACCGAACGTGGTGCGGTCACATACTCCCATTTCTCTATGGGAGCTTGTGCTGCAGCCGTAAACCGGCCCATAGCACAAGCTCCCATAGAGAAATGGGAGATATTGTTAATCCCTGCACTGGGTGGCAGGCACCGCAAGGTACCTGCCACATGGTGCGAGGCCGCAGGGAGAAAAGGGCCCTGCTAGGGGCCCTCAAAGTCACTTTACGAGAGGCTTTCCATGTTGGAAAGCTTGGCATGGAAAGCCTGGCGGAAACTGACATCGTAATCCCGATGGCGGAAATGCCATCCTATAGGGATTACGAGCCAGTTCCAACTGGCCGACGACCTCCTTGAGCCGGTCGGAATCCATCCGACGTGACGAGCCGGTTTCATGATCGACTGCCTAGTCTGTAATTAGGCGGTCGAAAATGAAACCGTAGATGTCGGTCGGAAAGCCTCCGACTACAGTTCAGAGGCTCTCCGACCGAAATCGAAATAGGCCCCTTAATCTGTTCTGCCTCACTTAATTAGCCACAAAGAGTTTGCATTTTAAAATATCTTATGAGGTTAAGGCACCTACTGCAGAGATCTTCGTCTACCAAGCAATTTTCAGAGAATAATATTAATAATGGCAAGATAACTCTGCTGATTAATGTATTTGTAGGACAAATTTGTGTTTTCCCCGGTACAGTTTTTACTCATAAAGTACAGTAGATGAATAATATGCCAGCTGTAAAGCACATCACATCGGATGCGGGTCATAAACTTGCATTTTATGTAGATTAGTTTGTGTGTTATTGCTTTTGACAAAGTGATCCTCTTGTTACTTGCAGTTTGCAAGTTGCAACTCTTCTACTACAGGATAGTCAGCTATGAAGTGGCAATGTGGACCTGCATGCAAAATGCAAGGCATTGGCTTAGACCCTTATTATTTCTTTCTCAATTTGTCCTTATTCTAAGGTTTTGCTGTACAGGGTTCCATATGGTAGCTATAAAACTTATTAGTACAGACAACCCCAACCACTACTTTACGTTTTAAGGGACACATGTATCACCATTTGTACAAATTATTAACTAATTGTGATTTGCAATTAGATAATCGCTATTACAAAACGATAAAACTTCAAGAGTTTCATATAGCGATTCGTAGGGGGTCGCAAATCAACCTAACTCGTTCATATTAATGAGGTAGTTTGCAATTTGCAATCCCCTAGGAATCACTAAAATCACAGGGATGGTGTCCTGCTGGGGTCAGCAGACCACCATGTCCGTGATTGCTTTTAAATAAAGCAATCTTTTTTTTTCAAATGCAGCCTGTTTTCCTTAAGCGAAAACGGGCTCCGTTTAGAAAAAAAAAGAAAAGTATTTTTTTCATTTTTTAAGAGTAGGCACCCATTTGCTAATGGGCTACCAACTACTTGAAGTAGGTGATAACGTGCAAATGTTTTGTGACTGCATTTCGGTCACAAAACATTCCTACATACCAATGCGCTTCGTAATTTGGAAGGGACGCCCTAAACACGCCCCTTCCTAATAGCAAATCGCTACACCCATTTTGCGATTTGGTAATAGGAGACAAAATCGCAAAATAGCGTTTGCTACATTGGGAAAGCCGTTTTCCGGTAGCAAACGGTCCGATTCTGCAAATCGGGACATTTGTGACCTTAAATAAGGTACATAACCTAGCTTTTTATTTCCCCCAATAAACACTGTTTTGTATTCGCCTTTTAAACTCCGGCAAATTTGACCTGTTGAAATGCAATGAAGAGTGTAATATTGAACACACCATGTAATTACAGGGTATAGTAAATACCACCATTTGCGCCACCCAACTTGCAATCAGGACTTTGGCTTAATCTGCACCACAAGCTTTTTTCGTGTAGAATGTGTCTGGCTCCAATTTTTGTGACATGACTTTGTGTAATGTACATGGCAATGATTTTTGATTGCCTGGCTGAACACAGTGCATTGTTGGGCTTTGGGGTGCTTTCACATTTGATATTTCTAAACCTTTTTTGTGTGGATTGACCTATGGATGTTTTATGCTTACTGCATATTTGCATGACGTTTGGTGCTCTGGCAGGCTGAGTTAAGAAGGTATATTGATATAGGAATACATTCTTTGTGACGTGTCCATGCAATTTTTGTGCCTGCACGGCTCAGGGTGTGTTGTTTGCTGTGCCATAGATAGAAGTTTTTCTGATTGCAGTGTGACGTGCAGCACCATTTTGCTATACTGTGTCTTACAAGGTCATGTGCGTGAATGTTGATGTTTTGCCATGGTAGTTCCTTGGTTGTTAACCCCTTCGACGCTGATGACGAGCTCAGCTCGTCATGAAGTACACCTCTCGTACGCTCATGACGAGCTGAGCACGTCATGAACCGCGGGATTTTTAAATCTTCAGCGCACAGCGGGAAAATAAGCTGCAACAATAGTGTTAAGGCCTACTTTGGTGCAGGTGTTATCTGCCCATGTGGCTGTCTATTATTGGACATTTGCTGCATTAATGCATTCACAAGGGCTGAGGAGCAGAGAGCAATGTTTTACTGTAATTTGTGAGGGGGGTCTCAGTTTGTGCTGTGTTCACCACCATATCCCTTGGCTATTTTTCTACTTTTTTGGTCGAGCCGGGGCAGCGCATGCGCTGCCCTGCGAGCCATGCCGTATTGAAGTATGGAATAGAAGCCCCACACACTCTCTGCTCATATTTGTCATTAGCTTGTGTCATTGTCCTTTGTAAATGCTGGCTTTTGATTCGTTAATAGGCGTGTTAATCCCTTCTTAGTACCGCCTTGTCTTCATTCATAACCTCCCATGAGGACTGGCCCTTTTACTTCGGCTGTTTCATGGCGCGTCTTTTTAGTCCTTAAGCATTGTTTTCTTTAATGAGTTTTGCCTACTGCACGCACGACATTCTTTCCTGCAACATTCAGCGCACCATGCGTGCTTTCACTTTCTAACCAGCCCTCTTCTTTGCATAGGTCTCGCATTTACAAGAGACTGAGCTATTGGGATTGTGCATGACAATGCCTTTTATTTATGAGTTAATTATCAAAACATTTAAATAAACGTCATTGTCATTTACAATACCAATAGCGTACGCTCTCACAAACACGAAACCTATTGCATTGCAAATGCTTGTTATGTTAAAGTAACAAAGATGATGTTTCTCAATTTTTCAAGGTTTTGCAATGAACCCATCTTTGGGTGGGAAAGTGGTCTAATATGTCTGACACTTCACAGTATGGTAAATAAAGCCTTGAGGTTCACCGCCTGGGTACAATTTGACGCCCAGACCTCAATTGAGAACACTCCATCGCTTCCACACATTAACGTCATCGCCTCAAATATTGCATAGGCACAAGAACAGAGGCAGTGTTGGTGGTTACCGGAAGCAGGTGCGGTCAGCTGCGCATGCGCTGTGGAGGGCGGAAGGAGGGCGTGTCAATGCGTCGGCACTTGCGGGAGTTTTGGAACGGCACTTGTGCCCAGATGCATCAAGCATTTTTGGAGTCGCAAACGGTGCGATTCCTTAAAATGCTTTTTTAGATGCATCATTTGTTTTTGTAGAAAATCGCTAATTTTGCGATTTTCTAAATGCGATTGCATTTAAGGAATCGCAATTTTGCGATTCCTTAAATGCAATGCATCATTTTTTTAAAATTTGCGAATTTACAAATTGCAAGTGCAAATTACCACGAGGTTGAACCTCGTGGTAATTTGCAAAATTGTTTAAAAATGCACAAAAATGCATTTTTTAAACTGTTAAATTACAGACACACATGTCCTTAGGACATGTGTGTATGTAACTTATAGGTAAAAGTGCATTTCATGGGTGCAGGGGGGGGTCATTTGGACCCCCCTCTCCACCCTTGAAATGCTTTGTTGAATTGCGATTTTCAAATTGCGAATTCGCAATTCCCATTCATTCCTATGGGCATTTCAGCCCATAGGAATGAATGGGAATTGCGAATTCGCAATTTGAAAATCGCATTTTTTATGCGATTCGGTAAAAATTGCGATTTTTACCGAATCGCAAAAAAAATGCGAGAAAAATGATGCATACCATTTTGCGATTCCTAATTTGCGATTCGGTAATTTTCGCAAATTAGGAATCGCAAAAAAGTACTTTGATGCATCTGGGCATTGATGCTGTCTCGCAGTACAGCCAGGCTTGTCGTGGTAATTGGGGGGAAAAGAGGAACGGAGGCAGTTTTAAATCTACGTCAGCCCTTCTTCTTTTTCACATGGCTGCTTGAACACACTGCCACGTGCATTACAGTTTATTATTTCATTTATTAACAGCAGTGACCGAATTGCACATTTAGGGAAAAAAATGTAAATGCACGTCAATGCAGTCATTATGGTGAATTTTGCACTCTTATCTTTTTTATCCACTGTAACAGTAGAGGCATTTCTGGGCGCTAGGGAGAATTTTTCAAAGCTTCCAGCGTGCCGTGGAACTAATGTCATCACCCACGCCCTTCAGAAATCAAAGCGCTGTGAGGCATAATGTGGAAAACAGGCACCCAGCTAGATACCCGCAAAGTGGGGTCATTTTCTCTGCATGAACTTTTTCATTAGATTTTGTATCAAGTGTCAAGGCAACAAGTAAAACTAAAGCACAGGCACAAGATCCCCGTACTGAATTTCCACAGTAATAAAGCCTTGATTTAGACTTAATGGACAGTGAAAAAATAAGTTAGAGGGCCAAATACATTTTCTACCTTTTTTCTTTTGTTTAATATTCTTACACGACCAACCCCAATCCATATTGTCTTTCAAGATGCTGGAAGAAGTGACGTTCTGCAGGGAACGTCATGTAATTCCTGTCCTCCTCTGCTTGTAGCCAGAGCCAGCCAGCTCCACAATAGAGTTATTGATGACACACAGCTGTGATGAGCTCAGAGATGACAACTTGGGGCTGACAAAAAAGAGCCCCTTTTGTTCCACTGTGGCGCTCACAGGGCAGCTGTTTCGATTTGTGGCCTGCATTGTGTTCTGACAAAAGAGGTCAGATCCTTGCCACAAAAAAAATGCTTGCTGGTAGGGAGTGAGTATGCAAATGTTATATATGCAAAGCAGTTAATGCCAGGGGCTGGTTTACAGAGATGACACCAGTGGCAGGGCAGTTTTACTACATGTCATTTACATACACCCTCACGTTGGTTGGACCCATATTCTGATGAAGCTAGTAATTGTATTGTATTGTGTTCTTATATAGCGCTGCTATCACCCTAAGGGTATCTTGGCGCTCAATGTTATTATAATTATAATTATAATTATGTTACAGTATGTTAGGTGTTCTTTTTTAAGTGCACGAATACCAAAAAAAGGCATCTTGGCGCTAGCTGAAGTGGCAGGAAGCAGTGAGATCCAGTGAGTGGTACATAGCAGGAAGAGAAAAGCCATACCTTCAGGGATTTTTTCAAGGCCAGAAAATCAGTGGCGGCCGGAACAGACCTGGGGTGGTGAGGCAAGGGAGTGTAAAAAACAGAAAAATATACTTACCTCCTCGTCGCTCTGTCCCACATCGTATCGCCTCCACTGGACAGGAAGCAGCCAGGCACCCCTAAGGTAATCACAATGCTGCAATGCAGCGTTGTGATTGGTCTGAGTGCCATAGTTCAGCCTTCAGATGGGGACTGGGTGCCTGGGCATGTTCTCCACCCAAACTGTGCAGCATGGGTGGAGAACCTACTAAGTGAGCATGACTGTTTGGCCAGCCCGAAACGGCCAGCCAAAGTGTCAGGCGCCCTTCAGTGTGCCCACCACTCCTCCGCTGCCGTGCTCTGTGAGCAGAGCAGCCCG
This sequence comes from Lissotriton vulgaris, assembly GCF_964263255.1. NCBI lineage: Eukaryota > Metazoa > Chordata > Amphibia > Caudata > Salamandridae > Lissotriton > Lissotriton vulgaris. The sequence goes on from NW_028253124.1 coordinate 112,557, forward strand.
CACCCATGCTGGTGCAGCAGGAGCAAAGAAAAGGAATGATCACTTTATTTTTCCTTTCTTTCACTACTGCAAAGCAGTGGAGCGATGATCCTCCGCCTTAGCGGTGGAACCACCACTGCTGAAGATTAGGCATGGCACTGATATTCAAGGGAAGGGCCTTCTAGGCCTTCAATGCTCCAAGCACAACGCCTCTACCACTCCAGTTCACTCCCTGTCATATTGAGGAATTACCGGGGAACTGAGTTTGGGACTACAGATTACTGCAGCAGATTCTAATTTCTTTGTGAATTTTTAGTAAATTAGCATAGTTCAACTCTTAATAGGGTAGATTTTTCCCACTATTTCACCAAAAGTACTCCCCTGATTACCTAACCGCTGATAAGTGGTTAAGTTTCCTGGAACAATCCCTGAACTGTCGACGCCGAAAGCTCGACGTCGACGTCGAAGACAACGACGAAGACAACGTCCCTGGGGTCGACGGTGGCCTATGCAAGTCCCTTGACGTCGACGGGCGACGTTTTCTCAACCCAGAGCCCTGGGGAGACGGGGAGCCGGCCTTGGACTTCCCTCTCGACGGCGTGGTGGGTGCCACCGACCCAGACGGAGAATGGGGACGTGAGCTGGACTTCCTGCCCCTGGGGAGCCCCCCAGAGGCCTCAGCATGGGCAGATGAAGCCCCTCCAGACCCACCTTGCGCTTTCAGTCTTCTTTCTTCGAGTCCCTGAAGCCTGATCTTCAGTCTGTCCTTCAGGGTCCTGCCAGAGAAGCCTTGGCAGATCTCACACTCCTCAGGGATGTGGGAAGAGGGAAGGCAGAGGATACAGACCTCATGGGGGTCTGACTTGGCCTTCTTCCTGGAGCACTCCGGGCATTTGTCAAATAATGCAGGCATTATGGACAACAAAAGGGGTGCAAAAAACCAAGAAGAAGTCACCAAAGTACTTTAAAAGTACACAAAATCGAATTTAGTGAAAAAACCCTTGAAAAGGGAGAGCTCAATGCTCCAGGGTCCTGCTTGCAGGAGCCGGAAAAAAGAACTGAAAGTAGAGGGACCTGCAGGGCATTCTGGGATACTGTGAAGTTCTGGAAAGTTCTTTTAAAGGCACAGTATCCAATTCTGAGCCACATAATGGCAGCCTATGGGGCTTGTCTGTCCATGTCTTCCTCTCTATCTTCCAGAGGGGTTTGTGCTGAAGGCAAGAGAAATCTAGACAGACTTTGCTGTTTTGTGGATTTTTGGTGGAATTTCTAGCGAAGTACTGGACAGTGTAGCGTTTTATAGGCTGCATTATATGTATTTAAATTCTCTCTTAAGTGTCTGTGCATTTCTGCATTTTTTCGACACTTTAAGAGATTATTTTTGATTGCTCCGGGGTCCACGCACATGGGCGGGACTATTCACTAGATTATGACTATACACAGAGATCCCCTACTACAGAACCCTATGTGAAGTTATCAATGACCCGCCACTATTGAGTGGGAAAGGAGGCACGTCCTTTTGTTTTATATTCCCTCACACACGCTAGTGGTGTCATGCTTCATCATCGGGATACCCTGAAGCCTAGAAGTCAGGGTGGGCTCTAACCATCTTTCAGGAAGCACTTAATGAGATGTTTTTGGCCTGAACAGATCCCAGTTTCCCTTTATTCTTGGATCTGTCAGGGACTCTAAAAACAGAGAAACGGGTCTGTAGGGTTATTATGGTCCTAAGACCCTTTTGCCAACATGTTTCAGTCCGCTGTTGCCCCATAAAGGGTTCTGGACTTTCTTCAGGGCAGGACTGTTTGCCCCCTGGGAAAGGAAGTAGAACAGATATTCCCTATACTACTTTCAGATAAGGGCAAAAAGCTGCTCCTTATTTACCAAAGACGTATGCGTCTCATGTAATCACTCCATCTGTGGAAGAAAAAGAAAGAGACAACATACAACCACCATTGAATCAAAGTTCAGAATTGTTTACATATTCATGCGCTTGTGTTGGTTAACCCGTGTTAAAAGGTTATGACAGTGATAAACGCAGGTAATGCGTGTGATATAATGGCATTCTCTATCATACACTTGTATTTGTGTAATGCCCATTTTATGGCGGTGGGTTGCCGCATCCTGTCACCTCTCACTCATTAGTGTGTGGTCGGCATTTAATGAAACATCCGTGTCATTCACACTCATTCAAACATGCAACAAGACCTAGATCGGTATCGGTAACTCTGTTAGGAGGCAATACTGTCCAGGTGACCGGGCCAATTGCAGTGCGGGCCTTAGTCTGCACTGTTGCTTGTACATCTTTGTACTGACATTTGTACTTGCATTTGTAAGGGACAAGTGCAAAACGGCAATAAACAAGATGAAATGCCTAAATTAAGTTCAGCCACCTGCGATCAGTCTGGGACCCCCAGTCCATTGTTTGTTGCCCACGGTTCCATTCTAGACAGAGGCCTGCCTTAACCAAATCAATGCAGAACTTGCACCTCAATGGAACAGTCTATGCAAATTGCCAGCAGGGTCTCTGCAGAAGGAAACACAAGGAACCAAATCTGTTTTCAGCCTATTTTGAGTAGGGTGAGATTAAGCCCTATGGCATAATGTGCATAGCATATTTGTCTGGCCAAACCATTGCATTTGGGGCATCAACTGCAACAAAAACCAAGGTGATGAATGGAATGCTTTAATTAATCTCATCCACTGTTTATTTCTCAGGGACGCATTCCAGTCCATTGTTTTTCACACACCATGCCTCTCTAACAGAGGCCCATCTTATGAAAATCTGATCTAACCCTACAATGTATGGGAACAGTGCACTATGAACTGCCAGGCAAAAGCATTGGCACTGTAAAAAAGTGTGTTTCTGGTTGAGGGGAGTGAAACCCTACTCAAGCAGAAACCACAATCCTTGTCAGGGTGAAGTCACAAGCAAACCCTAGATTGACCTGTGCTCAACCAAGGGTAGCTTGGCCCAGAGCAGTCAGGCTTAACTAAGAAGCAATGTGTAAAATATTTGTGCAACACTTTAAAAAGTAACATAGTAGAAATACAAGACAGAAGGATCCCACACTGGATTTAAAAGAATAAAGTAATTTTTATTAAATAAATCAAAAACAAAATGAAAAAAATCCAATCAGTAGAACCGGAAATATGCAGTTTAATGATTTCATTGAAAATAGAGCCAAAAAGAACAAAGCGGCAACTGTGGAGATCTGGTTGTGCTGGTCAGGGACAAAGTCACATGTTCAGGCTGACCATGATGGCACACTGGCTGGCTAAACGGACCCAGGTAGTCCCACTGAACAAGAGTACTTTAGGTCCTGGTTGTGTAGCGCTACAAGGTCCCACACTAAGGATGTGTCGCGCAGGTGAGATGATGTGTCGGTTCTGAGGAGCTGCAGATCTGCAATACAAGGTCCAGCATCGTCATCCAGGATCCCGTCGACGAAGGATTGCAATGTGAAGTCCGACACTGAGGATTAATCGGGCAGTCAAGGCGATGCGTCAGTTTCAAGGAGCTATGAGGCTGCAATGCGATACACTGTGTCGTCATTGAGGCTGTTGTCAACAAGAGATTTACGATGCGAGGGCCTACTTTGGGAGAGCTTTGCACAGGCAGTGTTCCGATGTGGGCTGTGAGGTTGATGCAGAGTCCTTGCATCGGGAGAGGCGATACATCGGTTCTGCTGGGTCCAAAGATGGGCCGAAAGAGCACCTTCAGGCCTACTTCCATGGGTCCAGGACTCACAGATGGCAGAATCCAGGTGATGAGTTCCGGGTTGTTGGAGCCTTCTGCCCTTGAGGCTCTACTCAGGAGGCCAGCCAACTAGCCCTTGGTGTCACTTTGGAGTCTGGGTTCAACATATGCAGGTCCAGTCCTTCTCAACGAGGCAAGAGGGCACCAATCAGCAGGTCAACACAGGAGGGCAGCAGTCCTTCAGAGCAGCAGTCTAACAGAGTGGCAGTCTTTGCAGCAACACAGCAGTCCTTCTTCCCACAGTTCCTGAAGCATACTGAAACGGTGGTGTCTAAGGTCCAAAGTTTATAACTGGTGCCCTTCCTCTGGAAGGTGGGAGAAGCTTCTAGAGATTTCCCTTTGAAATTCCCAGACATCTGCCTTCCCTGTCTGGGCTCCAGACTAACTACAGAGGGTATGCAGTCATTTGTGTGGAAGCAGGTCACAACCTATTCAAGTGTAAGTAGGGCTGTGTCCAGCTCCACCCTTCCATCCCGCCAGTCATGGCCCATCCAGACTCACCTAAGCTCTCTATGGTGTGTGACTGTCTAGGAGGAAAACACAAAGCCCAACTATTAGCTACACCCTGTCATGTGCCCCAGGGACAGGCAACTGGCAATGAATGGCTAACTAAGGTAGGAAAATGCCAACTTTCCAAAACTTGAATTTTTAAAACCGTAATTTTAAATTTGCCTTTACCATAAGAGAGCATTTTTCATTACTATTCCATAGACACCAAAATAAACTGGTTACCTGTTCCCATTTGGAAATTATAGCCTATTACATATATTCAGGTAATTCCCATATTATTCTATGGGAGAGGTAGGCCCTGCAGAAGAGAAAAATGTAAGAGTTTTCCACTAACAGGACAAGTTTCAGCGCAACACCCATTGAAATGCTTTATTTCTCCTCATTTTTGCTGCTTCCATGTGTGCTGGTGCAAAAACACACCGAATCATGTTTGCATCTGTTTTTGAATTAGTTCCTAACTGCAACTGAGTGAAAATTATTTGGTTTTGAATTAGGTGTTACCACCAGATATTCAATGTGCACACAAGTTCTCACTATTAGCATATCTGGTAAAATACAACTGTGAACGGCACAAATAAAATTACCTTGAAGTGTTTTTTAACTCATTAATAGGGCTGACGTTTAAGGAAACATTTCAAGAGGCTTCCTTTGCGGTACGTGCTGTTCCACATGCATTAATGCAGACGTTAAAGTGTTAAACTATATAGTGCAGTTGTAACGAAGGAAATGGTTGGTTTACAATGTAATCACAAACTTGGTTATCGGATTGCAAGGGTCTAAAATATGTTCCCTCTCATTATTTTCTAAGTTTACAACAGTAATGTTCACTTCCTTATCACTCCCAGGGGAGCCATAATCTGATTATGACCTAGTTCTCTTTCCTGGAGGATTCTGGGGGGCATATTACAGAAACAGTGCACCATTTTGGCCTGCTTTGCTGTTGGCTCTACTTCAGGCATAACGGTGCCCCTACCTCAGAATGTGTTTTAGCAGGGCAATGAGAAATAGGTTGTGGAACAGTCTCTAAACATATATGACAAACATGTTTGCCGAAAGGTAATTTATTTCTGTCGCTGAGACTTAAACCATCCATGCCAAACCTTTTTTTAAAGCATACTGAGTTTGCAATGTTGTGGCTATTTATGTCCTAAAAATAAATGAATAAAAAGTCCAGAAATGTACTATTGAACGTGAAAAAGATGTATTTTCCAGTCATTCGCATATAAACACAGGAGCAATAATGAGAAAACTGTGTGTGCCATGTTTGCCTGGTGAAAGTTTAGTTTGCTCCATTTTCTTGTACCCAAGTTGCAAAATTGTTCAAATAAATGTGAGTATATCTATATATATACATGTATATACACACACACATATACATATATGCACACATACATGCATATAGATACATATATTTAATATTTATAAAATAAAGCAACCATTTTTTTCTCTAGCGTCCATTTTCTGAGGATTTTTACCGGTGCTTTAGTACAGTAGGGGGCATATTAGCAACAAATGGCGATATTTATCGCTAAATGCGCTTAGTGCAGAGGCGCAACTAGAGCCGAATTTCGGGGGGGGCTAAGAAAAAATTTCGGGGGGGGCTGAACCTTCAATCAGTAGGCAGAGTGGAGCTGCAGGGGCTCTTAGAAGGGGGTAAAACAAATGCAAGGCCTAATTAACATTCAAATGGTCTTCTAAAGACCTGTGAAACGCTCGGGTGCGGCTGTGTGTGCGCCCGGGATCTGTCTCATCCCGGGCTGCCACACACGACGGGGGGGGGCTGAAGCCCGGTGAGTCCAATGGGTGTTGCGTGCCTGGCTTAGCGCATTTATTTTTTATCGCCTCCTATCGCCGGATATTATCGCAGAGATAACGTGCTATTAGCAACGTTTATCTCCAATGTAATAAAATATCCAGCGATAACGGCTCAATGCGTGAATATCGCTGGAAATCCAGCGATATTCAGACATTAACGCCAATGGGGACTTAACCTGAATATCCACCTCTCATTGGATAAACAGGTTAAATCATAATCTGAGCAGGCGTTAGGGTCTGGCAATAATCGGGCTTAGCGTGACTTTTTTAATCGCACAGCCTGCCTTGCTAATAGGCGATAGCTGTGTTAGCGACTGCTTTCAGTCGCTAATAGGTTGGGTACGCCCACTTTGCATGTCATTAGCGATAAATATCGCTGACATGCAAAGCGGGCCCCAAACCTGTAGCTATCGCCTAAAAGCTGTCGCTAACTGCTGTTAGCGACAGCTTGCTAATAGGGCGATAAAATTATCACCGCTTTAGCGGAAAAAAGTCCAGCTAAAGGGGCGATCGTGCCCATGCTAATATGCCCCTCGGTTTGCGGTTTGGACGGTATTACACGCCTTATCGCACTCCATACGAATGCCTAACCTTTTGGCTTTGCCAATGCTTTTTCGAATAACCACTTATAGAAGACTGTTTTCTGGAGCAGCTTCACTACCTTGAATGTGTTTTAGGATTAAAACATTGTTATGATTGCAGATGTATTTCACAAGCACTTTGAAAGGAGCATGAAAGTATTTATTCGAAACAGGGGTACAAATTGGGGCACAACCAGAACAAAAAATACTATACTTGAGTGTTTACTTCATTTGTAAATTATACATTCCTGCGCAGAAATGAAGTTGCTGCATAATGGCAGGAATCTGTCTGAATATTAATGTTAAGCAAAAGAACGTTAATCGCTTTTAACATGTGATATTTAGCAATTCTGTTTAGCCTAACGGTGTGCTCTCTAATTGCTTCCTAATTTTGTTTATTCGCATCCTCATTAGAATATTTTAATACATTATCGCGAGTAATGTGCAGTGTGGTGTATGGAATGCAAAAATCGACCTACCAGGGAAACAGACAGCTGCAAAAAGACTATCATCCCTGCTTTACCACTGCCACCTTGTGGCTGTCTATGAATGTGCAATTGCGACTCGCTTTCTTTAGGAATGGAAGCCTCGAATATTTGTGTAGAAGCCTGTCCCTATTTCCATATTAGTTTTCTTTTGGTTTTTGAAATGGCATTGCTACTCTAATGTAGTGGTCTTAACCTTTTGACCTCTGTGGACCCTTGCTCAATCATTTCTGAAATCATGTACTTAACGTTTTAACTTTTTCAATGTTGCTTCTTTATATACATGCACCTTATTATTATTATTATTATTATTATTATTTTTAATTTGTATTATTTATTGCCACAAAAAATAGACATGATAGTAAATATAAGGCAACATTTTCAAATACAAATACATCAGTATGAATATGCAGAGCATAAAGGAGCTTTTTTGGAGAAAAAAAAGAAAAAGGAAGCAGAAAATAAAGAACAAGAGAAAGGAAAGAAGGAGGGAAAGAAAAACACAGGGAAAAAATAAGAAAACGGTGCAAAGAGAAAGAACGAGAGAAAGAAGGGTATACATACAATTATTTTTTTTTGTGTTCAAATCGTTTTTATTAGACAAGAAAGAAAAGAAAAAAGAAGGCAAATGTGAATCAATAATATCAACAATCATGTCATTACATTGCTGAGGTCAAAGAAATAAGAAATAAAAGTAAAGTAACAAAGAGCTTGATCCAGAACCACACCGTTTTGACGGATAAACGGTCAAACGTGAGGATAGTATTGATACTTGAGATGACATTATATTACAGTAGATGCATTATAATTGGTTATGATAACAAAATTACAGTTCTGCAATACAATGACAGGTTACAGCATTGTGTTAATCTCAGTGTGGGCTTGATTAACAGTTGGTTCTTTCAAAATATACAGTGTGCAAACAACTGTCGTGCTCATGCATCTTATTTCCAGGATATATCTTGTGAAACCACAATGAAGCTCAACAAATAAAGTACAAGATCTTACCGGTAGTATGTGGTAATGTGCTGGACTATTATAGAGTAGCAGCGTGCAATTTGTGACTTGTCTCCGGGTGGCTACTTGTCGTGCGCTCTAGGCACCTAGCAATCAATGGGCATTCTATGGCGGGTCAAAGCAGAAGGAAGACGCATCCAGAGAGGTCCAGAGTTTCTTGTTGGTAACTTGCCAAGGGGAAGAGTGTAGAGCAGGATTATCTACTCCTCTGATGCAAGATAGCCACTCCTTCCAGGCAGTGAAAGAGACCTCTGAAGCTGCCTTCCAGTGGCAGAGGACAACTTTGCGCGCCAGGGTGAGTAGCAAGTCAAGGAGTTGGCGATCATGGTCTCTTAATAACATTGGATCAATGGCCCCCAGAATTATGTAAATGAATTCCCTCCTCGGTTGGATGTCGAATATGTGCTCAATATAGTCAAAGACGTTGGACCAGTATTTTTGTAACATAGGACATTGGAATAGCATGTGTGGCAGGTCGCCATCAGCTAGGGAGCAGTTCCAACAAGTGGGGGTATCTCTTAGATTAAGTTTAAATAATTTTTGGGGGGGTCCAGAACACCCTGTTGAGTATCATGTATTTGGTTTGCGAGAGGATTGGTGATACTTTGTGTGTGAGGGCTGAAGCATGGATCCTATCCCAGTTAATATCTATACCGGTATTGTTAGGTTCTGCTTCCCATTTAAGTTTGTTTAGTCTTAGTGATTTGCTTAGTGTCGGCACGAACAATTTGTAAACTTTTGATGCAAAGTGACCTGAGGATTGTAGGTGAGGGAGCGTCGACTTTCACCAAGGTGTTGAAAGTGTGAACGAGCGCGTGGACACGGCTGACTTTAATTTTAGGAATGCATAGAAGTCAATTGGTTGAAGGGAATGTTTAGACTGGATCGTTGAGAAAGGCAAAGGCATGTGCCCATCGTAAAGATCTGAGACCACGTTGATTCCTTTGTCTGACCAATGTTCCCAAGAAGGGGATGAGCCATTGATCTTTATGAGTGGGTTACGCCGTAAGGATGAGGAAGCCGATTTCTTTATCTGTAGGCCAGATTTATGTGTATGGTCTAGCCTGAGAAGAGCTCTTTTGGTGTTGAGCATGATGTACTTAGAGTGCGTGAGGTGTGACAGGTCCATGGTGAGTATCGCTGCGAGAGGGGCTTTGCCTATGACAGCCTTCTCTATATCGATCCATAACGGCATGTAGCCAGGTCCTTCAGTGAACCAGGAAGCCCCTTGTTAACACAAGAAAGCGGTTTGATAGTTTCTGAAGTTGGGTAAGCCTAGACCACCTTTAAGTTTTGGGAGTTGTAGTTTTTTCATAGAGATTCTGCGTTTCTTTCCCTTCCATAGGAAGTTACTAAATAATTTGTCTATTTTTTGTAGGAAGTCCTCTGTAAAGGTCACAGGGAGCATACTTGCCATATAATTAATTAAGGGGGTGACCATCATCTTTAATGTCTCCGCTCTACCCCACCATGACAAGAATTTCGGAGACCACCCTTCCAGTAGCTTGTGTACTTTCTTGAAGAGTATATCTTCGTTGATTTTTAGTGTCATAATTAGGTCTCTCTCAAACTCCAGGCCCAGGTATTTGAAGCTCTTCAGTTGCCAGGTAAGCCCAGAATCGCCTAGAATATTTTTATCACTCATATTGTTTAGCATTTTCACCTCAGTTTTGTCCTTATTCAGGGAGTATCCGTACACACACGAGAACTCCTCGATTGTGGAGAGCAAGGCAGGTATAGCTCTATCAGCCTGTTCACTTAGGACCAAAACATCATCAGCGTATGCCGTGAGTTTGATAATGCAGTCATTAAATGGAATTCCCAGGATGTCAGCATTCTCCCGAATTTGGTGTAGGAAGGGTTCAATTGCCAGGAGGAATAGGGATGAGGACAAGGGGCACCTCTGTCTAGTCCCTTGTTCCAGTTTGAAAGGTGAGGAGAAAGCTCCACCAGCCCTCACTCTAGCAGTGGGACAGGCATATAGCGACATTACCAGTTTAGTAAAGAGAGGGCCCAACTCGAATTTATGTAGTACTGCTTCCAGATAAGTCCAATCCACCTTGTCAAACGCCTTTTCTGCGTCGAGTGTTATTGCAGCAGTGGGCGTGGAGAGGACTTAGCCTTTTCGATTACATGAGCTAGGTTTCTGGTATTGTCACTTGACAACCTGTTTTTCAGAAAGCCGGCTTGTGAGGGGTGGATTAAGGACAGCAGCACTCTCTGGATGCGTCTTGCTAGTATTGAGGCCAGAATCTTACAATCCAAGTTTATTAACGAGATGGGCCTGTAGTTTTTGGGGAGTTTAGAGTCTTTCCCTTCCTTGGGTATCACGGCAATCACTGCCTCGGCTATCGTCCTCTCCCGTAAGACTAATCTCATGAAACACGTTCAGAATTGGTGTTGTAAGCATTTGTGCGAAACTTTTATAAAATGTTGCCGTAAATCCGTCTGGGCCAGGGGCTTTCCCACTCTTAAGAGACTTGATCGCGCCTGTAACTTCTGCTTCCGATATCGGTTCATTTAAGGACTCTTGTTCTGAGGGAGTAAGTGTTGGTAGTGCACACCTGGAGAGGTAATCCTCCACTCTTTCTTTATCCACATTGACATTCCTGGCGTATAACTTCTCATAGAAGTCTTTGAATAAGTCAGCATTTTTATTGGGGTCCGAATTGGGGGTGCCTTTGTCATCTAGAAGGGAATTGATCGTGTTTTTTTGAATTTTAAATTTAAGGTAGGCTGCTAATCCTTTTCCCGCTTTATTAGATTCACAGATTTTAAAACGTTTCCTTCTATCTAACCAGACGCCTGCCCTTTCACTTACTAGTTTATTATAGGCATATTTTTGGTTGGTCAAGTCCGTCAGCGATTTTGCACTTCTACTGTTTAGGTATTCGTGTTGGAGAATTGAGATGTCTTTTTCTAGTTTTAAAAGAGCGGCACTATGATTTTTGTTTATTGCAGATGATATTTTTATGATGAGTCCCCTTATGGTGGACTTTAGAGCTTCCCATCGGATTAAGTCAGAGGTGTCACCCTTTTTATTAATTGTTAAGAAGTCTTTGAGGGCGCATTCTATAGTTTCTTTATGTTTCTCATTGTTCAGGATGGCATTGTTGAGGCGCCACATCGACTGGCGGATTGTCGGTTTAACATTTGATAGAGTAAGTGAAATGCAAGAGTGGTCAGAGATGAGTCTTGGTGCAATGTTTGTGTCCTCTATTCTGGCTACGGCGTTCCTAGTTATGAATATGTAATCAATTCTTGAAAACGAGTCATGAGGTGGGGAGTAGAAAGAGTAATCTCTACCGTCGGGGTTTTGTATACGCCATGTATCTACCATGTGAAATCTGTTACAGAGCTTAGTGAATTCCTTATGGGCTTTGCCTGGTCGGAAGGTGCACTTAGAGTCCCTATCTAGGGCAGGGTCAAACGGCAGGTTGAAATCGCCAGCTAGTATATGAACTGATGAGTCAGGAATAGTGTCAATCTGTTTTGCGAGTTCTAACCAGAAGGAAGGTTCATGCGTGTTGGCGGCGTATACCGTTGTAATGTAAAATTCAGTGTTGTCTTGGATTAATTTCACCGAGATCCACCTGCCTTTCGTGTCTACGGAGGAGGAAACCACTTCCAAATTGGCCTTCCTAGCTAATAATATCACTACCCCGTTTTTCTTAGACACTGCCCCGGAGCCCACCACTTCAGTAATGAATTTGTTACGTAGGGTGTGAAAGTGTTTCACCTCTAGCTTTGTTTCTTGTAATAGGGCTATGTCCCCCTGTTGTCTACGGAGATAGTCAAGTACTTTTTGTCGTTTAATCGGCTGGTTCAAACCCTTCACATTCAGTGAGAGTAATTTGAGGTTATCTATGGTTGTCGTCCCTATGGGAGTGCCTATAGTAGGAGCCATCATCTGTCGTGTGTGTAACATTCTGACTTACTGCTTTGGGCTATATTAGTACTAGAGGTTGCATTTGGGTCTAGACACAGTTGGTGCAGTATTACGCAGGACATAATGTTAGAGTAAGTAAGAGCCGCATTGGTTTCAAGAAGCACATTTGGTTGCAAGATAGGATGCAAATAAGAGAAAACAAAGCAAAACAATACACAATATGCAAAAACAATCCCCCCTCACCCCTTCCATCCTCCCTCCACCCACCTCCCTTCCCCACAACCCTCCCCTCCCACCCCAATAGTAGAAAAAGAACATGGCGACTCGGGAACGACCGCGAGGCCGCCTCCAAGCAGCTTACTCAAAACTATCAATCGTAAGAGCTGCAAAACACATTTCAGATCAAAAGTGTAACAATTACGTAGACAAATAGATATAACAGTAGTGCTGTGACAGTGAACTCAGCAAAAGCCATTATAGTGACTGTAGCAGTGGTATTGAGGTACGTCAATAATGACTGATGAAATGACCAGAAGGTATATAAAACCTAGGAGATGCACTACAGAACAAAGTTATAACATATTACGCAAGTATTGGAACATAAGAATACCAGCATAGTAGTCTCAACAGTAGTTTCTGTAATAGGCTCCAGAGAGACTATACTGTCAAATTTGAATCATGAGAAGAACCGCTGACATTGCATCCAAATGGATCATAGAACAGGGAACAAAGTGGGTGAACCATAAATGCCCTAGTAGAGCCGCACAACTAAACACCCATTTCCGGCCAATATATCTAGCAGTTTGAGGCCACAACATGAAACAGACCCATTAAGTAGTGACCATGAGCATAGGGAACATAGTGCAGAGCGAAGACACCCAAGCTTAGCTAGGTGGACTATGAGGAGACAGAGATCATGGGTCTATTAGTATAGGATAATCAAGAGCTCATCCTAGACCGGATGCAGAAGCGCTCATCTGGTCCGAAGGGGAAACTTCCATATTGCCGTCACCCTGGTTGAAAAGTAGGTGACATAGTTTTTGCAGTTCGGAGAACACATGAGTTACACCCTGTATTGTTACTTTGAACTTGGTCGGCCCTATAAAACCATACATGTGTCTAAGTGACTTTAGTTGTGGTCTCATTGCAAGGAAAGCTTTCCTGGTCTCCATAGTCTCTTTACTGAAGTCCTGTGAGATGAAGATTTTGTGACCTTTCCACAGAACATGGGTATGTTTACGGATGAAGGTAAGTATCTGCTCCGTGTGTTGATATCTTAGCGGCTTGCACACTATTGCTCTTGGGCCTTTCTGATCCTTAGTGATTCGCCCCGGCACTCTATGTGCCCTGTCGAACTCTAGTGGCTGAGTGAAAGTTAGATTTGTGGCCTGTGTAAACCACTGTTCAAGGAAGGTTATGCATGATCCTAGAAATTCCTCCGCTTTTTCTGGCATTCCAAAAATTCTCAGATTCCCCCTCCTATTTCTGTCCTCCAATTCAGCGACTTTCCTCACCAGATGATCCGAGGACAGGGTGAGTTTCTTGATGGCTCCACAGGTTTTATTTTCGGAATCTTCCAGTTTACTTATCCTGCTCTCGGATTCCGTCAGCCTGGAGTTGATGTCCTTGATATCTTGTCGAACTGCAACAACCTCCTCTTTGGTGGATTTGGCTAGGTCTCTAACTTCTTCCAGTCTGCTCAGGATAGTCTCCATTGCTTCCGCTAATTCTTTTTTCCCTTTGACTGGTGTCGGTGGGTCAGACTTCAAACATTTGGAAGTTTTCCCATTTTCTTTGCCCCCCATTTTGAAGTTAGTTGGCGGGAGATTGCCAGTGCCTTTGTATTCCTATTGGTTGGTCTGGTGTGGGAACACTGTTGTAGCACCCTTCGTCAGCGTGCGGCATAGAGTAGTATCTACAGATAACTTGCTTGCTTACTTGGGGTTCACAAAGCTCACAACGCCATGTCTGGGTCGTGTTGCGCCAGTGTAGGGCAGCGCAGTGATTAATTAACCTTCTTTATGTGGAGTTCATAGCGCGCAGATGTACCTTTAGGTCTAGTGGGGAATTGTGGATAGTGAATTGCGCTTTATTTACAGGAAGGTTATGTGCGCATTACAATCAGACTGGATACATAGCACCACACGGAGATACAGCAGTAGGAGCCGCCATTTTGTACATTCTCGTGGCGCGCCTCTTTGCTTACAGGTTGCAGTTGAAAACACTATCAGTGTGACACACAGGGCAAAATAGAAAGTATATACTATATATATATATATATATATACTGATCTCAGATCTCCAATAACCTTGTGGCCAATCAAGATCCCACACTGAGAGTGAATCGTTAGTGAGGCATTGGCAAACAACGTGCACTGGCTTGGTATACACTCGTTTTCGTTAGATCATTGAATTCAGCATCTCGCTCAATACACATTGAGTGCACACGATAGGGAGCATTATTTGCGTGCAAAATGTCCTGCGAGGCTACTATCAGTAGCACGGAGCACAGCAGCGGGGGCGCAGGGTGTTCTGCGTACGAAATCGAGTGCGCCGGCAAACCGCCATTTTAAACAGTCAATTCTCGTGCCCTTATTCCCTTTACATTAGCCTGTAAAACTCTTTTGCGAGCGCGCTTTACTCACGACCCAGCCGCAGAAGTCAAAGTCAGAGTCCTGGAGTCAAACACCGCGCTGTGTAAGCATTGTCTCGCACAGTGACGAGGCGAGCTAGGTGCTCCGGGAGGTCTCGTGGGTGTATCCGGGTCCGGGCTCCGTCCCGCTCTGTAGTCCCGGCGGTCAGGGCAAAAGGTTGTTTTCTCCGCTTCCCGGGTGCGGATTCAGCTCAAACTTTCAGCATCGTCGGGTATGATGTTCCAACACCTAAATCTCGTCTTGAGTCAGGAGATGGGGTCGGATTGCAGCCCTCTGTAATCGGGAGATCGTAGCTGCCTGGAGGAGGACAGAATTACGCCGCCATTTCTACGCAATTTTAACAAAGATCGAGGGCCTCTAGCTTTTGCCAATGCAGTTTCCATTTCAAAAATTTCCCTCATCAGAGATCAAAATTTGTTAAAACTGGGAGGTGTAGCATGTATCCAAGAGCGGGCTATACAGAGATGAGCACAAGAGGCAATAATAAAGGCTTAGGGGTTCGATGCACCTTATTAACCCCTTCACTGCGGGCCAATTCCCCCGCTGTGCTGGGGGTGAGGGGTGCGCGCTTTCATTTATTAAAAAATAAAATTATGAACATATTAATCCCTCCCATTCTCATGAGCCACGGTTCTCGTGTGCTCATGACGAGCTGAGCTCGCCATGACCACGCCCGTTTCTTAGAACGCCCAGCACATATGGGGAATTAGCCACGCGTGTGAGCGTTCTAACGGTCATGACGAGCTGAGCTCGTCATGAGCACATGAGAACCGTGGCTCATGACGAGCTGAGCTCGTCATGAGCGTGGGAGGGGTTAAAAAGTTCATAATGTTATTTTTTAATTTTCTAAGCAGTCACAACGCCTTAGTAGGTGTTGCAGCAGTGGCGGCTGACTGGAGGTAAAAAGTGGTGTGGCAATAATAAATACATTTTAATTAAAACTTACCTGCCGCTTCGCCGCCTTCCGCCTCGGTGCTCACAGCTCTCCTCCTTATCACAGGCTCCCAGACTCTCCTGCGCCAATCCAGATGCTGCTCTCATGATGCTCAGACTATTATCCAGCAAGAGAGCAGCCTCAAGATTGGGCGGAGTGGGCTAATTTTACGCTCCAAGAGTGACTGGGAGCCTGTGCCAGCGTCATTCCATGCAATAGCCTCGAGACGTCGAAGTGCGCATGACAGTTTGGCCATCCTAAAACAGCTGGCCAAAACATCATCTGCACTTGCAGTGCCCGCCACTGCAAGTGCCCGCCATGCTTGCCTTGGTCCCACTCACAAGGCTCTGCTCTGCTCCTGTCTGAAAAATGATAATAAAACTGCTTTATTATCATTTTATTTACCATGATTTTCTGCTGCTGAGGCAGTGAGGCGATGCTCCCCCGCCATAACGGAGGAGCCGTCACTGTGTTTTCAGACTCCCTTGGGTCCCTGGACCGCAAGCTAAAGACCACTGCTCTGATGTAATAATTTACTGTTAAACTGGGATTTTGTAGCACGGCCAGCCTTTGTTCAGATAGCGCCCTGGTCAAGCCTAACTTTGGCCCTTTTCCTGTGGAGTAAAATGAGGCCACAGGGTGGGTGTTTTGTGTTCATAGATCACCGCCTGGCTGCTTTCATCAGAGTACTAACTGGCCTCTGAACACACATTCCTGCCCATACCTTACCCGAATCAAAGACAGGTGAGTAACTTCACACTGATGCAAGCTGTTGGTGAAGGGTAATGGGGTGGGCAGATGTGGAGAGGGTGGTAGGACGGAGGAAATGAAGGAAAGGACTTGATGAGGTGTTAAATACGGGTGCGTGCTGCCCAGTGGTTAATTTGTAAAAAACAATAAGTGCTTGGGCTCTCGGCAGGAGGCAGTTTGCACCAGCCCATTTCTCTTGTTAGCGCCCCCTAAAGCAGAATGAACTACTAATCACGAAAGTGGGGAGAGGATGTGGCATAGTGGCCAGAGCTGCTGACTTTGGAGCTTGGGAACCAGGTCCGAGTCTCAGCATCCTCCTGTGATTCTGGGCAAATCGCTTAATCTCAATGTGCCTACCATAAACTAATGTGAAGGTGTCATCAACTGGTGCTCATGAAAAGCACCGGTGTTGATGAATAAGTGGCAGTGCTGAGAACCGGAAAACACAGACTCAAATTAAGCACTAAAGTGCTTCCTGCAGTAAAACGTGATTAAAAGCAGTTTCAGATCACTAGCCTAATCCAGGTGTGAAGTAGACTTTTCCACACCCTTAATGCAGACAGGTGCATGGTCCACTCTGCATGTTGGAAGCATGGGCCCGGCTCACCCATGCCAAAGGCCAGCCCTCCATCTATAATGCTTCCTTCCAGCATTCTGGGGGAGATGACGTTTCATACGGTCCTTGGACTCAATGGCTGGCTATGAAGACATTGAGCTGTTGGGCAATAAGCGTGCAGCGCTAGCACTGGCAATGTAAAGCCCTAAACAAAAAACTATCTGTTTTCTGTGTGCGCCGGCTAGTGAAAAGGATGGGTGAACTGACTGGCTGAGGCATGAAGTTCACCAAGAGTGGATCATTCAGGGGCAGCAAGGACCTGCAACCAGTATGTGCTGAAAACCACCTTTATAGACTTGATCTAGGAATGTTTATGAAATGCACGCCAGGTCTCATTTGCATAAGGAAGTGTCCCGATGCAAATGAGGGGACCCTTTGCATTTATGCTTATGCCATACTAAAGGCATGTATCGGACTACAGGAGGTAACCCATAAACCCCATGGAGACTAGGGCAATAATGTGTAACAGACAACAGTGTCTCAAGCAAGGGTGCTAATTGGCGAACAGTTATACACGGTACAGTTAAGTTACATGGGGATGGATCCAGGGGGAAGGAAGTTAAGGAGACAATAAATCAACAAGAATGCAGTGTATTTCAAATGTTACTCATGTTAGACATATTGTAATTCATATGTACAATCACATGAATAGGAAGCTCTGTGTTATATTAAATGGCATGTAACCAACAATATACAGTGTATCAGTGCTCGTGAAATTCTGGTGACGACGCAGGTGATACGTGAGTGTGTATTTACAGCGGTCATGGTGGGCGCAAAACAAACAATAAGTGAACTTAAAAAGTCTTTACACAGTTTGAGATACACCAACAATTAATATTTTATGAATACAAGAAATAGGACAGGGTGTCCACAATAGTGAAGCTCCAGGGGTTTCGCTGTGGAAATCAAACTTCCTTGTATTCATAAAACATTATTTGTTGGGGAATCTCAAACTGTGTAAAAACCGTTTAGGTTCACTTATTGTTTGTTTTGCGCCCACCACGACCGCTGTATATACCCACTCATGTGTCACCTGCGACGTCACCAGAATTTCACGAGCACTGACACACTGTATATTGTTGGTTACATGCCATTTAATGCAACACAGTACTTCCTCTTCATATGATTGTACATATGAATTGCGATTCTCCTATTAACATGCCTAGAGAATCTAGATTTCGTTAAAGACACGGAGGCTCACATTATGCAATGACTTTTAATTGCAGATCCAAGCCAGTCGCATCACAATAAAAAGGTTCCAAAAAGAACACTGAAACATAGTAAGACATTACACATAGCAACCATCTGCCTCTTTTAAATCTGGCGAAAGTAGATCCAGTAGATTCCAGGAGATTCCAAGTAGACAGAAGTAAATTGAAGAAGAAGAAGACAAATGATGATGATGAAACGTCAAAGGTAGATTAAGTAGAAGGGTTATCTGAAAGAAAGAGGACAATAAAAATTGTATCCTAAAAAACAATGAAAGCAGATTCACCAGGTGAACAATTGAACAATAAATTCTAAACAATTCAAAATACATAACATTAAGATTATGAATAACGTTATGTTAAATTAAACCCAATACCAAACAGGGATGGGTTGGGAAGGATAATGTGAGCCTCCGTGTCTTTAATGAGATCTAGATTCTCTAGGCATGTTAATAGGAGAATTGCAATTTCATTACAAGAACGGAGGCTACATTATGCATGTTGGTAGCCCTGTAAAACTACATTAGACATATGTTCAATTGGTTTAAAATAATGTCTTGTGTAGGTACTTGCATTAGACCAGTCTGCAGCTTTGAGGATATCATCCAACTTACCTCCGGACCAAAGAGATTTACTTGCCATGGCACCTCTAAGAGAATGAGCTTGAAATTTGGAAATATCAATACCAGCTAGAGACATAGCAGACTTAACCCATCTGGCAATGGAAGTGGAGAAAATAGCCTTATGAGGCTTAACAAAGGAAATGAGAAGTTGGTTCTCATTAAGCGTTCGTAGATTAGACATTGTCATATCATACGCTTTCATACAATCAACCACACAAAGTTTCGGGGAAGGATCGAAACGAGGATCGAAGATTGAATCAGACATGGTCTTGGTTCTTCTATAGACTTCAAATTTAACTCCAAATAAATTATAAGATCTATTAGAAATCTCAAGAGCTTTAACATCAGAAACTCTACGACAGGAGATAAGGCAAAGAAGAGTTGCGAGTTTAAAAGAAAGAAACTTTCTGCTCAAAAAAGAATTATCTGGCCAGGAAGTGAAGAGATCTAGAATCAAATTCACATCCCAGAGAGTATTATATTTCGGCCTTGGAGGTCTCTTCAGACGGATGCTCTTCATTACCCTACAAACAATCACATTCTTACCGATTGACTTACCGTTAAAGAGGACATGACCAGCAGAGATCGCTGATCTATAACAGTTGATTGATCTATAACTCAAACCCTTGTCGAAGAGTTCAGCGAGGAATTTCAACGATAGGTGCCTGAGTGGGATCCAAATCCCTCTCCATGCATCAACGAAACCAGCATTTCCAGATATTGTTGTATCTGTAGTGGGTTCCCGGTGCCCATGACTCTCTGAGGAGAGTAGAAGCTGATGACGAAAGTCCTGAGACTTCGTTAGATCGCCTGACTCTCTCCAGGCAAGAAGGTTCAAACTCCCTGATAGGGTCATCAGGTGAGGCTCTCCGTTTATGTCTGTAAGTAGATCTTTCAGGGAGGGAATCAGAAATGGAATTTCGAAGGTCAGTTCCAGAACAGTACAGAACAGCCCGCAATCTGGGGGTGATTTTTGGCCCTAACCTACAGCTTGACATACACGTCAACAAAACCACCGCTAGGTGTATGATGCTGTTGCGCATGTTGCGCAAGGTTTTGCCCCTTCTCCCCGCTCAGGCAAGGCCGGAAGTAGTTCGTGGGACCATACTAAGTCGCCTCGACTACTGTAATGGGCTTCTTTTGGAGGCCCCAAAAAATCTGACCGGTAAGCTTCAGCGGGTGCAAAACATGGCCGCCAAGCTGGCTCTTTCCCGCCCTAGGTCCAGTTCATCCACCCTTGCCTTAAGAGACCTACACTGGCTCCCGGTTCATCTGCGGGTACAATACAAAGCTGCGTGCCTTGTGTTTAAAGCGGTTCACCAACTAGGCCCTGTCCCTCTGCAAAAGATGTTTGCTTGGTACTCTGCATCGCGACCCCTCCGCTCTTCTTCGGCGCATCTTCTTGTAGTCCCGAGGTTTCACAAAGTGAGGATGGGTGGCCGCTCCTTTAGTGTCGCAGCGGCCAAACTTTGGAACTCCCTGCCACTCTCTCTGAGAAGCCACAAGGACTACTTACCTTTTAGGAAAGCGCTAAAAACCCACCTATTTCCATAAAAGGCTGAGCGGTTAAGGTTATGGTTCCTGATCAAAGCGCCAGGATGCCCTCTGGGTGACAGGTTCACGCTCTACAAATATACCAAATAAATAAATAAATAAAAATAAATAAATAAATAACAGTGGCCACGCTTGTGATGGCCAGAAAGGAGTTATTAAGACTAGAGAACATCGATCCTGCCTCACTTTCTGCAGGACTCTCTGTATCATTGCGAATGGGGGAAAGGCATAAGCATTGATCCCTGACCAGGTTTGGAGAAATGCCCTCACTTCCTGTGCGCCGGGATCCGGCATCCAGCTGAAGTAACGCTCTAGTTGAAAGGTGAGACGGCTGGCGAATAGGTCTATCTCTAATGGACCCCAATAAGAATTTAGTGAGTCGAAGACAGCGACGTTCAGTTTCCAATCGCTGTAGTCCGATAGGAATCTGGAATTCCAATCGACAGAAACGTTCGACTTCCCTGGGTAGTATTCCGCTCTGAGGGCAATTTTGTGTTCTAAACAGAACATCCAGAGTTTCCCTGCTAGGTTCAAAAGGTCGGCAGACTTTGTGCATCCCAACCGATTGATGTAGGCCACTACCGAAACATTGTCCATTTTCAGAACAACCGATCTCCCTTGAATAGAGTGCTTGAAACTCATAAGGGCGTATAGGCCGGCAGTAAGTTCTAGGAAATTGATGTGGTGAGATGACTCCTCCTGAGACCAGACACCACCCGTATTCTGTTCCAGGAAACAAGCACCCCAACCATGAAGGGAAGCGTCTGATTCCAGCACAAAATCCGATTCTGACCCGAAAATTGCTTTCCCATTCCAAGCTTCCAGGTTTTCTAACCACCAGTTCAGTTCTGTTTAGGCCTCCAAGTCTAGGGTGATTCGGTCTTTGTACCAAAGACCGGACCTCAACGCCCTTCCTTTTATCCTTTGTAAGGCCCGGTAATTCAGAGGACCTGGGAAGATCGCCTGGATGGAAGAAGATAAAAGACCTAGGAGTCTTGCCAGTTCCCTTAAAGGGATGTGAAGTAGGCGTCCTTCAAATCTAGTTTGACTAACCAGTCTTCTTTTTGAAGAAGGTCTCTCAGAAGATGTATCCCTTCCATTTTGAAATGCCTGTAAACGAGAAATTTGTTAAGGCCCTTCAAATTTATAACTGGTCTCCAACCTTTTCCCTTTTTCTCGACAAGAAACAAAGGAGTTTAGGCAGCCGATCTCGTGCGAGAAAGTACGGGTTGCGCTCACGAGGGGGGAGTGGCTCGAAAAGGGGGGTAAAAGGCGACAAGTCTAAAGCCTAAGCAGTGAAAGGGAAAGGTAGGATCTCCATAAATTGCAGATCCGGGGAGGTAGAGAAAGGGTAGAAAGTGTAGGCAAAACTACATAAAGGTAGATAGAAGAGAATACAACAGGATAAACAGTGAGAATTAACTCAAACTCAATTTAAACCTCCCCAGAAAATAAGATCCATAACAATAACAAATGGCAATAGTCTTAAGATAAGGGAGAAAAATATGAGCTACTTATCTGCTTGGAGCCGCATTTAAAAGAGGCAGATGGTTGCTATGTGTAATGTCTTACTGTGTTTCAGTGTTCTTTTTGGAACCTTTTTATTGTGATGCGACTGGCTTGGATCTGCAATTAAAAGTCATTGCATAATGTGAGCCTCCGTTCTTGTAATGAAATTACAATATGTCTAACATGAGTAAGGAGTAGTTTATTTTCTGTAACTCCAGTTCTGTAGTAGGGGTATCTCTGTTATAGTCATAATCTAGTGAATAGTCCCGCCCATGTGCGTGGACCCCGGAGCAATCAAAATTAATCTCTAAAGTGTCGAAAAAATGCAGAACTGCACAGACACTTAAGAGAGAATTTAAAGACATATAATGCAGCCCATAAAAGGCTACACTGTCCAGTACTTCAGCTAGAAATTCCACCAAAAATCCACAAAAACAGCAAAGCCTGTCCAGATTTCCATTGTCTTCGGTACAAACCCCTCTGGAAGATAGAGAGGAAGACATGGACAGGCAAGCCCCATAGGCTGCCATTATGTGTCTCAGAATAGGGTACTGTGCCTTTAAGAGAACTTTCCAGAACTTCACAGTATCCCAGAATGCCTTGCAGGTCTCTCTTACTTTCGGTTCTTTTTGAAGGCGTAACACGCCAGACCTGTAGCATTTCTTACATGAATATCTCTCTCCACCGGGGAGGAGGGCGGGCGCTTATGACTATAACAGAGATACCCCTACTACAGAACTGGAGTTACAGAAAAGAAACTACTCCTTCTGTAGTAGGGGATCTCTGTGTATAGTCATAATCTAGTGAATAGAATGGCAAGCCCATCCCCACACCAAAGCGGTGGTGGTGAAAAGAAACCAACACCACTATTGTGCGAACAAATTCCGCAGCGAAGCCTGTCCAACCTGAGCATCTGCTCTGGCATCAGCGTCCAGACAGTAATGCTTAGCAAAGGTATGAACTGACTTCCAAGTGGCGGCCTTGCAAATTTCTGCAATCGGCACACTATGGAGCAAGGCTGTCGTGGCAGCTTTGCCCCTGGTGGAATGAGCCTTAGGCTTACCCCCTAAGGTCTTATTAGCTTTCTGGTAACATAGTTGTATGCAGGACACAATCCACCTAGAAATGGACTGCTTAGAGGTCGCAAGACCCGTCCTGACTGATCCGTAATTGATAAACAATTGGTCTGACCCACGAATATCTTTAGTCTTATCCAGATAAAATTTCAACACCCTCCGCACATCCAGGGAATGTAAGGGCCTTTCCGCTGGAGATGAAGGATTCTGAAAAAACGTAGGCAAAGTTATGGTTTGGTTGACATGAAAGTCAGAAATAACCTTGGGAAGAAATTTAGGGTGAGTACGCATAACAACCTTAGCAGCATGAAATACAGTATAAGGTTCATTACAACACAACGCCTGAATTTCACTCACCCTGCGGGCTGATGTAATGGCCACGAGGAACGCCGCCTTCCAGGACAGGTGCTGCAACGAAGCCTTATGAATGGGTTTAAAAGGCTCCTTCATCAAACCGGACAGCACCACATTCAATTCCCATGAAGGCAAGGGAAGCCTGACAGGAGGGAACACTTTCTTCAAGCCTTCCAAAAAGTCTTTGATCAGAGGGATCTGAAAGAAGGAAGTCTGTGAAGGGCTTTTCCTGTAGGCACTCAATGCAGCGAGATGAACCCTAATAGAGTGAACATTAAGGCCAGATCGCGCCAAATGTAGAAGGTAGGGAAGGATGACATCTTCCTTGCACGTCGTAGGATCACAGTTCCTGGACACACACCAGATACAAAACCTCTTCCACTCGTAAGCGTAGGACGTCCGAGTGGAGGGCTCTTAGACTCCTTCAGTATGTCCATGCAATCTTCTGGTAGATTCAAATGGCCATATTGCACTACCTCAGGAGCAATGCCGCCAAACTCAAGGATGAGAGGTTGGGGTGCACCATCTGCCCCCCGAACTTCGTGAGAAGGTCCGGCCTGCACGGCAACCGTATGTGTGGAAGGAGGGACCGGTGTAGGAGGTCCGTGAACCACCACTGTCTGGGCCATTCCGGGGCAATCAGGATCATTCGTGTCCTGGACCTGGACAGCTTGATGAGCACCGCCGGAATCAGAGGGATGGGCGGAAAAGCGCAAACAAAGCTGTTCGACCAGTTGATCCAGAGTGCATTCCCCAGCGTCCCTTGCTGGTAGTACCTGGAGGCGAAGTCTCGGCATTTGCTGTTTTCGGCGGTGGCGAACAGATCTACGTCTGGAGTCCCCCACCTTGCGAAGACTTCTCCTAGTACGTCGTCGTTTATGACCCACTCGTGGTTTTCCTGAATCAGTCTGCTCAGTGCTTCCGCCTGAACATTCTGCACACCGGGCAGATGGGTAGCCGTTATCGTCAATCCTCTTGCCAGAAGCCAGTGCCAGATCGTCTGCGCCTCCCGAGACATGGTGCGCGATCTCGACCCCCCTGCTTGTTGAGGTAATACATTGTGGTCGTATTGTCCGTCTGTACAAGCAGAGAGTTGGTCCGGAAGGACAGATGAAAGGCCTTCAGCGCCAAGTGAACAGCTCTGAGTTCCAGGAAATTGATGTGATACGTGGACTCCGTCTGAGACCACGTGCCTTGGATCTGTAAGTCTCCCGAATGCCCTCCCCAGCCCTGGAGAGAAGCATCCGTCACGATCGTCTGAGTAGGAATGTCCTTGTGGAAGGGAACCCCTCTGAGGAGATTTTCCGCTGAACACCACCACTTCAGCGACTGAAGTGCATGCAGAGACAGTTGTATCTTGTCGTCCCAAGATCCTCTCCTCTGGTCCCATTGATCCTCAAGCACTCCTGCAGAGGCCTCATGTGTAGTCGTGCATGAGGAGTGAGGAAGATACAAGAGGCCATCGACCCCAGTAGAGAAGACACCGTCCTCACTGTTGTAGATGGAGCGGTCATAAGAGCCTGAGCCTTCCGAAGGATCGATCTCCGTCGCTCCTCCGAAGGAGACACGCTTGCTGACAGCGTATTGATGGTGGCCCCCAAGTATTGAATACATTGGACCGGGATCGGGACAGACTTGGACATGTTGATGTGCAACCCCAGCTTGTTCAAGAGAACGCACGTCTTCCGGAAGTCTGCTTGAGCTTCTGAGAAGGAGGAGGCCTTGATCAACCAATCGTCCAGGTACGGGTAGACAAACACCTTGTCTTTCCTTAGGTGTGCCGCTACCACTGCCATGCACTTCGAGAATGTCCTGGGTGCAGATTTCAGTCCGAAAGGCAGCACCGTGTACTGGTAATGATTGGTGCCGACTTGAAATCGCAGAAACTTCCTGTGCTTGTGTGCGATGGGCACGTGGAAGTACGCATCTTGTAGGTCTATGGCATAAAGCCAGTCCCCCTGTTGCAACTGAGGATAAATCTGATGCAACGACAGCATGCAAAACTTTTCTCTGCGAATACACTTGTTTGCCTGACGCAAGTCCAGAATGGGCCTGAACTCGTTCTTGTCCTTCTTGCGAACCAGAAAGAACCGGGAGTACAGACCTCTTCCTCTTTGAGACAGAGGTACGTCTTCTATCGCCCTTTTCCTTAACAGGATATCGGCCTCCGCCTGGAGCTCGCGCAGTTGATACTGCGAGCTGACCGGAGGGATCGCTGGAGGAGGGCTGATGAATCGAAGACTGTATCCATTGCAAACAATATTCAGCACCCACTTGTCCTGATTAACTTTTCTCCACTCTGCCAGAAAAAATTGAACGCTTCCCCCCACCGGAGCGGGTAACGGATGACGGGGAAGTAACCGCTCAGGGTCGAGACCCGGCCGGGCCCTTGTTCACGGTAGAGGACTGCTGTCCACCTCTACCCCTCTTACGTTTTGGAAAGGTCTTCGGAACTGCTGCTGTTGTTGCTGCTGCTGTTGTCCCGAAGACTGTCCTCTTCCTTTCCCTTGCGAGCCGAACCGCCGTTGGAACTGGCGGTATGGTTTCTTGTCTATGGGCTTCTCCAAGCCCACCGCCGTCAGGGTTTCTGCCTCGGCCTTCATCCGGGCCATCTTCTCATCTGCGTGTTTACCGAAGAGCGTGTACCCGGAAAATGGCAGGTTGGCCACTCGCTGTTGCGCCTCAGGCTTGAGAGACGTAAGCCTGAGCCAAGCATAGCAGCGCTGGTTGATACCGTGGCAGTAGATATCCGCCGCGGCACTGATGGCCTGGTTCGAGACCAGCATCCCCTCCTTGACGATTTCCATGAAGTCCTCCCTCCTGTCCCGCGGCACAAGGTCCGCGAACTGCTCCATGGAATCCCAAAGCGCACGGTCATATCGTCCCAGTAATGCCGAGTCGCTGGAAGCCTTCATTGTTGTGGAAGAAGTCCCACATGCCTTCCTTCCCGCCGAATCAATCCAGCGGCTCTCCTTGTCTGGAGGCACGGTGGAGAACGGGGAGGTAGAATGCTGTTTTCTGGCCGCCGTCACTATCACTGAGTCGGGGACTGGGTCCATCCTCAGGAAGGCAGGGTCCGAGTCCGGTGCCCTGTATTTTTTCAAAAGTCTGGACGGGGCAGCCTTCACCACCGCAGGTGTAAGAAACAGTTCTTGTGCCGGTTCAACCAGTCCTGGAACCAAGGGCAATGGAGGGCGAGACAGGTGCTTCTTGTGCAAAGTCTCGAATATCACGGACGTCGTTGGTGTAGGAGCCGTCACCGTGATACCCAACTTCGCAGCCCCCCTCAGGAGAACCTCCTGGAATGTACCGATGTCATCGATAGGAGACACCCTAGTCTCCGGGGAATCGGACAAAGTAGGTGAATAGGAGCGGGTCCTAGAAGACGTATCGGACCTGGATCTATGTCTCCTATGGCGCCGTCTGGAACGGGTGGAGGACCTGTGCCTGCTCCTCGATCGTTCTCTCCGTCTGGAGCGAGATTTCGATCTCCTGGGCCTCGGACGGTCAACCGGATTCTCCGGGGTGGCCGACTTGGGCTTACGTGGTTCCTTAGATTTAGGAGTCTTCTTGGGAGGGGTCGGGAGCCTGGGCAACGAGACCGACCTCGGCGGCCTGGGCAACGAGACCGACCTCGGCGGAACCGGTGGAGGCTTGTCAGGCAGAGGAGGCAACGGGGGAGGGGTAGGAGTCCTCGGACGCGGGCCTCTAGGTAACGGAGGAGGAGGTGAAACAGACTTCTTTGGAGTATACACCTCCGAGTGCACCGATCCCGGTGACCCACCATCCTTCCCGGGCTGAGGGGAGCCCCCCACAGCCCTAGGCCGCGCAGTACGATCCCTCAACGCCACTGACTGGTGTTCAGGCGTCGACCGTCGGCCCCTCGACGTCGAGCGTCCCTTCGGCGTCGACCGTCTCCTCCTCTTCGGCGTCGAACGCCTACCATGTCTCGACGTCGACCCGGACCATCTTGACGACGATCCTCTGTGTCTTGACGGCGATCTCTTGCGCCTCGACGGCGACCGCCTCGACGTCGCCTTGGAGTGTCTCGACGTGGACCTCGACGGCGACCTCCTTCGCCTCGACGGCGAATGCTTCCGTCTCGCCGGCGACTGCTTCCGCTTCGACGGCGGGCTCGACGACGAGGATCCCTCGACGACGATGAAGCCTTGTGTCCTGACGGCGATCGACGGTATCACCTCGACGGCGAGCGTCGACGCCGGGCCTGTCGACGCCGAGAGCTCGACGTCGACGCCGAAGACAGCGACGATGACAATATCTCTGTGGTCGACGGCGGCCTATGCAAGTCCCTCGACGTCGACGGGCGACGTTTCCTCGACCCAGAGCCCTGGGGAGACGGGGAGACGGCCTTGGACTTCCCCCTCGACGTCGCGGTGGGTGCCACCGACCCCGACGGAGAATGGGGACGTGTGCTGGGCTTCCTGCCCCTGGGGAGCCCCCCAGAGGCCTCAGCATGGGCAGATGAAGCCCCTCCAGACCCACCTTGCACCTTCTGTCTTCTTTCTTCTAGTCCCTGAAGCCTGATCTTCAGTCTGTCCTTCAGGGTCCTGCCAGTGAAGCCTTGGCAGACCTCACACTCCTCAGGGATGTGGGAAGAGGGAAGGCAGAGGATACAGACCTCATGGGGGTCTGACTTGGCCTTCTTCCTGGAGCACTCCGGGCATTTGTCGAATAATGCAGGCATTATGGACAGCAAAGGGGTGCAAGAAACCAAGAAGAAAGCTCCAAAGTACTTTAAAAGTACACAAAATCGAATTTAGTGCAAAAACACCAACAAAACCCTTGAAAAGGGAGAGCTCAATGCTCCAGGGTCCTGCTTGCAGGAGCCGGAAAAAAGAACTGAAAGTAAGAGAGACCTGCAAAGCATTCTGGGATACTGTGAAGTTCTGGAAAGTTCTCTTAAAGGCACAGTACCCTATTCTGAGACACATAATGGCAGCCTATGGGGCTTGTCAGTCCATGTCTTCCTCTCTATCTTCCAGAGGGGTTTGTACTGAAGACAATGGAAATCTGGACAGGCTTTGCTGTTTTTGTGGATTTTTGGTGGAATTTCTAGCTGAAGTACTGGACAGTGTAGCCTTTTATGGGCTGCATTATATGTCTTTAAATTCTCTCTTAAGTGTCTGTGCAGTTCTGCATTTTTTCAACACTTTAGAGATTATTTTTGATTGCTCCGGGGTCCACGCACATGGGCGGGACTTTTCACTAGATTATGACTATACACAGAGATCCCCTACTACAGAACATTTGAAATACACTGCATTCTTGTTGATTTATTGTCTCCTTATCTTCCTTCCCCCTGGATCCATTCCCATGTAAATGAACTGTACCGTGTATAACTGTTCGCTAATTAGCACCCTTGCTTGATACTAAAGGCATGGGCGCCAGGGCAAAGAGGCAGTCAGAAGGCATACTGACTGTGAGCCACAGAGGTGGCGCACAGTCAGTGCGCTCTCTGAGGATGTCCTGTGTGGGGGGATGGGAGCCCGATCGACCTCCCTTCGCTCCATCTTGCAGTCCTATGCAGTCATCGACTGCACTGACATTCAGGGGATCTCTGCCCCCCTTTGAAAGAGAGGCTGGGTCACCACCTCTAGTTAAAGGTGAATGGCAGGACCTTTTCAGTAATGCACTGTTCCTAGTGCAGGCCACAGGTGTGCATCTGAGCTGGGAGCAGTGCTGGGGACAGCTTTAACACTGCACACTGTTACGGTGTGCATCAGGTGCACATACAGTGTGCTGCGGCACAGAGTGAGACACTGCGCAAATCTATAATGTGGCACTTGGGGACATCTTTACAAGGGAATTGCGCCACCAGAATGCCACTTTTTCCAATGTTCCGGTGACGCAATGCCCTATATTTACAAAGCAGCATTAAGCTACTTCCTGTGGCTTAACGCCGCTTTGTAAATATCGTCCCCTGTCAGACAGGTATCCGTGTGAAAGGGGTATGCAATGGGTCTTGCTTTGGGCGTTCTACCACAACACCCATTGGTTTTTGACGCTGCCCATTTTTACAAACATCTGAAATCTGAATAGCAGGTGTTAGATTGGCACAAATTATTTCTCCTCGTTTTTGCTCTATGTGTGCTGCTTTCTGCAGCACACACAGAAAGAGCGAACCGCCTTTAAAGATTGTTTATGAGCAGGAAGGTATCCCTTACTGCACATAAACAATCATGCCTGCAAAGCAGACACCCTTGTACCATGGAGCAAGGCTGCCTGCATTGTAGGGAATCATCCCTGCAACACAGGCTCCCTTGGACTATGGTGCAAGGGTGTCTGTGTTGAATACCAGCACAAGGGAAAACACAGGGGTGCACTGTATTCTTTAAATATGGGACATCCCTGAATTTTTTTAGTGATACAGCGCAGTGCTGCTAAATTGCATGCAGTGCAGTGCTGCACCATTTCCTTGTAAATTTCCCCCTCAGTGTCTTGATAAACTTTGGAAATCCTATTATTGTGGTGAATTGAAACCAGGGCTAAATGGTTATAGTCAGCTTACAAAGGTCATGCAATATGCTACGTTGGATTTGCACCTCTGTCAGTCATATTTATAGACATTATTTTACCATATTCTACCTCTTTTATGGCTACACTTGATTTCCTGATAATGTACCCACTTAATATTTTCTTTTTGTTGAACTCTTTCCCCATCATCATATAAAAAACAGTTCTGATGTCTAGAGGTCCCCTATCTACCGTGGAGTTCACCACCAAAATGGATGCCCCAAAGTGACTTGTTCAAAAAGAAAGGTAGGACATGTCCTAATAGTGAAATGTATTTTGTTTTTCACTGTCTATCCTATAGGATATCATGGGAGCTGTCCTGTAACATTTTTACATGTGTAAATTTCAACTGGGGCAAGATTGAGAAATTAAGTTTTGTCTTCCCAAGCTCAGAATTTAATAACACACCTTTTAGTAAGTGGGCATTTTCTTACTTCACCATTCTGTGTGTCTCTGCATGTTTGTATATTCACTGTCTGGTTTTGGAGTGACAGGAGCTGGGGATGTGCATTCACTCTAGACAGTCACAATGGGGGTAATGGTGTGTCCTGCCCTCGGTGACAAATCGCTAGGCTGAATAGACATTGGTGTGCATTTAGAGTGGTAGGAGGAGTTTTGCTAGCACCTGAATAGGCTGTCTCTCCTTTACACGATGCTGTTTTCACCCCCTGTAGTCATGCTGGAACAGGGAGGACAGAAACAGGTTGGGCTGAGCTCTGAGACTCTGCCACAAAGAGAACAATGACAAAATGGGGTAAAAGTATGGGACATAAAACCACAGGACTTTAGATTACCTTAAGGAAACAAGAGGACCCTGCCAAGAAAAACAGCTGAAGAGCTTTGTAAGGAGTGCTGCCTTTTCTGTATGAGGGGCGGGCTGGCCACCCGTTGCTGCTTCTGTCTGTGATTGGGGAAAAGGACTGCTGTGGTATCCTGCTTGTGAAGAAACATCCAAGGGCCAGCGTGTGCTGGCCTCCTGTTCTGGGAAACTCGGGGACATCAATGGTTCCATTGTGCTTTTCCTTTTCTGAAGATCTACCTGGGGCTTTATTTGATGAAAGCCTCCATGTGCTTTATTGTTGGAGAAGTTCCTGTGCACTTCACTGAGTGGAAGTGTCCAGCAAGCATTTACTTGGCTGAAATAATTACTTGGGACCTTCATCGCTGAATGCCCCATGTATTTTTATTTACAAACCAAGCACTGCTCCTGTCTCTGGGCTGACCCCCACCCGCTGCTGACCAAGTCATGAAGCAAGAGAGGAATCACCCAGAGACGGCGTGGCCAGCGCAATGGAATCCCAAGTGTTTCCTGGCGATGCCCAGCAACCGCCCAGGGAAAATGAAGCCAATGCTTCATTTTCTCGACAGCTGGTCCAGTGGGGTCAAAGTTGGCGGGCAGTGCACAAATGAATCCCCAGTGTGAGTCAGCACTGCCTGAGGATCAGGAGTGGGAGCCCAGCTTGCCACAAAAGGACCATCAGGTCCGCTCCACTGGAAGATGCCGGCACCTCGCGTCTTCCGTCTCAGAGACTCATGGAGGGCTCCCAGTGGTGCAGTTGTGTTCCGCCTGGGACACTGTACTTTATTTTCCTCATCAATGTGAAAAAAAATCCTAGACAATTATATAAATCGTAGGTAAAGGCTAAATATGTGTCTAACAGTTCATACACATAGTGTCAAGCAGAAACAATCAAAGACGATCAAAACAGATTATATATAAAAAAAAGTATGTAAATATTTTATTCAGTTATTCATACATTTCAATAAAAATCGTACAAATATCTAATACATCGTATTATCTAATACACCTATGTTTAAAAACAACCAACAGATCATATAGACAACAAGTATTTTCTATAAAACACAATGCACAAAGCTGTGGCAGGGCTGTATATTATTCGATGCGCGTTTCGGCTTGATTAACGCCTTCGTCAGGAAAAGGCCACTCGCGTTTTTTGGTTGGTTTTTTTGCGATCGTGCTAGGCGTTCGCTTGTTTATATCTGCATTGTACAATGAGTTTGTCTCTTATCGGTTATCCCTTATCAAGCCTGATCTTCCCCAAAAGAAAGAACGGGACTCGTGAAGAACACAAGTACACCTTTCCTTTCCCTCAAGTTCTTCATGACAGACTGCATTGTTAACGAATCCAAAGTGGTGCTTGTGACTGTTAAGGGCCCTGCAGGTGATTTCTGCCTAAACAGAAGGATTTCACGCTGAGAGCCCCAGTGTTTGGATTACACTGAGATCACTTCGATCAGAAATAGTAGGCTAGTACTGTCCTAAGTGGACTTTTTCCTTCCGATTATGTAATCAGTTAACTTCGCAGTTCATTGTACTGTGTAATAAATAAGGCCCGAGTTCTCTCCCACCCCTTGCCTAACTAGGATGCCATTGTTTCCGAATGTCTGACTAAATATCGAAATTAAAAATATCGACATACAAAAATATCGGGACAAAAATATCGAAGTCAAAAATATCGGAATCCTATCCCTAACAAGGTAAGTACAAAAATATCGAAAAAATAATATCGTACTACAAAAATATCGAAATAAAAAATATCGGTTTTTTAAATGTATTAATAATAATGTTAAAATAATTATAAAATACATATAATGTTACAAATATTAAATAAAAATATTAAAACATAATTAAAAAATTAAAACGAATACATATACATTTTAAATAAATTAAAAACTTAATAGTTTAATGTAATTTTATATTTTGTAATTTCATTTAATTGATTTAATTTAAATTTATTTAATTTTTACCCTGTACGACTGTACCCCAAAAACCCAAAACTGACCCAGAACCCTAAAAATACCCCTTTACCCATGAACTGAAAACTGACCCTGAACCCTAAAAATACCCCTTTACCCAAAAACTGAAAACTGACCCTGAACCCTAAAAATACCCCTTTACCCAAAAACTGAAAACTGACCCTGAACCCTAAAAATACCCCTTTACCCAAAAACTGAAAACTGACCCTGAACCCTAAAAATACCCCTTTACCCAAAAACTGAAAACTGACCCTGAACCCTAAAAATACCCCTTTACCCATGAACTGAAAACTGACCCTGAACCCTAAAAATACTCCTTTACCCATGAACTGAAAACTAACCCTGAACCCTAAAAATACCCCTTTACCCAAAAACTGAAAACTGACCCTGAACCCTAAAAATACCCCTTTACCCATGAACTGAAAACTGACCCTGAACCCTAAAAATACCCCTTTACCCATGAACTGAAAACTGACCCTGAACCCTAAAAATACCCCTGTACCCATGAACTGAAAACTGACCCTGAACCCTAAAAATACCCCTGTACCCAAAATTAATTAATATTATTTAATTACCAATTAATTATTAATTAACAATAACAATAAAGTAAATATATTAGCACATTTGCTGTAATTAATTTAATTAAAAAATTAATATTATTTTGCACAATTAATTAATTAAGAATAACAATAAATTATATATAAAAATTACTATAATTAATTTAATTAAATAATTAATAATAATTAATTACCAACTAATAAATCATTATAAATATGAAAAAAATTATAATAATTAATTAAGTAATTAATAGAAATTAATTACCAATTAATTATTAATTAAAATATGTACAAACATATATCAATTAATTAATTATTATTAAATTACTTCCCACCCTATTCCCCTATAAACCCATAACCCGCTACAGAACATATTTATCAATTAATAAATTAATTAAAAATAATTTAAAATTAATTCTCAATTAATTAATTAATAATTCCTAATAATTAATAATTAATTTAACATAATTAAATTACTTCCCACCCTATTCCCCTATAAACCCACAACCCGCTGCAGTAGTAAAAGACAATATTTAATAAAATAACATTAAAAATAAATAATAAACCATAATAAATACAATATAATATACACTAAATTTATTTAAAAATTGATATTAGTAACATCAAAGTTATTAATTTCGATATTATTAACATCGATATTTACAACTTCGATATTACTGATATCATACCAATATCGATATTTAGACTGTCGATATTACTTACCTTCGATATTTTTGTATATCGATATTTAAACTTCGATATTTTTGCATATCGATATTTAAAAATCGATATTTTGTCTGTGTACCATTGTTTCCATATCCCATCTTCTGACAGTGTCTTCAGCAGGACCGTCCTGCACTGGTCTCACGAGGTTTGCCAAGCTATCTCTCTGGGTGTTGTCTGTACTCTTTGTTTTCGCACAGTATTTATGGGCACCCAACAGGCCTCTCTAAACATTGTTGACTGTTTCCTAGTACTGTTATCCACCATATGCTGCTTTGGTGCCGGTCTGGCTTGTTCATGTTTCTTGTGTGCATGTTGGATGAAAATATGCAATCGTCTAATAAGATACACCCCACCCTACATACAGTACTCCCACTCCCATGTAGTTGTCTATCCACCCACACCCATGCATTCATCCATCCATCCCTATAATATCCGCCACTCACACCTGTGCCTGTATTCATCCATTTAAATAATCCCCATACATCCGTGCATCTACCTAGGTCTCTCTCCCATCCATCTGTCCAGCCAATCCATTGATCTTTGTATAAAGTTGCGTCCATTCATCCATCTAATCAAATGCATTGCACCCATCAACATGTAAGTGCTTGTATGACTGTCTTACTTTGGCTCTTCGTGGATTGTGGTTAATGTTGCTTCTGTTAAGGCAGTATCTTACACACTGCATATGACTCAAAAGTGTACAGCCATTTCAACACAATCGCTTAACAAAAAATAAGTAAGATATCAACGGTGTTTTCAACAGAACAACATAGTAAGAGTTCCATGGATTATAATGCAGTTAAGGAAAATGCTCCCCACTTTTGTTTATGTAGTAAAAAACAGGCATAATTGGGGTGCAGTAGACACTTAATACCTCTATGCACAAGAATCTGTGCTGCACTAATGACATCAATGCCACTGTTTGCTAGCACTTTTTGTATAATTTCTATTACAGGGTTTTTATTGCTAATGATCTATTTATTTCACAACACACTGTATTGTGGTCCATTGGAAGGCACTAAAACAGCTTGCATAAAGTAACCTTGGGTTTTAACATTCTTTTAAATGCACCGTGTGGAGCGCACAGGATTAATCTGAAAGTTGTAATAGGATGATCTCACCAGAAAGGTGTTCATTCGATATCTTGCCTCACCATGAACTGAGAACTAGCACTGTTTATTTATAGTCCCGTTGCATTTAAGGCATGCACCAGGCTACAGCTCTCACCTACTCCCCTCCACCCCATTGTCATCATACCAGAATAAAAACTTAGTAGGTTAATAGGCCTGCAAAGGTGGAAGTCACTTGTCACATGTTGGAATCCCTGTGGGTTGAGCAGAATTGTATCTGTCATACATGAGTGCAGAGCATTTGGGGCATGAATCAGACAGCAGGCGTCATTCCATGCCCTCTGCCCATGGCCATCATGCTAGATAGAACCTACTTGTTACATCTCAGAATTACAATAGGTTGAGCAGCATTTTGTTCCATTTTGGGTCGTTAGAAAAGAGTGGGATTGAGTTGAGTAGAAGCAACATCTGTTTAGTTGCAATTCATACATGTGCACCTGCCACTCATCATTGTACTCGGGCATCTATTCAGTCTTCCATTGGTTCACTCTTAGATTCAGTCACTCAACCATCCACAATAAAACACACACAAACTCAACAAGCATTGGCATAGCCAATTGGTCTCACCTTTGGGACCTTATAAGTATTTAGTTATGCAGCACAATATCCTTGGTGCAACAACATCAACTGTTGCATGGCTAAACACTTATAAGGTCCCAAAGGTGAGACCTATTGGGTATGCCAATGCTTGTTAATACATATTATCCACCACTAAAGTGGCCCTAAACAGTCCATAAGACAAGGTACGTTCTATTTTTTAAAGGACATGTTTTTAAGTTTTACATGACCTGGTAGTGAAAAAATCTTTTCACTATTGAAAGGCCTACCTCCCCATCGAATAGAATTTGGTTACCTTATTACATTCACTAAGTGGCAACTTTTGATTGGGAGCAGGTAGAAATGTCATATTTAAACTCAAACAAATTGTAATTTAAAATCATTTTTAATATTAAAGTCAGATTTTAGATTACAATTTGAAAAATGCCACTTTTAGAAAGTTGTCACTTTCCTACCTAACCTTTCTAGGCTTTCTAGTAGTTTCCATATGCCTAGGCCTGTTATTTCTCCCCCATCAAGAATGTGCATTAGGCCCAGACAGTGAAAAGTAGGAAATGGGTGTAGCTGGGAGTGAGCCATCCTGCCAGGATGGGAGGGCAGGAGATGTCCCCTGCACTGCTTACATTTAAAAGGGCTGCCTCCAGCACACTCACAAAGGAACACAGACCCAGCCATTTGTCACCCTGGACCTCTAGGACTCTGGGAAGGGGAAGAAAGTGGCAGGAAGGAACTTTCCAGAACTGAGTGTGGGTGGACTATAATTTCCCCCCTCTTCGAAGGGTGGCAACAGGTATCAATATTGGACTTCCTAAACCACTCATCAGTACACTCCTGGACCTGTGGAAATTGCAGAAGGGCTACCTTGTTCCCCGGAGAACTGCCCTGCTGCATGCGGCATGCTGTGTTCCCCAGAGGACTCCCCCGCTGCTTGAGGCCTGCCTTATTTTCCAGATTACTTCCTTGCTGCTACCAGAGGACTGCCCAGCTGCTTGATTCCTGCCTTGTTCCTCAGAGAACTGCCCTGCTGCTTGAAGCCTACCCTGCTTTCTGAGAAGGAAGACTGGACCTGTTCCCTTCATCTCAGGCTTACTGGCATGACTTCAAGGGACAGTTGGCTGACCTCATGTTCTGAGCTAAAGGGACACAACTAGCTCCAGAGGCCTCCTTTCAACTACCCAGATGACCTCCTGCAACTGGACCTGCAACTGGAGCTGCCCGAGTCCTGTCTTGCTCTGCTGGAGTGAGTTCTTGATCACCAAGAGGTGCCTCCCCTGGTCCGGACCCCTTGGTGGCACAGGCTAATTTAGTGACTTTTGTGGTTCACACTGACAAGGAATGTGGGTGTTGCTTTAGAAGGGGTTTCACCCCCTCAATTAAAAACCCAGGGCCTTATTTATGAGGCCGTGCGTCACTTTTACACCACCGGTGGGTCACTTTTTATGACGCACCAGCAGCATGAAAAATGTGCCTTGTTGCACCATATGTACAAAGTGACGCATCTAGGTAGATGTGTCACCTTGTAAACGCCTGCGCCACATTATACCTGACCAGGTATAATGTATGCGGGGCGTTCTGACGCAAGAAAGGGTCATAGAAGTGACACAGTGAAATCAATAAGATTTCACTGCGCCACTTCTAGGACACAAATGCGTCAATATCTTACGCCTGCCTCACAGCACTCCAGCAATGCGTCACTTTTGCGCCATACAGATACGTCAGAAATAATGACGTATCTGTAACTCCTTGCGACATTATGCGTCATACTGTAAATATGACGCACCAATCATGTCGCAAGGATGGCGCACTGAGAAGTGACGCATCGCTGCTTTCTCGCAGTGATGCATCACTTCTCATAAATGAGGCCCCCAGTTTCCAACAGTGGCATGCAGCAGTGACCTGCAATTTATTTAAAACAAAAAAAATCAAAACATTTAAAGGGAAATCTATAGGCGGTGCAGCTCCTCTCAGTGACAGTACTGTGAGAATACAGCATTTGGGAAGTTTTTGATATTGCTGCAGCCACAAGGAATGTATGACGTTACACGGCGGACTTTACATCGCGATACATGTACAACGCAGTCATCATTACAATGCAAGTCATTACAACGATTTGCGCTGGAGGGCGTTGGAATTAGGAATAGTATGATTTACTATTCCAATTCCAGCCTACGTAACAGTAGGGAAGGTGTTGGAATAGTAAATCACACTATTCCATAGTGTATAGCGCCATCTAGCGCAAGTCATTTTAACGACTTTCGTTTTTAATGGCCACGTTGTAAACGTATTGTGGTGTAAAGACATATTAGAGCTGCTCCATTTCACACCTTCTACAACTGCCTCCATCAAAGCTACAAAATGTAAAGCATCACATTTTAGGGAGCCTTATTTCCCTTTGGTTAGAAGCAGGGGTCGGAAATGGAACTAAGACAGTTGCTGGAAGGAGTGGTCAGGCTCTTCCATGCAACACATAAGCAGCACATTTCTTCTTAAAGATTGCTGTCGCTAATGGAAGACACTATAAATATATGCTAACTGCACATGCAAGGTGGGAGCTGCATGTGTGCAATATCTGTAGAGAGATAGCGAACCCTATGGTGACTCAATCAAAGGTCCAATGCTGGATTGGGGCAGCTTCACAGCAAGAATTGGTATTTCCATGCATGCCAACATTTTCAAGCTGGGAGATTTTGAAATTAAATCGGGGGGATGTATTTTCCCCATTAGCTTATATTGAAGAGGAGGCAATTTTTGGTGGGAGACTAAAAAAATACATTTTGGGCTTGAAAATTTGGAAGTACCCTGCCTGAATCAGGCCCTCCACGACCAAGGACCCAGATACCTCAACACTCGCCTATCCTTCTACACCCCCACTCGCCAACTACGATCGTCCAACCAAGCCCTCGCCGTGATTCCACGCATCCGAAAAGCCACCATGGGAGGAAGGTCCTTCTCCTACTTGGCGGCCAAGACCTGGAACTCCCTCCCCACCCACCTCCGTCTTACACAGAACCACCTCTCATTCAGAAAGCAACTCATGACCTGGCTGTTCGATCAATAGCTAACCCCTCTCCCTCAAGCGCCTTGAGACCCTCTGGGTGAGTAGTGCGCTATATAAATTTTTGACTTGACTTTATGCATTCTCCTGATTTCCATAAAGGTGCAAAGAAATTTCTATTTCTAAATCTATGTCTGCCCTCACAACTTCTTTGCTTCTGCTCCTTTGTCCCATTTCACTCAAGCAGTATTGTTGTTTCTAACACTGCTTTAGAACTGAGCAATCATACCATAAGTAGGTATGCATAGCTTTACAATCTGTCTCTCAGGTGGCCCACAAGGAAGAGACAATGTTATTCATGAAAAATGAAATGACGAGGTTTTGAGTGCCCAGTCTGTATTTCTTTTCCTTTTGGAATGAGTTGGCCAGTAGAATTAGTGCTAGAATGTGAGGTCATCACCCCAGTTGCTGGTCAGTTCGCCCAGTGGGGAACTGGCTTCAATAAAAATTGACAGCAACATCAGCTGCTGTGTTTACCAGCAACCTCCACAAAAACGACAGCTGCTCTGCCTGAGCATCCAAAAGAAAGCAGCACAGCGGCAGCATCTCCAGCTGCCACATGTACGACCCTCCAGCCCTCAACCGCACTTTACTGTGTTAGGAAAAGCTGTGCTGCCAGTATCCAGGTACACACAACTGTAATGTTTGACAGGAAAATGGAAAAGGTGCTCGACCAGCAGCCGTAGTGGAGCTCTGCTGCCATCTGGTGGCGAAATGGAGGTGTTTTGAGGTTTCAACCAAAAACCCATATTTTAACTATCGTCATTTTACCCTCGGTAATCGATTGAAACTTAAAACTGGACGTCTAGGAATACATCACCCACATGGTAATTTGGATTGCATTCCTGCCAACTCACAAGGTGCCACTGTATGACACACAATAGTAGCTCATCTCAAGGTCCCCCGGTGAGGAGCCGATATCACACGGTGGCATAGGAATCGAGCTGAAAACTACTGCAGATGGTGGTTTTCCAGCTCGTTATCAGAGGCCTTGAACTGCCAACGTTCATTTATGGGTGTGAAAACACCACAGGATCTCGGTACCAGCTTCAGCAAGCTTTTTTAGAGTTTTATGAGGAGGGGGTTTTTGGGCAGGGTGGGGTTCGAAAGTGCCTCATAGACGCTTCTCAGCGTGATGCCCCGCCTCTTCAAGGCCCGCCCCCTCCCCACACTGTGAGATTGTTCTTCAAGTTGGCAGGTATAGGGTGGACATCAGATTGACACATTCTTCTCGTCGAATTTAACTGTATTTCCTACTATTCCACAAGAGGAACTTGAAAATCAAACATTGTCACCTAGTTACCATTTTCCAATTGTATTTCTACAGAACCGTTTGTCAAAATATCAAGGAAGTAAATATCGATTTATGGAACATCAACTCCAAAATATTGACTATGCCTTTATCGGAAAGGTCAGCATACATATTGAAGTATAGATTTACTATTTTTACATCATATCAACATTTTGGACAAAAGTGTGCATGGCCACATTCTGAAGTCGATAAATATGAAGGTCGATATTTTGGTACCACACCGTATGCACTTACTTTGTGATATATCGTTTAGATCTGATAAAGGAAACAAGGCTAAAAATAATGCTGGTCAGAACTTAACTGTCCAAAATTTCAACATAAAACTAAGGTAATCTGCATCTTAAAAGATTAAAAGGACCAGTTGCTTCTCAGGCTGCAATTACAAGTCATGTGTTAAAAGCACCAGTAAAATCAGGTAAAAAATGATCGATACCATACATTAGTTCCAGAAGTAAAACAGGAAGGAGTAGTTTCTGTCCTGTAACTCCAGTCCTGTAGTAGGGGTATCTCTGTTATAGTCATAATCTAGTGAATAGTCCCGACCATGTGCGTGGACACCGGAGCAATCAAAAATAATCTCTTACAGTGTCAAAAAATGCAGAAATGCATAGACACTTAAGAGAGAATTTAAAGACAGATAATGCAGCCTAAAAAGGCTACACTGTCCAGTACTTCAACTAGAAAGTCCACCATAAAATCCACAAAACAGCAAAACCTGTACAGATTTCCCTTGCTTTACTAGCAAAATCCCTCAGGAATGATAGAGAGAAGAATCTGGACAGACAAGCCCCATAGGCTGCCATTATGTGGCTCAAAACAGAATACTGTGCCTTTAAGAGAACTTTCCATACTTCACAGTATCCCAGAATGCCCTGCAGGTCCCAGTTACTTTCAGTTCTTTTTTAAGGCAGAACACGCCAGACCTGTAGCATTCCTTACATGAATATCTCTCTCCACCGGGGAGGAGGGCGGGCACTTATGACTATAACAGAGATACCCCTACTACAGAACTGGAGTTACAGGACAGAAACTACTCCTTCTGTAGTAGGGGATCTCTGTGTATAGTCATAATCTAGTGAATAGAATGGCAAGCCCATCCCCACACCAAGCGGCGGTGGAGAACAAAGATTATGCCACTATTGTGCGAACAGATTCCGCAGCGAAGCCTGCCCAACCTGCGCGTCTGCCCTGGCATCAGTGTCCAGACAGTAATGCTTAGCAAAGGTATGGACTGACTTCCAAGTGGCCGCCTTGCAGATCTCTGCAATGGGAACATTATGGAGCAAGGCTGTCGTGGCAGCTTTGTCCCTGGTGGAATGAGCCTTAGGTTTGCCCCCTAAGGTCTTATTAGCTTTGTAGTAACACAATTGAATGCAGGACACAATCCACCTAGAGATGGACTGTTTAGAGGTAGCAAGACCTGTCCTGACCGATCCATAATTGATGAACAATTGGTCTGACCTACGAATCTCTTTGGTTTTATCCAGATAAAATTTCAGCACCCTCCTAACATCCAGGGAATGCAAAGACCTTTCCGCTGGAGATGAAGGATTCTGAAAGAACGTAGGTAGAGTTATAGTCTGGTTGATATGAAAATCAGAAACAACCTTGGGAAGAAACTTAGGGTGAGTACGCATAACAACCTTAGCAGCATGAAATACAGTATAAGGTTCTTGGCAACACAAAGCCTGAATTTCACTCACCCTGCGGGCTGATGTAATGGCCACGAGGAACGCCGCCTTCCAGGACAGGTGCAGCAACGAAGCCTTATGAATAGGTTCAAAAGGCTCCTTCATCAATCTGGACAGCACCACATTCAAGTCCCACGAAGGCGAAGGAAGCCTGACAGGAGGGAACACTTTCTTCAAGCCTTCCAGAAAATCTTTGATCACAAGGATCTGGAAGAAGGAAGTCTGTGAAGGGCATTTCCTGTAGGCAGTCAAAGCAGCCAGACGAACCTTAATGGAATGAACATTAAGGCCAGACTGCACCAGATGCAGCAGATATGGAAGGATGACATCCTCCTTGCATGTCGTAGGATCATAGTTCTTAGACTTGCACCAGATGCAAAACCTTTTCCACTTGTAAGCTTAAGAAGTCCTAGTGGAAGGTCGCTTAGCCTCCTTCAGTATGTCCATACAATCCTCAGGGAGATTCAGATGGCCATATTGCACTATTTCAGGAGCCATGCCGCAAAACTCAAAGACGAGAGGTTGGGGTGCACCATTCGCCCCCGAACTTCGTGAGAAGGTCCGGCCTGCACGGCAGCTTCATGTGACGAAGGAGAGACCGGTGAAGCAGGTCCGTGAACCACCACTGTCTGGGCCATTCCGGGGCAATCAGAATCATCCGCGCCCTGGACTGGGACAGCTTGATGTGAACCATCGGAATCAGGGGAATGGGTGGAAAAGCGTACAGAAAGCTGTTCGACCAGTTGATCCACAACGCGTTCCCCAGCGTCCCTGGCTGGTAGTACCTG
Organism: Lissotriton vulgaris; assembly: GCF_964263255.1. Taxonomy (NCBI): domain Eukaryota; kingdom Metazoa; phylum Chordata; class Amphibia; order Caudata; family Salamandridae; genus Lissotriton; species Lissotriton vulgaris. Next base: position 154,999 of record NW_028253124.1, read on the forward strand.
GAGGCGAAGTCACGGCATTTGCTGTTTTCGGTGGTGGCGAACAGATCTACGTCTGGCTTTCCCCATCTTGCGAAGACTTCTCCTAGTACTTCGTCGTTTATGACCCATTCGTGGTTTTCCTGAATCAGTCTGCTCAGTTCGTCTGCCTGAGCATTCTGCACACCTGGCAGGTGCGTGGCCGTTATCGACAGTCCTCGAGCCAGAAGCCAGTGCCAGATCGCCTGCGCCTCCTGCGACAGAGTGCGTGATCTCGAGCCCCCCTGCTTGTTGAGGTAATACATCGTTGTCGTGTTGTCCGTCTGAACAAGCAGAGAGTTGGTCTGAAAAGACGGATGAAAGGCCTTCAATGCCAAGTGAACCGCTCTGAGTTCCAGGAAATTGATGTGGTACGTGGACTCCGTCCGGGACCACGTCCCTTGAATTTGCAGATCTCCGGAGTGCGCTCCCCAGCCGAGGAGAGAAGCATCCGTCAGGATAGTTTGAGTTGGAATGTCCTTGTGGAAGGGAACCCCTCTGAGGAGATTCCCCGCTGAACACCACCACTTCAGAGACTGAAGAGCATGCAGAGATAGTCGTATCTTGTCGTCCCAAGATCCTTTCCTCTGGTCCCATTGGTCCTCCAGGCACTCCTGCAGAGGTCTCATGTGCAGCCTCGCGTGAGGAAGATACAAGAGGCCATCGACCCCAGTAGAGAAGACACCGTCCTCACTGTTGTACATGGAGCAGTCATAAGAGCCTGAGCCTTCCGACGGATCGATCGCCGTCGCTCCTCCGAAGGAGACACGCTTGCTGACAGCGTATCAATGGTGGCTCCCAAGTATTGAATGCACTGGACCGGGATCGGGACAGACTTGGACATGTTGATGTGCAACCCCAACTTATTCAAGAGAACGCACGTCTTCTGGAAGTCTGCTTGAGCTTCCGAGAAGGAGGAGGCCTTGATCAACCAATCGTCCAGGTACGGGTAGACAAACACCTTGTTCTTCCTGAGGTGCGCCGCTACCACTGCCATGCACTTAGAGAATGTCCTGGGCGCAGATTTCAGCCCGAAAGGCAGCACTGTGTATTGGTAATGGTTGGAGCCGACTTGAAATCGCAGAAACTTCCTGTGTTTGTACGCGATGGGCACGTGGAAGTACGCATCCTGTAGGTCTATGGCACAAAGCCAGTCCCCTTGTTGCAACTGAGGATAAATCTGATGCAACGACAGCATGCAAAACTTTTCTCTGCGAATCCACTTGTTTGCCTGCCGCAAGTCCAGAATGGGCCTGAACTCGTTCTTGTCCTTTTTGCGAACCAGAAAGAACCGGGAGTACAGACCTCTTCCTCTTTGAGACAGAGGTACGTCTTCTATCGCCCTTTTCCTTAACAGGATATCGGCCTCCGCCTGGAGCTCGCGCAGTTGATACTGCGAGCTGACCAGAGGGATCGCTGGAGGAGGGCTGGTGAACCGAAGACTGTATCCTTTGCAAACAATATTCAGCACCCACTTGTCCTGAGTAATTTTTCTCCACTCTGTCAGAAAAAATTTAACACTTCCCCCCACCGGAGCGGGTAACGGACGAAGGGGAAGTAACCGCTCAGGGTGGAGACCCGGCCGGGCCCTTGTTCACGGTAGAGGACTGCTGTCCACCTCTACCCCTCTGGCGTTTCTGGAAAGGTCCGGAACTGCTGCTGCTGCTGTTGTTGCTGCTGCTGTTGTCCCGAAGACTGTCCTCTGCCTTTCCCTTGCGAGCCAAACCGCCGTTGGAACTGGCAGTAGGGTTTCTTGTCTTTGGGCTTCTCCAAGCCCACAGCTGTCAGGGTTTCCGCCTCGGCCTTCATCCGTGCCATTTCGTCATCTGCGTGTTTACCGAAGAGCATGCACCCGGAAAACGGCAGATTGCCCACTCGTTGTTGCGCCTCAGGCTTGAGCGACGTAAGCCTGAGCCACGAATGGCGGCGTTGGTTGATACCGTGGCAGTAGCCATGTGCAGCCAACAGGTAGATATCCGCAGCGGCACTGATGGCCTGGTTAGAGACCAGCCTCTCCTCCTTGACGATTTCCATGAAGTCCTCCTTCCTGTCACGCGGCACAAGGTCTGCAAACTGTTCCATGGAATTCCAAAGCGCACGGTCATATCGTCCCAGTAATGCGGAGTCGCTGGAAGCCTTCATCGTGGTGGAAGAAGTCCCACATGCCTTCCTTCCCGCCGAATCAATCCAGCGGCTCTCCTTATCCGGAGGCACGGTGGAGGACGGGGAGGTAGAATGCTGCTTCCTGGCCGCCGTCGCTATCACCGAGTCGGGCACTGGGTCCATCCTCAAGAAGGCAGGGTCCAAGTCCGGTGCCCTGTATTTCTTCAAAAGTCTGGACGGGGCAGCCTTCACCACCGCAGGTGTAAGAAACAGCTCTTGTGCCGGTTCAACCAGTCCTGGCACCAAAGGCAACAGAGGGCGAGACAGGTGCTTCTTGTGCAAAGTCTCGAATATCACGGACGTCGTAGGTGTAGGAGCAGTCACCGTGATACCCAACTTCGCAGCCCCCCTCAGGAGAACCTCCTGGAATGTACCGATGTCGTCGATCGGAGACACCCTAGTCTCCGGGGAATCGGACAAAGTAGGTGAATAGGAGCGGGTCCTGGAAGTTGTACTGGACCTGGACCTATGCCTCCTATGGCGCCTCCTAGAATGGGTGGAGGACCTGTGTCTGCTCCTCGATCGTTCTCTCCGTCTGGAGCGTGATCTCGATCTCCTGGGCCTCGGACGGTCAGCCGGAGTCTCCGGGATGGCCGACTTGGGCTTATGCGGTTCCTTAGATTTAGGAGTCTTCTTGGGAGGGGTCGGGAGCCTGGGCAATGAGACCGACCTCGGCTGAACCGGCGGAGGCTTTTCAGGCGCAGGGGCCCGTGATCCAGTTGGAAGTGCAGGCAGCGGAGGCAACAGAGGAGGGGTAGGAGCCCTCGGACGCGGACCTCTTGGTAACGGAGGAGGAGGTGTAACAGACTTCTTCGGAGTATACACCTCCGAGTGCACCGATCCCGGTGACCCACCATCCTTCCCGGACTGAGGGGAGCCCCCCACAGCCCTAGGACACGCAGTACAATCTCTCAACGCCGACGAACGGTGACCAGACGTCGAACGTCGGTCCCTCGACGTCGACCGTCTCCTCTGCTTCGGCGTCGAACGCCTGCCATGTCTCGACGTCCACCCGGACCATCTTGACGACGATCCTCTGTGTCTCGACGGCGATCTCTTGCGCCTCGACGGCGACCGCCTCGACGTCGCCTTCGAATGTCTCGACGTCGACCTCGACCGCCCCGACGGCGATCTCTTACGCCTTGACGGCGACCGCTTCCGCTTAGACGGCGGTCTCGACGACGAGGATCCCCTCGACAACAATGATGTCTTGTCTCTCGGCGGCGATCGGCGGCGAGCGCTGACGCCGGACCCGCCGACGCCGATGGCTCGACGCCAAAGACAACGACGAAGACACCGTCCCGGGTGTCGACGGCGGCCTATGCAAGTCCCTCGACGTCAACGGGTGATGTTTTCTCGACCCAGAGCCCTGGGGAGACGGGGATCCGGCCTTGGACCTCCCTCTCGACGTCGTGGTGGGTGCCACCGACCCAGACGGAGAATGGGGACGTGTGCTGGACTTCCTGCCCCTGGGGAGCCCCCCCAGAGGCCTCAGCATGGGCAGATGAAGCCCCTCCAGACCCATCTTGCGCCTTCAGTCTTCTTTCTTCGAGTCCCTGAAGCCTGATCTTCAGTCTGTCCTTCAGGGTCCTGCCAGAGAAGCCTTGGCAGATCTCACACTCCTCAGGGATGTGGGAAGAGGGAAGGCAGAGGATACAGACCTCATGGGGGTCTGACTTGGCCTTCTTCCTGGAGCACTCCGGGCATTTGTCAAATAATGCAGGCATTATAGACAACAAAAGGGTGCAAAAAACCAAGAAGAAAGTCGCCAAAGTACTTTAAAAGTATACAAAATCGAAGTTAGTGAAAAAACACCAACAAAACCCTTGAAAAGGGAGAGCTCAATGCTCCAGGGTCCTGCTTGCAGGAGCCAGAAAAAAGAGAACTGAAAGTAACTGGGACCTGCAGGGCATTCTGGGATACTGTGAAGTTCTGGAAAGTTCTCTTAAAGGCACAGTATCCTGTTTTGAGCCACATAATGGCAGCCTATGGGGCTTGTCTGTCCAGATTCTTCTCTCTATCATTCCTGATGGATTTTGCTGGTAAAGCAAGGGAAATCTGTACAGGCTTTGCGGTTTTGTGGATTTTATGGTGGAATTTCTAGTTGAAGTACTGGACAGTGTAGCCTTTTTAGGCTGCATTATCTGTCTTTAAATTCTCTCTTAAGTGTCTATGCATTTCTGCATTTTTTGACACTGTAAGAGATTATTTTTGATTGCTCCGGGGTCCACGCACATGGGCGGGACTATTCACTAGATTATGACTATACACAGAGATCCCCTACTACAGAAATACACGTTTTTCCGTGTGTTGTGGTATATTTCTTTTCATTTCCATTATTAGTTTTGTCATGTGCAGGTTATTAATCTATTCTGAAATTAGCAGGGACTTTAAATATAGGTTTCTTATTTAAGAACGTATAAATATCCCATCCTGTAACATGGGACTTGATATTACCATGTCTGTATTTCAGCATATGCCAAAATACAGCTTCAAACAGGAAATACTTCGTCATGAGTGGCCAGGAAGCAGTGGCAGCCGGCACGGCTCCCGGGGGACGGGGCGGGTGCAAGGAGGGGGTGCGCAATGTCAGAAAAAAAAGATTTTTTAAAAACACTTACCTTGCCACAGGGTCCCACATCTCTGCTCCTGCTCTCTTCTGTCGGACAACAGGAAGCTCAGCCAGGTTCTCCTGATCAATCAAAACACTGCAATGCAGCATTATGATTGATATGCACCCAGCCTCCCCTGACCAATCACAACCATTGGTCGGAGTGTCGTGATTTGATGCTCAGACAGAGAATGAGGGCCTGGGCATGTTCTCCACTCAGGCTGTAATGCAGCCTGCGTGGAGAACAGGGAAAGTGTGCATGACTGTTTGGCCGGTCCCAGATGGACGAACAAAGTAATGTGCACTTAGGAGTGGGGAAACAACTCTTCCCATACCCTGCTCCAAGAGCTGAGCAGCCTCGCCCGCCCGCCTGCAAAGCAGCACAAAATCATGAAATGATAATAGCAAAGTTATAATTTTAGTTTCCTTTATTTGCACTGCTTAAAATAAGTGAGGTGATGCTCCCCCGCCATAGTGGCGGAGCCGCCACGGTCAGCAATTAGTTCTGAACACCAACTTCCTGTCACATGGTTAGATTCGGATTTGTTTAAAAGTCTATTCTTATAGAGCTGGAGGTCAGGGAGCCATTTTGGATGCATTTCAACCATAGAAGAATACTGAAAAGAAACCACTTCAATCCACACTATTTTTGTCCATCCATCGGAGAATTTGGTTGATGACATTGCACAGCCTCTGGTAGATTTGGAAAGCTTACATTTTGTGAAAGGAAACTTTAAGTTTTATCTGAGGTAGTAGTAACTGAAGAACCATGCTTAACAGGGCATTTTATAGCACAGACTGGTGTCAAAGTGCATGCTAGGACCTGGCAAGCCATAACTGATAAAGTTCATTCAATCTCTGCCACTCCCAGATCCGTAGATGAGTGCAAGACAACATTTAGTGGCTTTAAAAGATGAGTAATTGAAATATTATCAAAATATAGAGAAACATTACCCTCAGGTGAGGACCACCGCCCGAGCTGCTCCTTGAGCCATTGGAGGTGAAGGTACAAACACTCATGAGCGGTGTTACCTGGGATGAATTGCCTGGAGGAACTGAAACTGGTAGAGAAACAGATCCTGGTAAGTGTAATGCTTAATCAGAACTAAAATGAAACTTAAAGCAAGACGCACAGTATGTGCTTTATGTAATATGTGTGAATTGTCTATTTGTGTTAGGATAGGATGTAAATAGGCTGCTTAACCTTTTCTTGTTAGTATTTACTGCATTGTCTTCGATTGCAATTGTATTTTTAGAGAATACTAGTTAGGGCTCAAAAGGAGTTCTGTTGTAAAATGTATATCACGGTCATCATTGTAATATTCAATTGCATTATATGATGATTTTAATGGGTTTTAGGATTCTTTATTTATGAACAGCTGTGTTCAGTAAAGCCTACTGGAAATAAACCAATGCATAACAATCAACTTCACCAGGAATATTTACATTGAGTGCAGGCTGATTATTGAAGGGTTATTGCACATTATTGCTGATTATTGCAGGGTTATTACTGGGTATTCCTTCATATCGTGAGAGGAAGGCTCCCTACTTGGACAACCCCTGCCAGTATTTCCGGCCAAGATATCGCCCAATACCTTCGGTACGCTATAAAAGGATGGGAAGTGCTCATTCCAAGTCTGCGGAGATATTGTGCTCTATACTGGTAATGCACTGGTGACTACATAGAATGCCTTCTAGTCCTTGCACTTGGAAGTGAAGAGAATCCCATTTAGACGATTCCCACTCTTTAGCAGAGATAGTAATATTTTATATGCCATTCTCGTGTTTTGGATCAAAATGCTAAATTTGGGTTTTAGTGCTAAATTTGGGTTTAGTCCGATAGGGCTAGTTTGGCTGATCCACGTCCTTCGTCAAACCATGAAGGTGAGTTTTCCCTGGGGTCCCTAGAATGAGCTTTTACATAAAATAGATCTTTGAGTGTGCCAATTACCATGGAGTGAATCTCAGCCACCCTTGTCTGCTGGCTGAGTTTGCCATCTGGGGAAATAACTTCGCTCAATTCAATTAAAGTGAGACAGGTGTATGCTCCAGCACACTCCATTGAATTCTACGTCTGGGGGAACTCAATCTGAGTCTACCACCCAGATGATCGGTTCATGTAGCCATTGCTCTTCTAATTTGAAGGGCTAGGTCAAGAGAAATGGCAATTTGGTCGCTGTCATATCTATGGACTTCCAGATCTACCACTGAAAGCCATAACCATACATCAACATGGTTGTAATCTTTTAAAGATGGGCATCATACACAATTGGACGTGTGCGACCGCTGGCTGTCTGACTTAGTCTGCCCATTACAGGTCCATACAGAATGGTTCAAGGTAAGGCCGTTAATTTGGCGCTACAGGGGAGTCAATTTCTTAATGGGTGGCAAGGACATAACCGGGATAGCCCGCAGCCTATCTTCACCATACGAAGTGTCATTATGGTTAGCTTCAAGGGTCTCAAAGTGACAATTAAAATTGCCACCCACCACCTTATAAGCACTTTCTGGTAACGAAGACAGGAGAGTAGTTATTTGTTCCAGGATGGATTTGTGACCAAAGCTGACTGGTCTAGAAAAGGATTTGACCAAGTAGACATCTATACTGGGAGGGAAGGTAAGCAGGAGGAATAGAATATCTTCAGTGGGAGTCGCTACTATCTTTGCCATGCATCCCAGATAGGAGCTACCCATGTAGAGAACCTCCTCCCGACCTTCTACCCCTTCCCACCCCCAAATAATGTCTTGGAAAAGTCTGCAAAACCTGGGCACTGGGCTACGTTAGTCAGCTAGGTTTCATGGAACAAATACCATACTGATCTATAAATGAACCCTGTCAATACCGCCCAATTTGCTCTGCAGGCCAGAAAAGTTCCATGACAACACTTTGATGATGTATGTGGACTGTTGCTTCAATTACACCATCCAAGTCATTGGACGCTCCCAGATGCAGAACCACCTTTCTCGACCCCCATTTCTTGGAGTTGTTTACACCATAATGGGGCACACCAAAACCAGGCTCCAAACTAAATATTGCCCACGACGTCAAGGCTAGCATCTAAATTGAGGGACTCCAGACAGGATATATGAGGCTCTAAAAGAGCCCACCCATAGCCTAGCCAACAAATCAGGAGAGGCTGCTAAACGAACGTCACCACACATTATCCAAATGGTGGTGCCAGGCCAAACAGGATATACTCTGGCCTACAGTACTAGTGGAATTTGCGTGTTGCCGCTTCCTCCTGCCAGCAGAATGTTCAGAGTGGCCCTCAATAGACGGGGATCATGGCTAGCCCTGATGGAATTAAGTCAATCCACTGCCTCCAATACATCAAATCTGTTGGCTACAGGTACCATGTATATCACGTGGGGCCTGAAAATTGCAATATCTGTGCTGGAGGGGAGATTGCGGGCCAGAATACAGGATTTACCAAGAAATTAGAGCTTATAGAAATAGCCCAGACGCAAGTGTCATTATAGTTCCAGCATTTGATTCACCTGGCAGGCGTTTGAGCCAACTGCAGATACCTAAAATTAATAGCACTATCACCAGGCCGCTCAATATGGCCCTGTCCTATCCAGCTCACTCTACAGGTTAAAAGGATACTGCCAGCCAGATCAAGGGGGCAATTCCCATTTCTTGTGAGTCAATGCAGACAATTATTAGTTACATCACCTTGCGACTCCCTCTGACCAGTTTAACTCTGGGACTCATGATAGGATCACAACATAGGGACAGGAAGTTAGTGGTAAATTGATGATTGGAGGGACAAGTGATGACTGCCTCAGATGGAGTTCCCTGTTATCTAACCAAAGGTTGGCTCCTTCCAAAGTATCCTGTGGCACCCTGCTCCCATTTGTACTCATGGTACTAGCTCTGGGCGGGACAGGCGAGACCTACCAAATTTAGAAGATCATTTTGTGAATGGCCAAGGCCTTAACTCGCGTTATTTCTTTTAGCTAGTCCCGCCCAAACACCCCAGAATGCCCCATAACCCAACACATTTGAGTAATTTTATGCCAAGGCACGGAGGCCAATATTAAGCATTTCTCCCGTTGCAAATCACAGCAGCAACAATGAAAAAGTACTTCCAATAGAAGACTAAAACATTCAAAGTCCTTAAGATCCAGTATGTGGCACATCTCCCTTCCTTGTTGCTGCTCATAGCGGAGAAATTCACAACTATTTGTGCTTAATTTATCTATATGAAAGTTTTTTTTCTTTAATCTTATATGATAGTTTTCTTTTGGATGGGTTGTGAATGCTTACTTCGTTTATTATTGAATGTATTCATCAAATTTTAAATCTTTTAAATATCGATCAATATTTTAAGTCATTTAATTTCTCCAGAATGATTTTGCATGTATACCTTTGTTTTAAGCTTGTCTTTGTACCCCCCTTTTTATTATAAACTGACTCTGTAATTTGTTAGCACAGATTTAATCGAAGCGAGCACGACCTTTGCTTCACACTAGTGTGCATTACATTGATTAAAATACAAAGTTTGGGCTTCTTGCATAGGGAGAATTTCAGAACATAACTTGGGGGCTTAGTTTGGTTGACACTGGTAGGAGAGCTTTAATCTGGTCTGTCCCGCTGCTTTGACTTTGGTACCCATAGGTTCCAGATAACCAGAGCATGTCTTGCTTGAGGCACGCGAGGAATTCAGTTAACTCCAACATTTCAGTGCGTGATCTTACGCTGAACATTTATTAAGCGGACGCATGTAACGTACTTTACCATGCCTCGTAGCTTTTGACACTAATTTTAATTTGGAGTCTATTTTAATATGAATATTAACAAGACAAATTACTCACATTTTGTTACTCGAGTCACTAAGAGAAGTTTGTTGTTTTTAGACCACCTTAGTTGCATCACGACGCAGTGGCCATTTTAGATTGGTGAAAAGACATTTTACAATGTTTGTTAGGTAGCCATCTTTTGGACAAGCAAAAGAGGCAGAAGTGCGTTATTTTCTAGTCAGACAAAGAAGGTCAAGAGTGCATCAGACAATTGGAGTTCTCAATCCTGTTTTAGGAAGGTGATTTTTGGTCTTGCTTAAGTCTTCAAAGGGGATACAGTTTAGTGATCTATTCATTTTAAGAGATTACTAGAACCTCCTGCATTATCCACCTGGTTTGAACAAAGGACTCGAGATTCACGCTACTGACCATACTAGTGACCCACATTCCACCGGACAGAGCGGCAGCACCTCCTGTGTATACATATACAATTTCATCTGGAGATCATATTAGGATTGCTCGCATTGTCATGTATTGAGCTTCATCACAAGTATTCACTGCGCTGTGCTACACAACAGTTTGCCAGCCCTTGCCTCGCATTGGGCGCCCGGATGGGTCCCATGTAAGTATATTTTCGTTCTCTCACTTGTGGCACAAATCACCCACATTGTTGCGCAGACAACCCTTCAGATGTACTTTCATTTCTAGGTCCTGAAGAGACCCTACGCTGCACAAAAGGGTGGAAACATCGGCGACAAAAGCGAACCATTAAACCAGCGCTTATCACTGTATAAGAAACACTGTACATTCTGTATACTTGTAAATTGTCGACTTTATACATTAGAAACCATGCACATATATCACAAATGTCAGCTATTTTAGGCTCTATTTTTCACTGGGGACACTGCACACTATTGTTCCATTACTTCCTGTATATATTTTTACTAACTTTCTCAAAAACCATAAAAATGGATTGTGAAAAATAAAAACCAAGGTGTTTGTGGTCTCTCCTTTTGACATCACCCTAACCCTTTTCATTGCAATTGTGCATAACTATCAGTACATCATTTTGATATTATTCAACAGGAGCCATTGTTTTTTGCTATTAATCGGACTACCCTGGTTCCTTGCGAGTAGCGTGTCCCTTGCCCTTAGTTCTTGTTTTCTCTTTAAGGAACAGTTGGATTTCCTGCAACACTAATCACCTGAGCAGGGCATTCAGCAAATCCTGGTAAAGCTTCAAGTATTCATGAGAAGATTTTACTCATGTACAGTGCCAACCCAGTATAAGATATTCTGCATTGCTCAATATGGTGCCTTGCTTGCACGAAGTGGCAAAGCAGCACAATGTGCACTGTGCATCCAAGGACTCAAAAGATGCCTTTGTCTCTTAGAACCCCATATCGAGCTTCACAAATCAGTAAAAATTCTCATGTCACTACATTAAGGTTATATACTCTGCAAGATTTTCAAGTTGTTATAAAACAGAGTGGAAAGCGTGTCTTTAAAACCCCAATGCACCAAAGGTATTAGAGTAAGAAAACAGTTAATTACAAAGGCAACAAAATCTTTATTCCAAAATAACCAAGGTCACAGTCCAGTATAGTTACTAGGTTTGATTTTTATGCACATTGTTTCACATCCACTTCCAAATATTTAGTCCTCCGATTCAGATTCCTCCTCATCTTGGCTAATCTGGAAGTAGCGCAGTTCATAAGTTTCTTTGTCAGATGCAACCACTCGAAGCCAGTCACGGAGATTGTTCTTCTTAAGGTATTTCTTAGTAAGATATTTCAGGTACCTTTAAACAATATGCAAATTGTTAGCTGCCATTCATGGTAATGTCATTTTTCAAAACAGCCTGAACTTTAAGACTACTCAGTTTCCTTAATGCAATTTGAAAAATTACTAAACCTGAACTGTTCAAGTTACTGCGTTTATATCAATCCACATAATGCAATAAACACTTCTGTAAAAACCAGGCAATGTTTTTACTCTAAATATTTTCCACAAACTGTGCGACTAAAAGCTAACCAGACTGAACATCTCAAAACCAACAATTTTAACTTTGTTAGGAGATGGCATCAAGACAAATACAGTATCAGCAAAAGGAAACTATGACATAAAGCTCCCGGCATGGAATGGTACTTGAGCAGGAACAGCTACGCATACGGAGTGTAAGAAAACTGTCGCTCATGGTGTGCTGAAGTAAAAAGAAAATAGTTCTCCAAATGGGAGTAGTGGAACACTATCAATCAAAAGGATGGTAAAGAGATGAGCACCAGAGGGACAAAAAAATAGCAAGAAATTCACAGAACCCGAAGCAAGCATATGACTGTCAGAAAAGGTAACTATGGTAAGCAATTGGCTAGTCACAAGGACACAAACGAGCAATTGCTGTAGGAGACTTACCCAAACAAGTCAATGTCGAGTGCTGACTTAGGACATGAACTCAGTAGCCAGTCAAAATTGGGCATTTTAAGCTGGACGTTTCCTAATGGAGCAGGGTCAAACTGATTTGCATATAGCTGGGGCCAAACAGGTGGCATGGTGGGCAAAACAAGTTTGAACAATACCGCAAGCGATGAGTAGTGAGATCTATTACAATCATCCTATCACTGTGTAATAAAATTGGGTAAACCAATAGATGCCCTGCTGACCTTTCTAATTGTCAAACTGCTTTCATTAAGGTTATAAAACTGCAGTTGCACTATTGCAGTTATTTTAAAATGCAAGTGTAAAACCTGTCTGGACTTAGTTTGACAAGCATGCCTATTAACCATACAGAATATAACTTAATTTTAATGTGCAAATCCACCTACCATGATAAAGAAACTGCTTTTAATAAAACTAACCAAATAGATGAGTATAGGCCAACAGTGATAAATAGTGGATGGAGACCTAGCTATCTTGCTTACAGAAGCCCCAACTGTTTGCTTTGAATTCACTTAGGTCCACCTTTATTAATACAATTCATTTTTAACCGAGCAACTTGGGTTACTAGGACTTTGGGGGAAGATGTAGGGTGTTGTCCGCTGGTGCTCATCCTTTTTGCGTCACTCAACTTAGGAAATATTGGTGTGCCACTGAAAACAAGTCTGATGTACGAAGCCTGGCATAAAACAAAACTGGGCTCTGCTTCAGCTGTGGCTTTAAGCTCAGTACAGATTATTCTTCTAGTTTCCACTATAAAAAGGTTCAATCGCAAGCTGTGGGGTTCAGTATAGAAAGATAATTTGAATGATTCAAGTGTGGCCAAATTCAAACTTATAACAGGCTAGCATTGAAAGTGAACAGGTAAAGCAAAATTTCGCTAAAACAAGTTATTCAAAGGTTCATGGATGTTGGAGCTTTAAGAATGCTAGCATGGATCAACTACAACAAAATCCGAGAAAACGCTTTGTTTGGGTGACTGCAGATTTTCTACAACTCCTACTTTCTAACAATTTATAGCAGGTTCTGATCAATGACGTTTGTTAAGCAAATAAAAAAGTGAATGGCCTAATGGACTGTTACAGCACCCACTTTTTACCTGATAAATTCTCCGCACGAGTCCTCAAATGTTTAATGTTTCCCCTTTAAGGCTGGTACCCAGCATACTGGCACCCTTCCTCACATCTACAATCTAGCCATCCTGAATTATCTATGGTGAGCATTAAGACAGGGAAGCAAACTAACCATGAATTGTATGCACAAGTTTAATAATCAAACACCAAAGTTTAGTCTTCTGAAGACAAAAACGTTAAGTTGGCAACTAGATTGCAACAAACAAGTTGTCAAAAATAATGTGGGCCCTACACTGAGCAACAATTTCAGGACCTGATCTTGGATGTTAGGCTACAGCTTGTTTAACAGGAAATATTGAGGCCTAGCAATTTACCATCACAAGTCATACAATGGGGGAAATGGGACTCTAGGCTTTGTGTCTCCTTTTCCTCATTTGAACTTATTTGAGAGCAGATGTTTAAAAGCATGTTATGGGGTCATTCTTGTGACAATTCAGGCACCGAGTGTGAAGCTGATCCAACATTTGCAGTCACTTGCCTGATTAGGACTAGATATTTCTATAAACAAAATTTGTGGAAGAGCCACGGCTTGTGTTTGCTGGCAGGATTTTACAAACTGATCAAGGAGGTCAAAAATAACGAAACAGTCTTTAAATAGAGGTGCTCAATTATTTGGGGCATATTTAATCCCAAGATTGTAGAGCATCCAAACCCTTACTGGTAAGTCACACCCGAGTTTGTCTAATGACCTAGCCTACTTGGAAACTAAACTACCCCCAAAACAAACATTCATTGGTTAAGACACTGGTTTAAATGTGTATTTTTACCATTGGCCAAAAATAGCATAGAAATGATGGTTTGCAGAAAACTGAACATTTTGCTGTGACTAAGAATTCTTATATGCAAGACATTTAGGATTAGAGCATGTTTTACAAATATATGGATTGCAGAATTATCTTAAGTAGGTTTTAAAGACAAGTTGTGTGAATACATTAAAATTTAAAAAAGCATTCTGCACGCAGACAAATGGGGCAATATAAAGTAACCACGGAGTGTTTGCTCCAAGTTATTCAGCAAAAAGTGGCAATAGTACAGGTTATCACATAACGAGAGCTGCTACACAAAAGTTTATGCCAGCCATTCAACCTGCAGGAAAGCATGTCTGTGCAGAAGGGTATTCTACTACACTAGCTTCCTCTACCCACTGGAGGTGACAGATACGTACCTTTATGCAAATTCAACTTGTTCCGTAGACTGCAACACTAAACTATGAGGAGCATCTAAGCTCTAGTTATTAATTCACAATGTTAGGGTGGGGGCAAGGTGAGTTTTTTGCTTTGTAATTTAATGTATTGGAAATTATACCACTGAAGTAGGCATATTAAACATGTGTGAAAGCACTGCAAGCTTGGGCAACACTTTCGCCAAAGCATGGGAGTGCAAAAGGTACATGCAAATTCGGACTGAAATACCATGGTGACCTACTAGACTTAAGGCTTGACTGAAACAGCAGGCTTATATTTTACTGTCATGCGTAAGGTGCTAAAACCTCTGGTAACTGCAGGGAAAGGATCACATTTGAAAGTCCTGCGTAAGGTGCTAAAACCTCTGGTAACTGCAGGGAAAGGATCACCTCTACTTATCACACACTGAGCAGTGTACTTCCAGGGACAGGTAAAAAAATACACTCCATAGCTAGCAGGTCGCTAATTTATTTTTACAGATTGATATTACAGTTTATAGAAATGAATATAAACTTGCCTAAATCAAATGTGCCAGGTTATTAGTCTGAACCAAGAATAAATTGAATCAAAGCCACATTTCGAAAATAAACTAAAGAAACAGGCAGCAGCTTTCAATCACGAGTATACCTTTAATCTGAAGCATCTTTCGGGGTGAAAGGATATAAAACTGGTCAAGCATTTGCTATGGGGTATCCGTTGTACTGCAGATATTACTGGTAAGGTGGATGTTTGATCGGTGTGCTTCAATACAGAAAATTTCTCATGTGAGGGGGTGCTCTGCTTAGGAACAGTTTATGACTTAAAAGATGAAGATAGAGAATTGTCAGCAAAAGCCTTTTGAGAAGACACAGTGGAGGGTAATTGTTACTCTGGCATTCCGGAGCAGACAGGCCAAGTCATTCTAATGAAATCTCTTCCTTTAGCAATTGCTTAATAAATAAATGCAAAAACAGTTGGACAAAATGCAAAACAATGTCATACATTCACCCAAGTACAGAGATCTGGGCCTAAATCCATCATTTTTTGCTCACCATACCCATCGAGTTTGAACCCAACCATACGCAAATCAGTCTTGACCCTGTGCCTCATGGGAACAGTCCAGCCCGAACTGCCAAGCCTGGTCCTCTGAACTGGAAACCAGCATTCCAGGACCGGTTTCACCCCTCTTCAGCCAGGATAGCTTGATTCCAGTGGCATGGAGAGCACAGGACCCACGTCTGGGCATACCAAGTCATTTTTCATCCAACACTTTTCTGCTCATCCGCTCAAAATAAACCCCAGCAGGATGCCACTGCCTTCACTTAGTGTTTAGATGCGGTCGAGAGGCGTAAGGTATTTAAAGTATCCAGTATGACATGGTCCCTCCAGCCTCCCCTACACCCCACCTACTATGGCTCCAATGTATTCTTTCCCATTGCAGTGCACGAATGCTACCCCTAGGCAACCATATGTGCTATATATGCAACCAACACGTAAAGTTATTGCCTTTGTCACTGCCATACAGTGCCCTTGCCCATCGTCCCCCATTAAATGGTTTGAAATTTATCGGGGTCAGCAAAAATAAGCCACAAAACGTTTTAAAATAACGCTATGAGCAGATTTATATTACAAAGCAATGCAAAATCATGAGTAAAAAACGTAACCTGATCAAAGCAAAAATAGAAGATAAATATCTGAGATAGAAATCACCTTTTTGAGAACTGTTTTTCTGAGACCACTGTGATCTTGTTCTTCAATCGTTCAATATGAACAATATTTCCAAGGTTTCCTGTTTTTCCATTAACCTTCACTCTCTCCTTCAGGAATTGCTCCTATTAATAGAAAACAAAAAATAGGACACTAGGGAATGGTGCCCTAGGCTCATACTAGGGAAGTTAACCCTAGCAAAAAAATGCGTTAAACAATATCTATGCAAGCCAGTTTATAATTGTCAAACAATACGAGGCAACAACAGAACAAACAAATCTGATAGTATGACAAGCTTAAACATTTGAAAACTAAATTATGCATTAAGATAAAATGACGAAATTTAACAATTTTGCTAAGTGTAGTGTTACTAGTTCCGACTATCTTTCGTAATAAATATGCTTACAAAGTTGCTTGAGTCGAATATTCCATCTTCAACTGGATGAGTAAGATCAAGGATGAACTTCCAGCTTGCTTTCTTTGATTTTCTATCTTTCTATTAAAGGAATGAAAACAATGCTTTTCAGATATCAAGAAAGCACGAGCATTGATGCAGAATCAATTCCAACGAGAAGTCCGCATTCATATGTTCAAAAACAAATACTTTACAAAATGGCATAGTTGGACTTGATCATCATTATCTGAAATTACTTCCTCAAAAGTTATTCCGACCTCGGGGATATCAGTTTAATCATTACAATCATTTATGAACCTTACAATGAATCTAAATGCATCAAATTAGCACCACATTTTGTCAGTGTCCCATTACTTTTCTACTCCAGACAGTGAAAGGGATATGAAATGCTAGATAATTCATATCAGAATAGCCAATGTTCTAGTAAGAGTGGGACCTCGGACCATGCGTACCAGCCAGGTTTAGACCCACTTATGGAAAGAAGTTGTGCTAGAGGACTGGCAATAAAAAGGATGCATGCAGTAAGGTACTAAATCGTGGTCTGTTGAGTAGGTCTAATGTGTTAGCCTCTTCTTGAAGACGCCTCAAAAGATAGTTTTCTGACCAACACACAACCTCAGTAATCTTGCCAGTTGGGATTTTGCAGAATGTACTTTAAACATAACCCTTACTTCAGAGAGCTATAGCAACAATTCGAAGTGTATACTCACCTTCCCACAGCTTTCAAAACAATCATGTCAACTCTGCAGTAAAGGCACAGCAGTCTACTAATGTACATTCAACCTAGATAATCTATGACCTACTCGACATCTAACCATGTACTTCCGTCTAAACACCTTCATGCTGTATTCACCCTACACAAAAGTTACATCGCAAAATTACTTTTTAACCATCCAGGTCCTATATGTCCTAACTGAAATACTAATTTTATGGCAAGGCCCAGTGGCCAATATTATGTAGTAAACCTTTATTGCTCCTCACCCACCAGCAAAACGAATGAATTGGAGCACTAACAAAAGTCTAAAAACCTGCATATAAACTGAACACTGGCAGCCCTTTGCGTTACCATACCCAACATTCCATCTTTATATAACACTCCAAGCAAAAGTCCTATTCAATCATCCCTCCCTACCAATGTCAGGCAGTAAAAATTACATCTACACAACAAGTTAAATGTGGAGAATTCTGGGTGCAGTACAGGTTTAACACCAGCAAGGCAAAGGCAGGAATTGTTTTAGTGTATTTTATCTTTTATAGTCCTCCAAACCAAATTGTGAAAGACTAACATGGGGGAGTGGGCAATTAGTAGTTATGTATTTGTTGTGATCCTATGTGGGAAGAGTTTTGGCGTTGTGCTTCAGTAACTAGAGTGGTGCTTTTTAACTAATCCTAAAGCGCAAGCACCGAGAAAGGGCAGGTAAAAAAAATGGACAAACACTTAACTGTATTAGCTGACAGTTTTAATTTACTCTGCAGGTCTTGGGGGTTTTAAGGTTTCTGGTGTGCTGTTTTACTCCCACGCCGACTGCTACAGTCGGAATAATTATGTTACGTTTTACAAGGCGGACTAGCACAGGCACATATGCGGTTGGCCCGTAAGGGAAAGCATGGGTTTAAAACATATGCACCAACCTCGCCAGAAGGGAGGCAGGGTACTTTAACACCTTGGCTACTAGGCGTTTTCCCCCCCTGTGCTGAAAATTGCACTTCTCCTATATTCATGACGAGCTCAGCTCGTCATCAGCACAGCTCAACTGTGCATCATGACGAGCTGAGCTCGTCATGAGCATCGAAAGGGTTAAGAGTACACCGAAAAGGGATGGTCAGTGAAGCCCAGGTAAACCGAATAGCAGGTTATACAGGCAGCCCAAAAGCAGTCCCTAATAATTTATTTACAAAAAAAATTATAAGATGTGAAATCAGAGTTGAAATTAAACTTAAAAATAGATTAAAAATCAAATTTCTTACGTAGTATTCCTAGTGTATCTTACAGTGTATGGCCCTCTTAGAAGACTCCGTTTCGGAGACGTGTTAAGAAAGCAACACTACCGCGAGAAATTACAAGGGCAAAGATGATCATTTGAGTGCAGGATACGCTTGTCGAAGAACATGGAAAATTAAACAAACAGTAAACCTTATAGGAAGGTTTATAGTCTAATGCGGGCAGTTAATTAATACCATATATGCCAACAATTCAGATGAGTTTTCTTTTGAGTAGGGAGTCAGGAGAATGAAGTTCCAGTTAAATTCGAATTAAAAAAAAAGTTTTAAAAAGAGGCTATTTTGAGAATGAGACCACCAAAATAACCCGACTTTTAGCTGCAAAAAATCGTTAGGCTCGCCTCCCGCTTGAATCGGATCTACTGGCATGTAAGGCAATTGACGAGTGAAGAGCGCTGGTGCAGGCTGGGTAGGAGTCTTAAGAAACATTTTCGCTGGCAACCTAAGCTATATTATTGTAACATTGAAAGCTTGAGTGAGACACACGTGGTCAACTAACGCATAGAGCTGTCAAAAACAAGCAAATTAAGAGAACCGGTAAGTACCATACTAAAATGTAAAATCACGCCAGACTCACCGGCGCCATCTTTCAGATTTGCTAGGGGGCAAAAGGAAGTGACAGCGGCGTAACGAAGTTTTTATATACGTCGTGGCGTCATCACGTACACGAAACAGAAAAAGGCATGGAAGAAAGTTCACCGGTTGATTTTAGTGTGTTAGCTAGGTCGTGAAAATTAAAGGATTACACCAGAGGAGGCCATCTTTGAAACAAGATAAGTATTCTCGGTCAAAGGGACTTCCAAAGATTAATGAACGTCTTCCACGAACGACTTTCAAACGTAATAATTCACAGTTTTTCCGAATGCGCACAAGTGACAATTAAAAAAAATATACAAACATCTATACTGCATAGATTATACATTTTTAACGGCAAGGACATTAAACAGGAAATTTCTTCATGAAAGAGAATATATTTACTTTTCTATAAATATACTGTGCTTTTTTTCATTGTTTTTACCATTTTCTAGCCTTAGACGCCACCGTTCAGATATAGCGCTATTGTCAACAAGCGTCAGAAAATGTAATGTCCTTCTTCGATGTCTATGACCTAACTTGATGATGTTCATGGGCGTTAACGGCACTGGCTGGACAGAATGACTAACTTGTCTCACCCGGAGGAGTTTTGACTATCCTGTCTTCCCATAAATGCCGTCTGCGGTTTCGAGCCAGGATGTACAGTCATAGCAAATTCCACGAGGACCATTGTCCATGTTAATAGACGAGGTAGAGAACACAAGTTTGAAAAAATTGAGAAAAATAAAATCCTAGCTAGTGTGAAGGAAAATATCAATTCTGTCAAGGACAGGGAGACGGAGATTATACTTTGACTTTCTTTACTTTCTCTCAGCGGATAACAGACCAGCATTGGCAAAGACAATAGGTCTCCCCTATACTATAGCTATTGGCAATGTCTCTTAGCCATGTAGTACACCAGCGTGGCTGCTGTTCAGCATGCCAAAAGTGGAATGGAGTTGGGCGAATGGGGAGAAAGAAGGAACATGAACGTAGATGCCAGCATAGGAAGACATTTTAAAGGAAAGAGGGGGAAGTGACATTAAAAAAACAAAGAGGGAGAACGAGGCTTAATAGCCTGATAAAGAGTTAGACGACGAGAGGGGAGGCTGAGAGGAACAAAGACGGAGAAGGTGTGTGGTAAGTGAGATCGAGACAATGGTGATAAAAGAAGGTAGAAAAGGGGAGTGTGGGTGTGTGCTTTGTAAAAGGCGGATGTTCGTAAACTCATCACACTCCCTCCATCTCTTTTAAGTTTTTCCTTCAAATTGTCCTCCCCACCTCTAACTCTTTCTTCTGCTTGCACTTTGGGGATAACGCAGAGAGGTGGAAACCCAGCAAGAATGAACGGGAGAGAAGTAAAGAGATGAAAGAGAGGGAGAAATGAGAGAGAGAGAGAGAGAGAGAGACAGACTAGGGAAGTCAAGGTTGGGGTGGGGGGTTGCTTCCAACACACTGCATGTTACCCGTGGGAGTGCAAATATAAATCAAACGTGTTGGAAGTGTTGGCTTGACTTTTAATGAACTCAAGGTCACTCATCCAAAGTAACAAGGGTAAAGTTGGAGACTCAAGTGCTCCAGGAGCCTTTATCTACCCCTTTCTCTCTCTGTAACTTCTGAGAGAGCTGGGCTGGTGCGGACAGTACAGGAAACTAGCTCCTTCCTTGACAGTCTATGTGCTATGTATAGCGAGAGTGAGTGAGGCAAAGACTGCTGAGTGGTGGAGGGCAGTGTTAAACTAACACTGTCTCAATAAGGCCTTACTTCCTTCCAGCTCCTGCCACTTTAGTGCCAAATGGGGCGCAGAACACCTCACAGGCTATTTGTGGGTGCGACACAGCACCAAATGGTGGAAATATGGGATTGGTGAGGGCATTGAGGCAAGTGCAAAAAATATGAAATGCATAATAAATATAATGGTGCTGGAGCCTAAATATGCTGGGCTGAAAGAGAATGTAAAAGGAGTGCTTCTTTTAATGAAAAGTAAAAAAAAAAGAACCAACGCCAGATATGCTCCCACTACAAAAGTAGGAAGAAGGCTGGAATTAAGAAACTGCTGGTGGTGAAAGGATTTCAAAAAGAGACACTCGGCTTGCTAATCAAATTACAGGTCCTGATCAGGAGCTGATCTGGTTGACACTGTTCCACAGGATTATACCCTCTCCGGATTGGAAAGAATAGGCAAATGCGGATGTGGGCTAGCTATCATTTATAAGGATTCATGCCTCTCTCACATCGAATCATTAACCATTGCCTCAGATTCTTGTGAAGCGTTATATTTCATATTAAAAATATCGCCTACAGGAAAGTTATGTAGGAGTAGGCAGAGTCCTCTGAACCTTCCGGAACACCGTAGATTCTTATGTTACCACGTCTGTTACGGGCTTTGAGTTCAGCTGTCTTTTTTCATGTGTTTTGTGACTGATATGTCTGTGTTGGAGTCTTCCACCTCGCGTATTCTTTGTTCAGCTTCTGAGAATTTGGTGTTGATTGTGTTTATGTCAACCCGGATGGGAGCCATTTTCAGCTGCATAGCATTCATATTTTGATTAGTCGATTTTGCTAGATCGTGTACATCCACCAGCTTTTTCAGTATCATTTCCTTTTTACTATTTATGTCCGCTTTGAGCTTGATAGGAGAGTCTGGTAATGGTGGTTCAGCATTTGATCTTTTGAAGTGCGATTTGGAATCTTTTTCCGCCATACATGATCATTGAGAGGAGACACCTGTTATTACTACTATTATGCTGCTCTTCACTCCAGCTCCTCAAATTATCCAAAATGTATCTCAAAATTCTGAAACTTTCTTCCCAAAAGCTCCCGATAAGCGACCTCCCCCGCCTCACGACGGACTCCAAATGCGAGTCTTTTGAGATACATACATTTTGGATAATTTGAGGAGCTGATGCGAAGAGCAGGATAATAGTCCTCTCAAGAATTACCCCTAAGGCCACAGGAGTAGTGTGGCTTCGAATTATCGCCATACTTAAAATATAATGAAGTGAATTTTGTTCAGCCATGAACAAGTCGCATGTACAAGCATACTGAGGCGACGAAACACATGTTGGCTTGGGAACTGTTCACTTATTGAAAACACGAAGACGTATTAAAAAGGAAAAAAGAAAAGAGGAGAACATATGGAATGATTTTCTTGTGCTTTATGTATTACTAATTTTGGAAATTACTATTTAAATCTTACGTGTGCTTAGGTTTATAATTTATTGAGCTCCATAGTTTCAAGGATGGGGCTGGAAAGTTACAGCACTCGTGCGTTAAAGCGCTATATGTCTGCCAGATGTCCTGTATATGCCTGTAGGACCTATACTATTGAGTTTCCTGCCAAAGTCCTGCTAGAGTAAAGATTGTTAACGGAGTAAAGATTGTTTGGTTAGACTGTGGAGAGGTAGGGCGCTAGCTCCTCTTAGGTGGATGTAGTGCATGTGCTATTGTGGCACGCAGTTGGAGTGTGTAGAGTCTCAGTACGTATCTCATGGCTATGTGAGAAAAGGTTGCAGCCGGAGTATTGCGTTGCCATTTTGAAATCAACCGTCACTCTAGGCAGCTCGCAACAGACCTGAGGGTGGTTGGTTGGTGTAGGTTACATTGCTTAGACATAAGCTGAATGCCAGTGACGTGCCCATATATTAATGAGCTCTCCGTGCTGCATATGGTGAAAAACGTGCAAGTTATAGCCTGCGTGCCCGAATAATTTTTATCGCCATCTTAGGGTCAGGCAGTATCAGCGGTGATGCTGCTCTGATCTCAGATTTCTTATTGATAGGTAGAAGAAAGGATTGAATTTTTCTAACCTTGATGCTCCAGGGGTGCTCCAGTAGGTATTGGAGGAATCTTGGTGCTTGGTTGAGACCCCGTTAAACCTGCAGCGCATCAGCAGGTCTGTTTAGTTATTTTCGCCATCTTGCTTCAGCTTGCAGGTGAAGTGCACAGTGATTGCATGTATGGGTTCCAGATTGCACAGAATGCTCAATGTTGCATGTCTGCCATGCAGCAGGTCTTTAGGGTTCACAACACAGCTTCAGTGCATCGGGCTACCCTCTTGGACAGTGCGGATGTGTTGAATTTCGCCCCGCGCTGGGAGGAGAGACAGAATCAGGCGGCCATAAGCATTGCAGTCCAAGCCATGCTAAAAGAAAACAAAGCCCCTGTCCCGGATGGCTTCACAACCAAGTTTTACAAATCCTTCTCCAACCTTTCACAACCAACCATGCTCTCCCTATTCAACCACATATCCAATTCCGGCACAATTGAGGGTACAATGGCTGAAGCCAACATTATTGTGATTCCCAAGGATGGGAAGGACCCAACTCTGCCTAAAAACTGCAGATGGATCTCCTTGATAAATCTAGACTGCAAATCTATGCAAAGATTCTGCATTCAAAACTTAATGTATATCTTCCACAACTGATAAGCAATTCCCAATTTCTTTTTCTTCAGAACCACATGTCAAATGACAACACACTCCTCTCATGCCATGTCATTGACAGGGCGAGAAAATCACCCGCACTCTCTGTCACAATAACACTAGACACGGAAAAGGCATTTGACAGAGTAGCTTGGCCCTTTTTAGAGCACAGCTTAGAAGCCTTTAACCTGGGGGACACTTTATTAAAAATGTTCATGGCACTTTATAAAAACCCAACCGCGCATATCTCGATTAATGGCTCCTTGTCACACCTTGTCACGGTCCTCGGAAGCTTGTTTCCGGTCCAGGGAAGGCATGGCTTGGCAGTTCGGGCTGGACTGTTCCCATGAGGCACATGGTCAGACTGATTTGCAAATAGCCATGTCTGAACTGGGGTGGCAGAGTGGGCTAAAGAACGGTGATGGATCAAACCCAGATCTTTTGACTGGGTGTGAGTGTTTGATTGGTTCAGATGCTCCGTCCATCACCACCCCCTTTTGTACCGCTTTTGGCCGCCATAGGTGTGGCAGGGTATGCTCAGACGTGAGTCCCTTGCTCACTTTGCCACTGGATTCAAGCAAGCCGGGCTGAAGACGGCTGGAATGCCAGAAACCGGTCCTCGGAAGCTTGTTTCCGGTCCAGGGAAGGCATGGCTTGGCAGTTCGGGCTGGACTGTTCCCATGAGGCACAGGGTCAGACTGATTTGCATATAGCCATGTCTGAACTGGGGTGGCAGAGTGGGCTAAAGAACGGTGATGGATCAAACCAAGATTTTTTGACTGGGTGTGAGTGTTTGATTGGTTCAGATGCTCCGTCCATCACCACCCCCTTTTGCACCGCTTTTGGCCGCCATAGGTGTGGCAGGGTATGCTCAGATGTGAGTCCCTTGCTCACTTTGCCACTGGATTCAAGCAAGCCGGGCTGAAGACGGCTGGAATGCCAGAAACCGGTCCTCGGAAGCTTGTTTCCGGTCCAGGGAAGGCATGGCTTGGCAGTTCGGGCTGGACTGTTCCCATGAGGCACAGGGTCAGACTGATTTGCATATAGCCATGTCTGAACTGGGGTGGCAGAGTGGGCTAAAGAACGGTGATGGATCAAACCCAGATCTTTTGACTGGGTGTGAGTGTTTGATTGGTTCAGATGCTCCATCCATCACCACCCCCTTTTGTACCACTCCTTGTCACACCCACTCACCCTACAACAAGGCACGGGGCAAGGCTGCCCTCTCTTCCCATCCTTATTTCTTTTAGCACTATGATCCCTTTTATTCAATATTAAAAAACGCCAGCGATCTCCGGAATTAGGTTCAATGATATTAACGTTAAATTAGCCGCCTATGCAGACAATATTTTGGTAGTCACAGAAAGCCCTGGTCCCTCCAGACAAGCTCTCGTTTCCACAATAGAACTCTACTCAGAATTCTCGGGGTACAAACTAAACAGATGCAAATCAGGGGTGAAACCCCTAAACATTCATTGTAGAAAAGAAGTACTAGGCTCATCAGGCTCATCTTGGCAGACCGGCTACATAAAATATTTAAGTATAGAGTTTGAATCTGACCTGATAGACACCATCAAACATAACAAAAGCATTACCCTTGAGAAAATAAAAGGACTCCTAAACACATGGTCCCCTACGTTCATTACTTGGTGGGAAAGAATTGAAATCATAAAAAATTACGATCACTCCTATAAACAATTACCTCATCAGCATGCTTCCTTGACTTTTATCAGAAGAGTTTTACCACAAACGTGAACCCTAGCTTTATATGGCAAGATAAAAAAGCTAGAATTGCCTTGACAAAACTCAGGCTACACAAATCACTAGGTGGAGTTAATCTGGCCTCTTCAGAGATTATCAAACTGCCTTTCTGGCCAAACAAGGTTCATACCGGATTCACCCCCCCTACTAACTATACTCAAGTTTGGTCAGAAGTATAAAAGGCGATATAAACTTCGTCTCCCAAACACAATGCAATTAAACAAAAAGATAACAGCCTTCAGACAAAACCACTTTACCAAGCCCATAACAGACTCCGATTGGTCCAATATCTGAAAAATCAGTCAGATCTCAGAAAATCTCACCTGTACTCTCTCAATCTAAATTCTGGCTCATTCATAAAATATTCTGGACCCCATCCCAACTACACTCATTAAAAATTCCAGGTGACCTCACTTGCTGGAACTGTAAAGAAGAAGTAGGGGACCTTGCCCACCTCATCTTCTATTGCACATCTCATTCACTGTTCTGGAATAAAGTCTTCTCTTTTTTATCGGATCTCTTCAAGTACCACCCTAAGAAGGAACTTGCCTTCCTCATTAAGGGCTTTCTCAACGCAAATCTAGATAGCTTATCCGACCAGGCTCAGCTAGACTTGCTTATAACATCTGCAGCTAAAATTGTTTTTTCCAACTAGAAAAGCACACACAAAGCCTCCTTCAACAACTGGATCATTTGGATCAGCACATTAGGGACGCAGACAATATCTCACTCCAAAATTCTCCATGGAAATCACCCTTTAATCTCATCTGGGATAGGCTGGACAACTATTTTGCTACCAGAAAGCCTTGTTGAACCCCTCTCTTCACAGCCGTCTCTCTTTATTACATCC
The DNA here is from genome assembly GCF_964263255.1 of Lissotriton vulgaris. NCBI lineage: Eukaryota > Metazoa > Chordata > Amphibia > Caudata > Salamandridae > Lissotriton > Lissotriton vulgaris. The sequence goes on from NW_028253124.1 coordinate 180,990, forward strand.
CCTTGACCATCACTCGTGATCAAAGCCAAGTCTATCACCATTGATATCTCCTACCTCATACACACTGCCCACAATTACCACATGATGGCGCTGGTCGAATCACAACACTTATGAGTCGCCCTAAAACAAAGTTGCCCTCAAACTATCAGGGGACTGTGGTACCACTTAACGCACATAGGTCCTAAGGATAGGCAGACCAGTGGTTACAACGTACACATCCTATTCGCTGATGCACCATTTACTCCAGACTACAATACACAAAATATAGTGTTCTTACCATTTGTATCACCACCTACTCGCCAGCAACCGGCTACCACATCACATAAATCCTAAAATATATTCATTTACTCGGAAAAGTGTGAGAAACACTGTCCCCTCCCGTCATTCCCCCACTATTATTATGATTCAACCATTCTGACTCTGTCTAACTCAATATCTTCACCCCTATTTTCCTCATGTTTATTTTCAATTGCATACTCTCATTCCATATATCTCTTATGTATGCTTTATATATGCTTTATATATGATTTAGGATTATGTATGTATGGTTTCTGATATGCCTTGTTCATGTTTTACCCCTTTAAAATCAAGAAAAGTTTTGAAATAAAAAATATCTCCTACAGAATCATTTGCGGGAGTCCCGACCTACTGGCCTCCTGGACCTAGGTCTTCCTTCATCATGGAATTTGCTAACCTTATAGAGCCTCACCTTGGAAAACTTCATCTTACTCTTTTGGGAGATTTTAATTATCATTTGGACAACGCCTTTTGTAAGATCTTGCAAACTTTTAAAGATATTATGCTATGTTGTGGTTATACCCAATTAGTAAAAACTGCCACTCATGACGCAGGACATATTTTTGATGGCATCGTCTCTAATGATTATCGAATTAGGGTGGGGGAACCTCTTCCTCTCTCCATCATGCAGTTCCTTTCTTTCTTGTGCTCCCAGTAACTAAGGAAGGTGCCAGAAAGGGGAACAGTAAGGTGCTTAAAAGAATTTTTAGAAGTATCGACAAGGAATCCTTTCCTTTAGCCCATAAGGAAAGTCGATGGACTGAATATAGTGACCCCGACTTGGCAACCACAGAGTACTCTAATTAGCTTGGGGCAGCAGTTTATTCTCCTGTTCCTCTTAAAGAAATTTATATAGGTAGAAAAAAGTTTACGTCACCCTGGTATTCATAAAAGCTTAGGATACTCAAGCAATCCTGTCGCCGCCAAGAACACATTTGGCATAAACATTATGATCCATCGTAAAGAATAAAACATAAATCTAGGTTGGCAGAATACAAATGAGCCATTCATTCAGATAAATCATCCTATTAAACTCAGATGACATCATCACTCAAGTCCTGGAGAGATTTATTTATTTTTATTAGCTCACTATCTAACCCACCTACTTCGGCACATAATGAAAGCTCGCATGACTTTTGTGATTTAATGGCTAATTACTTTCACTCCAAAATTGCTAAGATTTACTCTTCCTTAGATAGTATCAACTCTCAGCCTTTCAATTCTGCCCAAAGTATTAATCTTTCATCCCTTAGTCCTTCTCATATCAAGAAAAGGGATTAGTGTCTGTCGGCCTTTCTCCCTCTTTCACACAAACAGATGATCAACTTCTAGATGGGATCAAATCAGGCTCCCCTTTGGAACTTGCTACCCTAAGCTGATGAGGTTAGGTAGGGATATTATCATTCCCTATCTCACAGCAACTCTCAACTTGTTCATTTCTTCTGGACAATACCCACTTAACTGGAAAACAGTGTTCATCAAGCCCCTATTAAAAAATAATAATAATCTGATTCAACAGAATTTAAAAACTACCCATCTCTTTAATTCTGGTTCCTGCCAGGATTCTGGAGAAACATATTAATGCCTAGCTGAGTACGAATTTGACGCAACAACATCTATTTGATGCTTCTCAGCATGGATTCAGAAGTTGCCATGGGTCTGAAACTGCATTCCAGTCTGTGATCATACACCAACTTCCTTGCTCCTTCTAAACAGTCAAGACAACCACACAGATGACAAAAAATGGGACCACAAAGAAGAAATCACTGTTCACTGTTGAAACCATACATGAGCTGTTTAACCAATCATAATGATCACAACTGTATGTCTTTAACCAATCATAATGTCCACAACAATATATACAGGGCGTCATCTTCCGCTAGTACTTTTTCTTTGTGTGAAAAGTACTGCAGAATCTCATCACCTGGGTGTTGTAGAACCTCATTGCTTCTCTTCGTTAGCTGAAAAAACAGAACATAATTTTCCTACATTAATTCCTGGATTAATTAACCCGGTCCTTGCAAGATGTCCTGAAATGTTGGAGGAGCTACCGGACAGTCGATCGACATCTCGAGGCGATGAGGGAGCCAAGCCTGGGATCTCCGCAGAGTTGTCACTAAAATTAACTCTGCTCGTTGACACCTGGTATACATCGCAACTCTGGCAATCATGATGAATAGAGGGAAGGGGAAATTCAGCCCCTCACTCCAATCCTGATAAAAAAGTATCTACTGCAGTGGCTTCTGGGTCCGCTCCCCACCAGAAGAATTGACAATCATGCACATTCAAACACAAGTCAAACAGATCCCTGATTGGCAAGTCCCAGATGGGAGACCTGGGAATGAAGCCTCCAGTCGCTGGGATCCATCAGAAAATGTGAGTTCCAGTCTGCCTCTGTGTTGGCAGTGTTGGGAAGGTGAATTAATGTCACTAAAATCTCCTTATCCAAGAAGTAGTGCCAAAACACCATAGCTATTTCCGCCTGAGTCCTCATCTCGTGTCCCTCGGTATGTTCTCAGATTGTTACGCTGAGATATTGTCTTTTCTCAACGAAATAGAACACCTCACCAGGCTAAGAATCGCAAAGGAGCCTGCCAGCAACTCTAGGCAGTTGATATGTAGGAGCTGCTCGTCCTGTATCAATGTCCCCCCTGTCGAGATGTTCCTGCATTTGGCATCACAGCCCCAGTGGCTGGCATCCGATTCGATCACCACATCTGGGGTTGATCCATGATTCACCCGGACGTTCAATGCCTCCATGTGGTTCAATGATTAGCAACCACAGGGGCTGTCCAAAAAACCCAAACCCGGGACAAGCAATCTATACACCTAACAATAGGTTCAGGGAGAAGGAACACTAAAATTAAAATACTTCCAACAATTCAACGGAAGAGACAAAACAAAAAGGAAGATAGAGATGAAAAAATAAACAAAAAGGTTAAAGAAGCCCTTTAGAACAAAGTAGTAGTATCAAAAATCACATATTTATTTTGTCATGTATCAACAGTTTCTTAAAAACAATTAGTTAAAGTACAGATGTGTTCAAGACAAAAAATGCTGGTATACAAAAAGGGGAAAACATACAAACCAGACAAGTGGCATACACAAACATTACATATCGGGATAAAGGAACAACATAAACATAGATATTGTTTCCTTAATTCAAATTGAGCCACAAAGAAGCATCAACGGCGTTTCGACTCATATTATTGTACGGTCATCTTCAGGACTTGGAATTATTCTTGAGCAATATTTATCTTCAGCTTAAAACAGAGGAAGACCTATCTTTAATTAAGGTCATCCATGGATACTTTTAATGGTGCATGTAGCGGATATAGACACCCTTCATTGAACTGACATCACAATATCTCAGCAGTGGCCACAAAATTTCAACCAACTGCTCGCCTCATAGTTTGGCAGTCCTCGTAATTCAGGCAGCCCAGGGGTCGCTCCGAGTCCGCAGCCGCAGCAAGGTGATTCAGCCACCACTTTATCTCTGTCCTTGCCTCTTCTGTCCAGGTTATCTCCTCCTAGTAAGATACTCCCCTTTGGCGGTGGTAACGCTTTTGCTGTTGTAATTTCTTAGTGCAACAGTCCTGGAAATATGGCCTTGATCGAGGAAGACAAAATCCCTACTATCCTTGCCAGGTGACATAGGGAGATGCGATCGAATGATATAAAGGCTCTTAACTCATTGTGGACTACTCAGATTTTGGTCTTGGGAATCTACAGGGTCACTGCTAGTGCATCAAGTTTGAACCCAAGGAAGTCCATCCTGTGCTTCAGCAGCAAGTTGACTTTGAGTTGTTGAAAACGAAATCCAAGTCCTTCAATTAGTGGACTACCATCTGCACTTGATGTATGATTGTGTCCCTGTCCTGGGCCATGATAAGCATGTCTTCCAAGTAAATTATCAATCTGCAGCCCCATGATTGCAGCTAAGCAACCACTGGTCTGAGAAGCACCAAGAGGCAGACTACATTCCAAAAGGAAGGACCTAGAAGTCCCATATTTGGGATCGTCAAAGAAATTGAAGAAACCTATGATGGGGCGGATCCGTGGTAATCACCATATAAGCATCTTTCAAGTCCAGTCTGACCAGCCTGTCCCCTTGTCTGAGGAGATCCCTCTGACAATATTACTGGTCGCAACCCCTTGCCTTTCTTGTTTACAATGAAAATGTTGCTCAGAAATCCCCTTGGGTGGAGGAAGGATCTTTCTAAGGCCCCTCTGGCTTCTACATAGTGAACCTCCATGTCTTTAATGGTGGAAACCTCCTCTGAAAAGGAAAGGGGCAGCAGTTTATATGGCTGTCTTGGGCTACCCCAGAATTCTATGTGGAACCCTTGTACTGTCTGATTAACCGATGCATCTGAGGAAATCTCCCACTTGTGTGGCTATTGTACTGTTCTGCTCCCAGTTTTGCAAGGGAAGAAAATCTTGTTCTCACCTGAGGAGTATTGTTTCCTCTACCACCGCCTCTCAAGGTGCAGCCTGGATGAATCTGTTCTTGGAAGGAATGAAGGGGGTATAGTTCCACTGGTCATTCCAGTCAGAACGTTTGGAACCTAGGTTTCCGCTGGAACCATGGTGGAAAAAATGGCCAGACAAACAGCCCTATCCTCGCCCGGTCCCTCAAAAACCTCTGGAGCCGAATACCTTTTTAAGTGAGGCCTGTGCCTTTTCTAAGGCTGTGAAGGCCTTGACAAATATTGCCAAGTGTTTGACAAAGGCCTCTCCAAACAATTGGCCTTTTGCCTAAGAATCTGCCTTCGTAGAGGCCAGCTCTCCCAGTTTCAGATCCAAGCGAAAGAGGAGAGAACGTCTCTGCTCAGTGGATAATGCAGAATTTGCGTTGCCCAAAAGGCACATTGCCTTCGGTGCCCAATCTGAGAGAATCTTAGGATCAATCAGCTCTCCCGTGGCTTCTTCTGCCTGTAGGAGAGTAGGGTCTGCTATCCTATGGTCACCCCAAATTTTTGCTTTTTGCTTCACTGGTTTATGACTTAATGTGGCTGTGGGCCTGCTAATCAGACCCACAGCCTGCTGTTCTCTCTCTAAATTACTGCCAATGCACTTTAGGTGCATTACGAATTGGAACTGGTTCACCTTATTGGCCCCTGTAACAGTGTACCCTAGGTACCCAGGGCATAGGTGTTTCCAAGGCCTACCAGGGGCTGCAGCATGTATTGTGCCACCCCTGGCCTGGCCTCCATATTTGACACAACTGGCTGATCACTCAGCTGGGGTAAGTTGGTGTAATCACCTCTTACTTAGGTACAGTATACCTGTGCCTAACCCTAAACTGGACACATATGTTCCTATCAGCCACTCCTATGGAAGGCCTCATCAATCCTGGAGGCAGAGTGCTTGGAAATATGTGAGATGGTGCTCTAGCATGAGTTGAGCCTGTCTGCAGCTGTCGGGAACCACTCCCTAAGCTGTTCCGGGATATTGCCATACCATATACTCTTAAGTGCATTATAATCCTCGCGGTTAAATGCTATCTTTGGTTTGGCTTCATCAAAACATGTTGAGTAAGGTGTCATACGAATTGGAATACTATCCCCTCGACAGTTCTGTCGACGGGGATAGCATTCCACCCTTCTAGAGGGACACGACATGTGTGTAGCCTTAACCCCGGTTAAAGTTAACCCGAGCCTCAGCATCACAAAATGGATGCTGCCACCACAGACACGAGTCTGGCCTCCTGCTGCTGACCGAAACTCGGCAGATGGTGGCCTGGACAAAGGGTTTCCTGCCTTGGGAGGTGCGAGCACCACCCCAGACAGGGTTTTGTGTATTGGGTAGGACAGGGCTGAATAGAATCAGACATGCCCGGGGCACACAAGGTGTCCCCGTGCATAGGCCAGTCCAAACCGGTCCTGGGACTTTCCAGACCCAGGCCTGGCGAGGAGCTGGACAAAGGAAAGGGGGTGTAACCGCCCCCCTTCCTGGTTCCTCCCAGAGGAGGGACCTAGTTGGTGATCCACCCCTCAGATTGGGAATAAGAGTGGGAGCAGTGCCATTGCACAGCAGATCATCCTGAATCAACTTTACACAAAGAAGAAGACTGGACTTCGACATTCTGCTGCTCAGAAGACTGAAGAGAATCTCCCTCGTGGCCTAGGAGTGGCTACCCTGTGAAAACAGGTACCAACCAGCGAATCGACGTCTGCTTTGCCGCCGCCTCCTGCCGGAGCCCGAGCCCAGAGCCCGACAAGAACCAGACTCCCAGACCTCTCAGAGCCCGATCCACAGTCCCTGCAAAGAAGGGACCCGTGGAGGCACCGAGTGACGTGGGACCGGCCATCTTGGAAGGCACTCGAAAAGCTGACTGCGCAGCATCTGAGGCATCCTCGACGTTGTGCTTTGGGGACTGAGAACCCCCACCACCGAGCAGCCCTTGCACCGAAGATCAGCCCCCCAGCATCTCCACGATCTGCGTGGGGCCCTTTTGTATTGTGCCACTCGACGCGCCATCCCGGCCACTAGCCATGTGGTCAGCGGCCATCTTGGTGACGAAACCGACGAACTACACAGCGGGTCTGGTTGCTCCAGACTCCCCCAAGCTCCTGTGAAAAGGAGCACTCGCTCTGACCTTGCTGGTCCGAGTGTTAAGCATCTTTCGATTCCTGCGTGGCTTGCATTAGCCAAGGCTGTTTGCTCCGATCAAGTTGCCGACACCGCCAACAGCGAGAAGCCTGCGTGGGACAGCTCGTGACTGACTCCTGGACGTCCTCGACCCCCGGTGTCCACGTGGCTGCAGAGAGAAGCTACCCGACAACGCCTGTTTGCACCCGACATCGCCTGGTTCCAATCTGGTTCCACGGTAGTCACTGGCTAGTGACTTTGAACATTGTCCCCTCTGCTTTCAGGTCTTCACATCTTCAGAGCCACCCTTGGATCCACCGGAACTCTTCACATCGAGCCGCCTGCAGCATCTTCAGCTCCAAGCACCATCGACCAGCGTGACGAAACCCGACACTACTTCGACCCTGTGCACCCGCTTCCTGTGGGTGAGGTAACTCAGCTCCGCCGGTGTTCCTTCACTGGTACACAGGGCCTGTGTCTTAAGTTTCAGCGTTCTAGGTCACTCGGAAGGTTCCTAACTATCTAACTTTGTACTTTTTACACACCATAGACTTTACATTGGAAAGTGCGTGCACTTTGAACACTGCACCCGAGTCCCGCGGGCCTTTCCCGACTTAGTCACTGCTAGTCTCGAATAGCTCCAGCGATTCCCAAGGCCCTAGGCCTGTTCCCTTTCTGATTGGTATCTCTTATACCACTTTCTTAGTATATGGTTTAGGTGGCCCCTAGGGCTCATCCATATTGTGCAACTTTTGTGTATTTTAAACTGTCTTGTGATTTAACGCTTGTGCTTCTGTGCTCATAAAGAGTCCAGGGGATTTTATGGTTAATAAATCAATATATATTTTCAATATATATCTGTGTGGTGTCCTTTCATTTGGTATTCAAGGGGGTTGTGTATGGTAATACAGCTGGCTTCACATGCCTTTCAGAGTTTAGCCTAAGACTGCTTTGTCCACGTTACCACTAGGATAACTGGTCTACAAGGTTGAATTACAACCATCATCATAAGGGTTGCTTGGCATGGTACAAAGTGATCACTAAGAATTAGTGAGCATTATATACCAGGCCAACTTCTCACACTGCCATTTCCATAATTTTGGTGATTTGTTCAGCAATATTAAGCAACTTCTCCAGGCATGAGCACCAGGACCTATTTATACCCTTTTGGGGTCTTTAATAAGCTTGCCGATGATGATGACCATAGTGGTGCCTATTTCTGGGGTGGGAGGGACTCTAACCTGTATGGAGGGAATTGGGTATTCTGCCATTAACTTGTTATGCACCTCCTTATCCAAGGGGCGTCTGAGGCATTGCTCAAGGTAATAAGCCACCTTGGAAGATGGTCCTCTCTCCAAGATGTAGGATGTCATATGTCCTTGGGATCAAAAAGGCCTTTCGATACATCGTGATCATCGGGGCTTGTGACTGTATTAGTCTCCAGTTTCTTTTATTAACCTGCAGAGGGATGTACCTCTCTCGCATGTTTGGCGCCTTGTCTGATTCAAAGGAGGAGTGGGAGTCCATGTCCTCATTGTCCTGATGTGACCAAGATGTTCCAGAAAGGGTGTCGTCTGTAGGAAAAAGGCCACTAGGACCTGCTTCCCCCTAGGAAAGGTCCAATTTTGTAGTTTGAAGGAGGTGGCACAATTTCCTGAACGTCTCTGCCAGTGTTTTAGAGGGTTGAAAACCCCAGATGCAGGCCTCACCAACACCTAAAGGATGTGGCTGAGGCAAAGCACCTATAGAACTCTTAGGATTCTAGGCGGAGGCACCTTGCTGTTTCTGTAAGGTCAATACCATTGAGTTATCCACAAACTGAGACCATCAGGACTATCAGTTCTGCCAGTTCAAGGTCAATGGCCCGTAACTGCTCCTCCTGTCGCCCATACACATGGTCATCTTCCATAGTGAGTCCGAAAACCTACCACTATGTCTCAAATAGTTATATGGGGTAAAATACCTATTGCTAGGATGTGCTGCTCGAAGTACTGTCACTACAACGCTGTTTTCGCCCTAAAATCATTTAAATTAGCATGTCGGCCGATTCAAAATGGCCAACGCGACTTGTCAGGTAAAAGCAATCAATAGCGATAAAGAAGTACAATTGCTCCGTGTGTGAAGAATAGCTTTGGGCAGCTGTGCTGTTGAGAATAAACAATATCACTCTCCCTTTCCACCTTATTATGCATTAGCTGCCTTCGAGTTTGGACACTGAAGGCTGGCAGGAGAGAAAATGAAGCCTCACCGAAAAGGGAGGTGGCGTGAGGTGCGGCTCCGCACCGTAACCTAACAAATCTGCCAAATACAGTACAAGAATAAGCTAGTCAAAAATCATAAGCACGAATGTGCCCGACAATAATGATTTTTGAGGTAAAAATGAATAAAGAAGTATCAGCACTTATCTGAGGCTGCCATGAGCAGCAAAGAAACAGGACAAATGGAAGACGCGCCCCCCTCATATACTGTTGTGGACATTATGATTGGATGAAGACATACAGTTGTGATCATTATAATAGGTTAAACAGCTTATGTGTGATGGTTTTAGATTGTAGACATGACATTTTTAGGGCTCGCCTGCTGATGCGCTTCTGCGCATCGCTGGCGAAGCTCTATTATGGCTTATCCAGTGTTTAACCACCACTGGCGATTCCACTGGCGATTCCTTCAAGTGCATGTGCTTTTTAGGTCATTGCGCAAGCGCAAGCCCTAAAAAGCGCGTGCACAATGCCACCAGCCGCCTGCCTGCCTGCCTGCCTCGCATTACCACATCAAAGTCAGCCCAGCCCTCCTCCCAACAAGCTTCTCAGCATGTGCTCTGCCTCAGGCCGGCATTTCTCCTCCCCATATTATTCACTGCTCCTGCTGATGCGCTTCTGCGCATCGCTGGCGAAGCTCTATTATGGCTTATCCAGTGTTTAACCACCACTGGCGACTCCACTGGCGATTCCTTCAAGTGCATGTGCTTTTTAGGTCATTGCGCAAGCGCAAGCCCTAAAAAGCGCGTGCAAAATGCCACCAGCCGCCTGCCTGCCTGCCTCGCATTACCACATCAAAGTCAGCCCAGCCCCCCTCCCAACAAGCTTCTCAGCGTGTGCTCTGCCTCAGGCCGGCATTTCTCCTCCCCATATTATTCACTGCTCGGCCTGCTGCTCCCCATGTGTCTCGTCACCCTTCCTCCCTCGTTGGTTTTTGAACGCCTATTTATAACAGTGAAAGCATGTTGAAACTTGAGAGGTAATTTTAATGTGTGCGTATCATCAGCTTTCAAGCACAGGCGGATTAAAGGTCGAGTACGGATAGGAGATTCGGAAAGACAACACATATTGCATTACAACAATAATATTTCCAACTACCACTGAGACACGAGGCAGGACATAACTCTCCGTTAGCTGTGCAACACCCATTATTCCCCAAACAAACTGTTATTTGTGTACAAACCCGCTTCAGAGTACAATCTGCGGGATAGAGAAAAAAGCAGTAGATTTTATTATGCTCGAGGGCGCGCGGCAGGACATCACTTCTACAGAGCAACCCGGTCTAATACTACGCAGCAGACACGTACTTCGAGGGACGGCATTCTTTAGGGAAGGGCCTGGGAGCTTTCTAGCAGACAATTTAAAAGGATGCTGGCTGCAAACTTCTTAGCACCATTTCCACGCCACACTGCTCTTGTTTACCCAAGGAGTTTACCGCCCCCCGGCTGCTTGTTTTCTCTTGTTCTGGACTCGAGTGTGTGTCCCTTTGAGACTCCTCACATAATGGAGGGCTTGTCTTCCCCGAGTTTAAAATTATGGTGGACTATGCCGCTTCCTTCCCAGATTCTTCGCCTTACTGCTTTACTTAACTTTTTATCTGCTTCCCTGTATTTGCAAGCCATTTGCTTTCCCACACCTTGTTAGACGAGGGGTTGGCCAGCGCCAGCGCCAGCAGCGTCATATTACTTCTCCAGATGGGGGCGGGGTATTGGGACCACTAACGCACTGAATGCACTTAGCTTTTTTTAACCAAGGAGTTTACGATCTGTTAAAGCACCAAGCACGTTACATACTGTGATGTTTGCACACTTCATCTTTGTACTGTAGTTATCTTATTCGTCCAGCACTTTCATCCAGCAGGGCGCCCTTGACTCCCTAACATCAGTACTGTACCCCACCATAAAGCTCCAAGCATACTGTATCCCAGGGGTGGCTGGTGACATTTGAAAGTGGTGGGGCGTAAACTAATTTGCCTATTGCACCGCAAGCGAGCGAGCGAGCCCGCACCACCTTGCATCCATCCATACATCATTCATGCATCCACCCATCCATTCACCCACCCATCCATCCTGCATCTATATATCATTTATTCATGCATCCACCCATCCATCCATCATGCATCCACCCATCATGCATGCATCCATCCATACATCATTCATGCATCCACCCACCCATCCACCCACCCATCCTGAATCCATACATCATTCATTCATGCATCCACCCATCCATGCATCCATCCACCCACCCATCCTGCATCCATACATCATTCATTCATGCATCCACCCATCCATCATGCATCCACCCATCATGCATGCATCCATCCATACATCATTCATGCATCCACCCATCCATTCACCCACCCATCCTGCATCCATACATCATTTATTCATGCATCCACCCATCCATCCACCCACCCATCCTGCATCCATACATCATTCATTCATGCATCCACCCATCCATCATGCATCCACCCATCATGCATGCATGCATCCATCATTCATGCATCCACCCATCCATCCACCCACCCATCCTGCATCCATACATCATTCATTCATGCATCCACCCATCCATCCACCCACCCACCATCCTGCATCCATACATCATTCATGCATCCACCCATCCATCATGCATCCACCCATCATGCATGCATCCATCCATACATCATTCATGCATCCACCCATCCACCCATCCTGCATCCATACATCATTCATTCATGCATCCACCCACCCATCCTGCATCCATACATCATTCATTCATGCATCCACCCATCATGCATGCATCCATCCATGCACCCATCCACCCACCCAACAACCATTAATGCACCCACCCTGCATCCATCCATCCATCATTCATGTAGTTTTATGACCATATAACTTGCACACAGCTTGTCAGTGTTCAATACCAGTCTCGAACCTTGTACTCCAGCACCAATGATACATGATTAATATTAACTGTTTTTAAAACATGTATTTATTCGACACCAATTTCACACCTTAGTCGGAACATCATTTTTATTTGTTTTTTAAAACATCTATTTATTTAACACCAAAGCAATGTATAAATTTTGATGGCTCGATAAGAGGCTCGAACCTGGTTTCACAGCACCCAAGTTGGCCGCGCTAACCGTCAGACCACATCCTCTCCCCTTTGGTGTGGCCCTGCAGTTTTGATGGTACATATTCATACCAAAGTCATGTATACATTTTTACAACTTCGTGCCGTGAAATAAACGGGTGACCTGGAATAGACGCACACATTTCTGCAGCAGATGCTTTAACACACTGAACTATCTCAAGTCATTTCAGCTTGCGGAGTTAATGTGTGTCTGAAAGGGTAAAGAGAACCGTGCCAAGGAAGTGCGTCTAGGTCCAAAATAGCTGTCTATTCGCTACTGGTCGAATTTCTACGCAGACGACCTTTGACATATGTACATGGCCAAAAGCAATATATTAAATTGCATTTGCTTACAGATTAGACTATTGATTAAAGAAACAACTAATTCTGCGTCTAGCACTCCTTGCAGGACCCGGGCTTTAGTATTGACCAGCCAATCGGATTGGCTGGGGGGGCACCATGACTGCTCGCCCAGTCGCCCTGTTTAACCCCGGAGGCTGCGGCCCACCCCCTGGTCCTCTCTCTAAGGGGAACTGCACAGGGGAAACAATCTGCGCATGCGCGGGCTAGTTTCTGCCCAAAAATACACTTGCGCAGCAGGCCCAGCCATCCCCAACCCCCCCCCCCCCCCCCCGCGCGCACTCTGGGAAAGTCGGGAGTCTCCCGGATTCCCGGCCGGCGGGTAGCGCAATTATTTTAATGTTAGCATTTGTATATTAGTTACGATGCGGTGGGTCCATGGAGCTTAGTGGGGCTACGCCCCTATGCCCCAATGGACGCACCGCGCCTGCAGTGTATCCCACCATAAAACTCAAACGTTTGGTTAAAAGTAACCCATCACATACCAAGATTGCAGCAGTGGTTCCCTCTGAAAGAAAGCATCGCTCTGTATATCAAGGCAAGTGATGAAAACATGGCTTGCACTTTGCTTTGTCTAGTTTCAGTCAAATAAGGATCTCCCTCTACACATCTCCCCCTCTGCCATTACAAATTATATAAATTATTTAAGTATTAATTATTTAAAGAAATTAAAAGCATTGTTATTTGTAATATCAATACATCTAAGTCACGTAAATACAAAACATGTTGCATTACAAATGCTATTGGTGTCACATTTGCGAAAGTTATAACTATTGGCATTGTAAATGACAAAGCTATTAATTTAACTATTTGAAAAAATAACACATAAATAAAAAAACAAATCATTTATATAACCAATAGCTCAAACTTTCCTAATGCGAGCCCTATTGCATTTCCAATGCTTGTTTGTTTTGCTGCTGTGAGAAAGTAAAGAAAGTCAAAGCATAATCGAGCCTTCGTATCCTGACATAGAATTTACTTACTATTTCTCACGAGATTGCTGCGTATTCATGCGAATTTTGGGTCATTTACTGGGAGTGAAATATAATTATTATAATCTCAAGAGATACGGTACACAATTTGATAATGTTCACCAAAATATTCTGGAAAAATCAAAATCTGATCAAGATTCAGTCTTCTGCATTTTCAACACTTCATGGCACAAAGACCCCCTTTCTTGAAAATAATGAACTGTTGCAGTAAACGTGCCAGGATAGATTGAGGGCCTGGGTGACTGTTGAGAAGTTGTGCATAGTCTTTCATATTCTGTAGTGTGAGTGCAGTCACTCCACCACACGTTTCGTCTAGGCAGCACACATACACTTGTGAGGAAGCACTACCTCGCTGGCAATCCTAGGCTTAGTCAAATCCAAAATTTCCCTTGTGGCATTTTTAAAGTGCTTGTAAGGCTGAAGATGATTGAGTTAAATGACAGATATTCTATAAAAAAGGAAGATGATTCTTTTTTGACAGAGGTGTCTCTATTGAGTACTGAGGTAAACATTTACATTATCTTTCTGTCTGTCTCTTCTCACCTTTGCTAATGCTTCCATGCCATGATCAGCACATGAGCCTCTGTAAGCCTAAAGATTCAAAGAAATTCAGAATAATCTTCTGTAGATATGTCTTGGGACAATCCTTATAAAAGGAAGGCGTTAACTTGTTATGGGCCAGATGACTGAGAAGTTAAGGGATAGACATGATGTTGTTTCTGGGTCAATAGCACAGGTGTAGACAGGAGGCAGAGGAAGCTTGGACGAATCACTAGGAAGGCTAAACATTTATAAGAATAGAAATTCAAGCTAAAGACAAGCCGAAGAAAAGGATTGAGGGGTGGAAGCTCACATGCATAAGGAAGTGCAAGCCAGCATTCCATGATTCTCTATCAAGTAACGCTGGCACTTTAAAGCCCCAAGGGCCTTATTTACAAGATTTTGCTGTAGGGCAGCGCCGCAGACGTTCCTGCAGTGCTGCCCTATGGCAAAAGAAAAAGGCAGGAATGTCCTGTATCTATTAGATACAGCACATTCCTGTCCTTTTCCCCTGTTCTGGCCCACACTGTGCTTCCGTGCACCAATGCAGGAACCTATGCACCATGGTGCAAAGGTGCCTGCATTGCGGGGATGATTGTTTTTGTGCAGGAAGCATATTCTTCCTGCGCATAAACATTCACAAGAGGCAAAATGCAGCACACATAGAAAAAGGAAAAACTAGGAGCAATAAAGGTATTTTCTCTCCGTTGCACCTCCCTGGCACTGCCTCAGAGTTACGATTCCTTGTAAATCTGGGGCATCGTCAAAAAGACATGGGTGTTGCTGGGAAGGCTACAGCAACCCTGTTTGCACGTCCCTTTAACGCAGAAAACTGTGTTAAAGGAAACAGTTACAAGGCCGCATTAAGCCTCCAAAAGTGGCTTAGTGCTGCCTAGTAAATATGGAGGTGGCCCCTGCGCCGCACAAAGTGGCTTAGTGCTACCTTGTAAATATGGAAGAGGCCCCTGCGCTGCATCCCAAAAACTGACGCTCCGGTTGCGCCGCCTCATTGTAAATGAGGCCCTACATTTTTTTGCAACAGCAGTTGAAACGTGTAAACGAACTAATGACAGAACTGACTGCATTATTTAATAGGCATCTGTACATTTAAGTTTTTGAAGCCTTATAGACTTAACCCCTTCCGTGCGTGGGGAATTCCCACGCTGTGCGGGCGTTTTCATTAGTGGGAGTGGATTCGGACGGCCAGGGGCCGTCCTGCGCACAGACCTACCGTGACGCTTGAGGGACGCCTACCGTGACGCGTGACGGCTCCCAGCCGTCACGAGCATGGAAGAGGTTAAGGTATCATGAATTGAATGAAAGTATCAATGGAACAACCCGTCAGAAATTACGGCAAGTGCTAAGTGTATGTGAACAGATGCTAGGGTGTAAATCATTCTTATTGTATTTCAAAACAATTCACCTTCTGATCTATGGAAGGAGACCCACTATCGTGATTTTAGGAAAACATTTAGGGCCATATGTATCATCAAACTATTTTGCATTTCCTAAATAGCGAATTTTAAGGAATCGCTATTTAGGAAATGCAAAATAGTATGTATGAACAAAATAGCATTTATTTTGCGATTCCTTAAGCTTCCTTAATTGCGAATTTGCATTTTGCGAATTCGCAATCAAGGAATATTTTCCAATGCATTCCTATAGACCAGGAGGCCCATAGGAATGATTTCCAAATAATTCTCAAATTGCGAATTCGCAAATTGCTAATCGCAATTTGAGAATTTTTCAAGGGTGCAGGGGTGTCTCAAAGACACCCTGCTGCACCCCTGTAAATTACATGTGTGTGCATATGGCGCCCAATGGGCATGTATGTGCATCATATGCCACCCTCACAAATGCACAATTGTGCATATTTACAAGAAATCACAATTTACCACCAACTACAAGTTGGTGGTAATTTGCGATTCCTTAACCAAAATTCGCTAGCCAAAAATGCTACATACATTGCATTTAAGGAATCGCAAAATTGCGATTCCCTAAATGCTATGGCAAAATAAGGAAACGCACAAGTTTGCAATTCCTTATTTTGGGAATGTTTCATACATCCCAAAACATGCAAAAAGGCCGTTAGCGATTCGCAAAGGCCGAAATTCTGCGAATTTCGGCCTTTGCGAATCACAAAAGGCTTCATACATATGGCCCTTAAACACTTATTTCTTGCGAATTTGGTTAGCAGAATCCTTGCGTTCTGTATGTGATCTGTAAACAAGAATATTAAATAGTCTAGAAATTCTCTTTGGTGTTCAGATTAAGATGAACAAATGATTTCTGCCTAGTAGAGAAGCTGTTTAGGAGAAAAATATGCATCTCAGAATACCTCTTATATTTTCCAACTTTCCTTCTCCCAGATGTTAATTTGTTTGCAGGGAGCTAGCCGTCAACTTTGAAATATGGATTGAAGCTTGCCAGAAAGAAAGGATGCTGCACTTCAAAACGTTGAGATGCAATGCCAGAAGCTGTCAAACCAGTTCAGTAAGTGAGCGATAAAATATCTTCACGGCCACGTTTTAAGAGTCTTAGAAAACAGCTACAATCCATGAAAACACGAATACTGCTGCCCTGCCCTGGGACAAGCTAGTATACGAGAATCATGAGTCACCATTTCCATTTTATCTATGAATGTCTGGTGGTGTTTTCTGGCTGCGAGGAAGAACACTCCTTTAGACTCTGCAGCTCTCTGTGCTGCAGAATGTATATTATTTGTATTAGCTAGTAAACGCCCCATGCTGCTTATGCATGTAAAATAAGTTGAGTATGGCAATTATAGTCAGCACAGGTGAGATCATCTACTCGAGCGGCAGAAAGAAGCAGCGCCCTCTTGCGATGCACGTGGTGCTATTCGTGCATGAGACAAGCGCCCGGTGTTAAAAATCAGCACGAACGGTGTGACCAAAGCCACTCTGCCGCTTGGGTAACTCTCCCATAGCGCAGTGGAGTTATTTGGCCACGCGAACTCCGCCCAGGCCTAAAACTTAGGGCCTCATTTATGAAAAGTGACGCATCGCTGCATGAAAACAGCGATGCGTCACTTTTCACTGCGCTCTCCCTGCGACCCTAAAAATGCATCATATTTAGAGTATGACGCATCATGTCGCAAGGAGTTACAGATACGTCAGTATTTCTGACGTATTTGTAGGCGCAAAAGTGACGCATTGCTGGAGTGTGTCACAAAAGTGACTGTGAGAGGGATGGGCGGAAATAGAAACTAGGAGGCTTCAATAGTCTATCAATTTTGGAGTTTATTTAAAGTAAACTCTGTCCAGGATGGTTGTGACGTTTATGCCATTTAAAGTAAACACTGTCCAGGATGGTTGTGCTGTTTATGCCAAATCCACGTCGTCTTCTTTGGAGCTGTTGGTCTTCGGGTATCCTTTAACCCCCAGATGCTCAAAATAAATGAGAACAAAGAGGACGGTAAGTGGTTGTTCTTAGCGTAGGATTTGGACATGTAGAAAGGGGAGAACCCGTCACCACACCCGGTGTAAGAAAACATCAAGTGGTTGCTCAAAATCTAGTCAGGTGGTCGTATACTAGTTTTTGGTTTCTACACGGTCACAAAAGTATAAACGTGCATAAGCATTGAAAAGTAAGCAGCGATAAGGATGGGCGATATGAGGGAACCAGACTACTAATTATCTGGGAAGGCTAGGTGGCATTTACAACAGTGCTTTGCCCCCTCTCCCAACCTCCCCACTCCCTGGTCAGTCCTCCCGCTTCCCGCCCAACTACTCAGGTCTGCCCCCATGTACAAGGCCACTCACCGTCCGAGCCGTAACTCTCCTGAGTCACGGCGGCAGTTGCGCCCTCCTGGGGGGAGGATGGTGTCCATTACTCCTCGGACCACTCGTCTGCTTCTCCGCTCTCGTCTGTGAAGTCCTCCGGCTCCGCGTCTTTCTCTGGTCCTTTCTCGGTTCCCGTTTCTCGGCGTCCTTGCGCTGTTCCTTCTTCCGCTTCTCTTCCGGGTTCCGTGACGACCTCGATGGCGTCCTGCTCCGCCTTTTCTTCTTCCGGGCTGTCTCCTGATTGGTCACGTCTCGTGGTTCTGCTTACGTCCTGCAACAGAGACCCGAACCATGAGTTACCCGGATGTTTGATCGGCGTTTCTCTCTCCCAGGTGATTCCCTCGTTATACTGTGGGTTAAATGTATTTTTCAACTCCTGCTCAACGGGTTCCTTCCGACAGTGACACAACATCAGCAGTGTGTACTTTCACATGGGCAAGTCCCATGTTGTTAGTGCCTGCGTCAGTCTTACGCCTGCCATGAGGCACGTTTTTCATTTACTGAAAAGTTTTATTAGATGCACCATAATAATGCTTATGCATGTAAAATAACTTGTGTATGGCAATCATAGTCTTTATGCTTTAAATCTTTTTGCTGGTTTAATTTCGGCAAAATAGAGCATGAACAATAAATAGGTACAACACAGTGCAACTCACGGTATGAAACCACCCGTAAAATGCCCCCGAAGTAAGCATGGGCGGAAAATCCGTTACGCTCGCGGATTTTGCGGATTTTCGGGAAATCCGCAATCCGCGAGATTTGCGAATTTCCCGCAAAATCCGCAAATCCGCGAGCAGCGGATTTTGCTCGCGCTGCTCGCACTGTTCGCGTGAGTTCGCGCCCCGCGAATAAGTGCAAAATTGCAGAAATACGATCTTAGCAAAACTGAAAGTAACTACTTACCAGGTTCAAAAGTTCAGGCACATCATTAGTAGCCATTTCCTGTAGTGCTTCCTGAGGGGCCCCTCCAGAGTTCAGTTGCCAGTTGAAACTATTATGTGACCCTGCTCTGAACCTCAGAATAGTTACACATATGCCACAAAGGTCCTGAATTACAGCTAAGGGAGACAAGCAGGAGCCAGGCTGGAAGTTAAAATCCATTAATCAGCCCCTAATTCATTATTGTCAGTTGGGGCAGGGCAGGTGTTGTAACTAATTTTGCAACAATGAAAGCACTTAGCAAGTGCAAAAGATCACTAATCAGGGCGCACTAAGGAAGCAGGTGCCAGCTAAAAAAATATTCTGTGACACATTAATCAGCCCCAAATTAATTCAGGTCACTTGAGGCAGGGAAGGTGTGCTTTGCTTTGCCGAAAATAATGTACACTGGACAACCAGAGGGTGTGGTGATGAAACAGAGGGTGGCATGGGTGGGCCAGAGGGTGGCATGAGTAGTCAGAGAGTGGCAGTGGTGACAGAGAGTGGCAGTGATGAAGAAGAGTGTCCCAAACAGGCTGGACACGTAGAAACAACAAGTTCGCAAAACTTGCGACCCGACAGGTAAGTTCGCAAATTGCGAAATTGTAAAAACCCTCGCGAACTGGCAGAAACACGGGCGAACACAAAAAAAAAAATCCGCAAATTCGCGGGAATTCGCGGATTTTGCGGATTGCGAATCCGCAAATCCGCAAAATTCGCGGATTGCCAATCCGCAAAATCCGCTCATGCTTACCCCGAAGCACCCCCACCTCCAAACTGCCTATCCCTGGGATTGCCCCATCACCTCCAAAATTCTCATCCATGGACTCTGTGACTGTTGCACACATGCAACGTCCTATAAGGAGTAGTTTATTTTCTGTGACTCCAGTTCTGTAGTGGGGGTATCTCTGTTATAGTCATAATCTAGTTCCGCACCTGGCACCATGGGCAAGGGAAAACCCCGCAAATCAATGCCGTCTGTCTTTCTGCGAAAGAGGACCTTATACATATAATCTGCATTTGCACAAAACTCCTGGACATAAGGCGCTCACTGCTACGAACATTATGGAACCAGAAAGGCATAACGAGCTGCAGGCAGGCCGTGATGCTCTGTTTTAACCCTGATGAAACTCAGCTAAACTGCAGAATAACAAAATACTTTGAGATAGTGGCCAAAAGACTAAACGAAAAAACCAGAGGGTCTTCTCTAGCAGAAGTCAAATAACAACAAAACAAACACCCCTGGCTACCACGGTCATCGAAGTGGAAGCAGTAAGGACACGAAAACTCCACAGACTCATATACAACAATAGCTGAGACTTTTTACATCTGAACTACTGCACTTTATTAGTTTTAATGAAGACACCGACTTTTTAAAAATTTGTACGTTTTATAATTGTGAGTTTTTATTAACTGTACAATAAACAAACCTTAAACCTTAGTGAATAGTCCCGCCCATGTGCGTGGACCCCGGAGCAATCAAAAATAATCTCTAAAGTGTCGAAAAAATGCAGAACTGCACAGACACTTAAGAGAGAATTTAAAGACATATAATGCAGCCTATAAAAGGCTACACTGTCCAGTACTTCAGCTAGAAATTCCACCAAAAATCCACAAAAATAGCAAAGCCTGTCCAGATTTCCTTTGTCTTCAGTACAAACCCCTCTGGAAGATAGAGAGGAAGGTATGGACAGACAAGCCCCATAGGCTGCCATTATGTGGCTCAGAATAGGATACTGTTCCTTTAAGAGAACTTTCCAGAACTTCACAGTATCCCAGAATGCCTTGCAGGTCTCTCTTACTTTCAGTTCTTTTTGAAGGCGTAACACGCCCGACGTGTAGCATTCTTTACATGAACATCTCTCCACCGGGGAGGAGGGCGGGCGCTTATGACTATAACAGAGATACCCCCACTACAGAACTGGAGTCACAGAAAAGAAACTACTCCTTCTGTAGTAGGGGATCTCTGTGTATAGTCATAATCTAGTGAATAGAATGGCAAGCCCATCCCCACACCAAAGCGGCGGTGGAGAAAAGAAAACCAACACCACTATTGTGCGAACAAATTCCGCAGTGAAGCCTGTCCAACCTGAGCATCTGCTCTGGCATCAGCGTCCAGACAGTATTGCTTAGCAAAGGTATGAACCGACTTCCAAGTGGCGGCCTTGCAAATTTCTGCAATCGGTACATTACGGAGCAATGCTGTTGTGGCAGCTTTGCCCCTGGTGGAATGAGCCTTAGGCTTACCCCCTAAGGTCTTATTAGCTTTCTGGTAACATAGTTGTATGCAGGACACAATCCACCTAGAAATGGACTGCTTAGAGGTCGCAAGACCCGTCCTGACTGATCCTTAATTGATAAACAATTGGTCTGACCTACGAATATCTTTAGTCTTATTCAGATAAAATTTCAACACCCTCCGAACATCCAGGGAATGTAAGGACCTTTCCGCTGGAGATGAAGGATTCTGAAAAAACGTAGGCAAAGTAATAGTTTGGTTGACATGAAAGTCAGAAACAACCTTGGGAAGAAATTTAGGGTGAGTACGCATAACAACCTTAGCAGCATGAAATACAGTATAAGGTTCATTACAACACAGCGCCTGAATTTCACTCACCCTGCGGGCCGATGTAATGGCCACGAGGAACGCCGCCTTCCAGGACAGGTGCTGCAACGAAGCCTTATGAATGGGTTCAAAAGGCTCCTTCATCAAACCGGACAGCACCACATTCAATTCCCAAGAAGGCGAAGGAAGCCTGACAGGAGGGAACACTTTCTTCAAGCCTTCCAAAAAATCTTTGATCACAGGGATCTGAAAGAAGGAAGTCTGTGAAGGGCTTTTCCTGTAGGCAGTCAATGCAGCGAGATGAACCCTAATAGAGTGAACATTAAGGCCAGATCGCGCCAAATGTAGAAGGTAGGGAAGGATGACATCTTCCTTGCACGTCGTAGGATCACAGTTCCTGGACACACACCAGATACAAAACCTCTTCCACTTGTAAGCGTAGGACGTCTGAGTGGAGGGCCTCTTAGACTCCTTCAGTATGTCCATGCAATCTTCTGGTAGATTCAAATGGCCATATTGCACTACCTCAGGAGCCATGCCGCCAAACTCAAGGATGAGAGGTTGGGGTGCACCATCTGCCCCCCGAACTTCGTGAGAAGGTCCGGCCTGCACGGCAACCGTATGTGCGGAAGGAGGGACCGGTGTAGAAGTTCCGTGAACCACCACTGTCTGGGCCATTCCGGGGCAATCAGGATCATCCGTGCCCTGGACCGGGACAGCTTGATGAGCACCGCCGGAATCAGTGGGATGGGCGGAAAAGCGTAAACAAAGCTGTTCGACCAGTTGATCCAGAGTGCATTCCCCAGCGTCCCTTGCTGGTAGTACCTGGAGGCGAAGTCTCGGCATTTGCTGTTTTCGGCGGTGGCGAACAGATCTACGTCTGGAGTCCCCCACCTTGCGAAGACTTCTCCTAGTACGTCGTCGTTTATGACCCACTCGTGGTTTTCCTGAAGCAGCCTGCTCAGTGCGTCCGCCTGAACATTTTGTACACCTGGCAGATGGGTAGCCGTTATCGTCAATCCTCTCGCCAGAAGCCAGTGCCAGATCGTCTGCGCCTCCCGAGACAGGGTGCGCGATCTCGACCCCCCCTGCTTGTTGAGGTAATACATCGTGGTCGTATTGTCCGTCTGTACAAGCAGAGAGTTGGTCCGGAAGGACGGATGAAAGGCCTTCAGTGCCAAGTGAACAGTTCTGAGTTCCAGGAAATTGATGTGATACGTGGACTCCGTCTGAGACCACGTGCGTTGGATCTGTAAGTCCCCCGAATGCGCTCCCCAGCCCTGGAGAGAAGCATCCGTCGCGATCGTCTGAGTAGGAATGTCCTTGTGGAAGGGAACTCCTCTGAGGAGATTCTCCGCTGAACACCACCACGTCAGAGACTGAAGAGCAGTCGTCCCAAGATCCTCTCCTCTGGTCCCATTGGTCCTCCAAGCACTCCTGCAGAGGTCTCATGTGTAGTCGTGCATGAGGAGTGAGGAAGATACAAGAGGCCATCGACCCCAGTAGAGAAGACATCGTCCTCACTGTTGTAGATGGAGCGGTCATAAGAGCCTGAGCCTTCCGAAGGATCGATCTCCGTCGCTCCTCCGAAGGAGACACGCTTGCTGACAGCGTATTGATGGTGGCCCCCAAGTATTGAATACATTGGACCGGGATCGGGACAGACTTGGACATGTTGATGTGCAACCCCAACTTGTTCAAGAGAACGCACGTCTTCCGGAAGTCCGCTTGGGCTTCCGAGAAGGAGGAGGCCTTGATCAACCAATCGTCCAGGTACGGGTAGACAAACACCTTGCCTTTCCTTAGGTGTGCCGCTACCACTGCCATGCACTTCGAGAATGTCCTGGGTGCAGATTTCAGTCCGAAAGGCAGCACCGTGTATTGGTAATGATTGGTGCCGACTTGAAATCGCAGAAACTTCCTGTGCTTGTGCGCGATGGGCACGTGGAAGTACGCATCTTGTAGGTCTATGGCACAAAGCCAGTCCCCCTGTTGCAACTGAGGATAAATTTGATGCAACGACAGCATGCGAAACTTTTCTCTGCGAATCCACTTGTATGCCTGCCCCAAGTCCAGAATGGGCCTGAACTCGTTCTTGTCCTTTTTGCGAACCAGAAAGAACCGGGAGTACAGACCTCTTCCTCTTTGAGACAGAGGTACGTCTTCTATCGCCCTTTTCCTTAACAGGATATCGGCCTCCGCCTGGAGCTCGCGTAGTTGATACTGCGAGCTGACCGGAGGGATCGCTGGAGGAGGGCTGATGAACCGAAGACTGTATCCATTGCAAACAATATTCAGCACCCACTTGTCCTGAGTAATTTTTCTCCACTCTGCCAGAAAAAATTGAACGCTTTCCCCCACCGGAGTGGGTAACGGATGACGGGGAAGTAACCGCTCAGGGTCAAGACCCGGCCGAGCCCTTGTTCGCGGTAGAGGGCTGCTGTCCACCTCTACCCCTCTCACGCTTTTGGAAAGGTCTTCGGAACTGCTGCTGTTGTTGCTGCTGCTGTTGTCCCGAAGACTGTCCTCTTCCTTTCCCTTGCGAGCCGAACCGCCGTTGGAACTGGCGGTAGGGTTTCTTTTCCTTGGGCTTCTCCAAGCCCACCGCTGTCAGGGTTTCTGCCTCTGCCTTCATCTGGGCCATCTCGTCATCTGCGTGTTTACCGAAGAGCGTGTCCCCGGAAAACGGTAGGTTGGCCACTCGCTGTTGCGTCTCAGGCTTGAGAGACGTAAGCCTGAGCCATGCATGGCGGCGCTGGTTGATACCGTGGCAGTAGCCATGTGCAGCTAACAAGGATATATCCGCCGCGGCACTGATGGCCTGGTTCGAGACCAGCATCCCCTCCTTGACAATTTCCATGAAGTCCTCCCTCCTGTCACGCGGCACAAGGTCCGCGAACTGCTCCATGGAATCCCAAAGCGCACGGTCATATCGTCCCAGTAATGCCGAGTCGCTGGAAGCCTTCA
Organism: Lissotriton vulgaris; assembly: GCF_964263255.1. Taxonomy (NCBI): domain Eukaryota; kingdom Metazoa; phylum Chordata; class Amphibia; order Caudata; family Salamandridae; genus Lissotriton; species Lissotriton vulgaris. The sequence continues at coordinate 205,399 of NW_028253124.1, forward strand.
TGGTGGTGGAAGAAGTCCCACATGCCTTCCTTCCCGCCGAATCAATCCAGCGGCTCTCCTTGTCTGTAGGCACGGTGGAGGACGGGGAGGTAGAATGCTGTTTTCTGGCCGCCGTAACTATCACTGAGTCGGGGACTGGGTCCATCCTCAGGAAAGCAGGGTCTGAGTCCGGTGCCCTGTACTTTTTCAAAAGCCTAGACGGGGCGGCCTTCACCACCGCAGGTGTAAGAAATAGTTCCTGTGCCGGTTCAACCAGTCCCGGAACCAAGGGCAGCAGAGGGCGAGACAGGTGCTTCTTGTGCAAAGTCTCGAATATCACGGACGTCGTAGGTGTAGGAGCCGTCACCGTGATACCCAACTTCGCGGCCCCCCTCAGGAGAACCTCCTGGAATGTACCAATGTCATCGATAGGAGACACCCTAGTCTCCGGGGAATCGGACAGAGTAGGGGAATAGGAGCGGGTCCTAGAAGACGTATCGGTCCTGGATCTATGTCTCATATGGTGCCGTCTGGAACGGGTGGAGGACCTGTGCCTGCTCCTCGATCGTTCCCTCCGTCTGGAGCGAGACTTCGATCTCCTGGGCCTCGGCCAGTCCACCGGCTTCTCCGGGGTGGCCGACTTGGGCTTACGTGGTTCCTTAGATTTAGGAGTCTTCTTGGGAGGGGTCGGGAGATCGGGCAACGAGACCGACCTCGGCGGAACCGGTGGAGGCTTTTCAGGCAGAGGAGGCAAAGGAGGAGGTGTAGGAGTCCTCGGACGCGGGCCTCTAGGTAACGGAGGAGGAGGTGGAACAGACTTCTTAGGAGTATACACCTCCGAGTACACCGATCCCGGTGACCCACCATCCTTCCCGGGCTGAGGGGAGCCCCCCACAGCCCTAGGCCGCGTAGTACGATCCTTCGACGCCGCTGAGCGGTGTTCAGGCGTCAACCGTCGGCCCCTCGACGTCGAGCGACCCTTCGGCGTCGACCGTCTCCTCCTCTTCGGCGTTGAACGGCTGCCGCGTCTCGACGTCGACCCGGACCATCTTGACGACGACCCTCTGCGTCTTGACGGCGACCTCTTGCGCCTCGACGGCGACCGCCTCGACGTCGCCTTGGAGTGTCTCGACGTCGACCTTGACCTCCTACGCCTCGACGGCGAACCCCTCCGTCTCGCCGGCGAGTGCTTTTGCGGTGACGGCGGGCTTGACGACGAGGATCCCGTCGACGACGATGAAGCCTTGTGTCTTGACGGCGATCGACGGTATCGCCTCGGCGGCGAGCGTCGATGCCGATCCTGTCGACGCCGAGAGCTCGACGTCGACGCCGAAGACAGCGACGATGACAATGTCTCTGTTTTCGACGGCGGCCTATGCAGGTCCCTCGACGTAGACGGGCGACGTTTTCTCGACCCAGAGCCCTGGGGAGATGGGGAGCCGGCCTTGGACTTCCCCCTCGACGTCTTGGTGGGAGCCACCGACCCAGACGGAGAATGGGGACGTGTGCTGGGCTTCCTGCCCCCGGGGAGCCCCCCAGGGGCCTCAGCATGGGCAGATGAAGCCCCTCCAGACCCACCTTGTGTCTTCTGTCTCCTTTCTTCTAGTCCCTGAAGCCTGATCTTCAGTCTGTCCTTCAGGGTCCTGCCAGAGAAACCTTGGCAGATCTCACACTCCTCAGGGATGTGGGAAGAGGGAAGGCAGAGGATACAGACCTCATGGGGGTCTGTCTTGGCCTTCTTCCTGGAGCACTCCGGGCATTTGCCGAATAATGCAGGCATTATGGACGACCAAGGGGTGCAAGAAACCAAGAAGAAAGCTTTAAAGTACGGAAAAAGTACACAAAATCGAGTTTAGTGCAAAAAACACCAACAGGAGCCGGAAAAAAGAACTGAAAGTAAGAGAGACCTGCAAGGCATTCTGGGATACTGTGAAGTTCTGGAAAGTTCTCTTAAAGGCACAGTATCCTATTCTGAGCCACATAATGGCAGCCTATGGGGCTTGTCTGTCCATACCTTCCTCTCTATCTTCCAGAGGGGTTTGTACTGAAGACAAAGGAAATCTGGACAGGCTTTGCTGTTTTTGTGGATTTTTGGTGGAATTTCTAGCTGAAGTACTGGACAGTGTAGCCTTTTATAGGCTGCATTATATGTCTTTAAATTCTCTCTTAAGTGTCTGTGCAGTTCTGCATTTTTTCGACACTTTAGAGATTATTTTTGATTGCTCCGGGGTCCACGCACATGGGCGGGACTATTCACTAGATTATGACTATACACAGAGATCCCCTACTACAGAAACTGTTTTATGTATCTATTGCATTTCTTGTTGAGATGATCGTACATTAGAATAAATACAAAATTCAAATGGAAACTTTTTCAACTCTGTAGGCCGGTGAGTTGCTTGGCAAGGTGTTAAGTAAAGTTAAATTACCACCTTACGCTTTGGTGAACTGAAACGAAAATATGCCTGGTGTGAAATTCCGCTTCGCTTGTGGAGTTAGCAGAGTTTTCCCACTCTGCGCTCTGCGTAGCGCGTGGAGTTACGTGGAAATCAGCAGAGCAGAGTTTTTCCTCGCTGGAGCAAGGGAAATTTTAGTTCAGACCACCTCCCAGTGAGATTTCTTAACCAGTGTGGTCGCCGATGCCCACTACTGCTCTCTTTGAGAAATCTTCCGTTTGCATTGAGGAAGCTGCCGTTCGAGTAGAACATCCACTCGAGCAGCATAAATAAGCAGTGTCATCTGGCGCTGTGCATGATGGTTTTTCAGCACGGGACAAACACCCAGCACTGAAAATTATATATATAGAGAGAGAGAAAGAGAGAGAGAGAGAGATAGAGAGAGAGAGAGTTATAAATTGGGTTTCTAGTTAGATAGGGTAGTATACACCTAAGCCAGGCAGAACCCACCACTCTAGTCAGGGCAATGGAGCTACACATCCAATATAACCCCTGCTCACCCCCTTGGTAGATTGGCAGAGCTGTCAGTCTCATCCCAGAGGCAATGGGTAAAGTGTTTGTGCAACACACACACACACACCAGTGACACACTAGGCACACCACAAAAAGAGACTCCACACAAGGTTATATAATAATATCCTTTTTATTATGCATAAAATACATTAGAACACAATCACATGAATCACTGTGCCACTTGTCATGACTTCACATAGATTATGAAGCCACTTTGCCAATCGGGCAAATGTCATACTAACCAAGTGCAATAAAGTAAAATACTCATAATTCACATGTCATAAAAACCACCATCCCAACACTGTACATATGGTGCAAATCCTGGCAATGTAACACAATATACATCGTCACATCAGGGCATAAGCATGAAGCAGTTAGATTAGAGGCAAACACATGAAATATCAACAGATCCCTCTATCAACCTTGGAGTAAACACTCCAAGCAGGTGAATTAATGGCCTGTTCGGAAACACAAGCCACATAGCAGTCACCATATATCCCCCCTTAGCTTGGGATCACAAAGTCGGGTCATGCAAACATAAGGAGCTGGACCTGCGCTCCTACTATATGGTATATGGTGCTCCTGATCTTATAGGCTACTGGGCCATCTGCCGCACTACTACAGGAAATGCGGCAATTACCGCTCCTGATCGGGACCTTCAATACTCCTCCAATTTCCAAATGAGGAGCGGGGGCCTCCGTCGAGTTTTACCCCATGATGCCGGTAAAAACAAGCCCCAAGGTATGTGCACCCACAGGGAGAAGCACACCTGTGTTGCCAAAGTGCGCAGGGTGACCTTACTTGGCCCATCGCGTGCTGACCAGCAAAAGGTAGCTCTTCCTGGTTGCCCCACTAGCTCTCCTCTTCTCTCCTGGAGCAGGGCTCTGGATCATGTCTCGGAAGTAATGGCGCATCTCCGGACAAACAGTGCGTGGCTACCGCCCCTCCACTTGAGGCTAGGCTCCTTTTCCCGCTCTGGGTGATGTTTGGGCTGGACGAGAAGGTGAGTCTTTTGGGACACAGCAGAGGCCTCGACTCCTGGGTTGACACCCTTAGCTTCGGTAGGTTGCCAGGCAACATCCACACGCATCTCACAGCCGTCAACAGCAAAGAGCGGGAGAGCGCTGCTTCCCCTCAGCTCTCTCCTCCCGTTCTTCCAGAACCATTCGTATAGTGCAGTGCTGCACTCACTGCCGGATACCAAACAGCCTTCCTCGCACGCTTTCCCTGAAATGAAGGAGAAATCCCCGCGCTCGTCCTGCACTCTCCAAGTGCTTCCTGCGGCCCAAAAAAGCGCTCACCTCAAGCGCTTTGGTTGCTTGGCCATAGCAGCACTCTACACGGGCTGCTAGATAAACTGGGTGAGGAACACAGCACTCAACCTCTGCTATGTCAAATCCCACACAGCAGGCCAAAAAACCCCTGGGAGATCACCGGGGGCCGGAGCATGGAGCTGGCTCAGGCCAGCACACAGGCAAAGTCCAGATGGCGGTTCCCTGGCAGTACAGCAATCCTCTTGGGCAACATACAGAACGAGCAGGTTCTTGTTACAAGTCCATGCAGTGTCTAACCAATATGGGGTCACAGCCCCTGTACTTATAATTCCTAAAGTGGTTGTTCTAGGGGGCATTTCAAACACTGTTTAGAAGTGCTCAATACCCTCATTCACATCCCAAGCCCTGGCCCCAGACACACTACAGGGGTGGCGGAGACAGCATTGTACAAGGCACGTACAGTCCTATTCAGGTGCAGGTGCAACTCCCCCCAAAACTGTAAATGCAAACCAGACGGATTCATGTGCAAGAGAAACTCCTCCTGCCACTCTAAATGCAGCCAAGGTCTTTTCAGTCTAGCGCTGAGTCTTCCAGGAAAGGCAGGATACAGCTCAACCCACCGTGGTGACTGTCTAGAGTGAATGCAAATCCCCTCTCTTAATCAGTCTAAACCAGATATTGAATACAAACCAGACAGGGCACAAAGAACCATAAGCACACAGAAATGCCCACGTCTAAAAGTGGAATTTCTAAAATAGTACTGACAAATCTGCTTTAACCAATAAGCAGGAATTATCACTACTATTCCAAATGTGGCCACACTATCCTTCTCTTATCAGAAATTACCACTGAAACACATATCAGGGAATTCCCATTGCACACCTCACAGCAGTGAGAAACCAAATAGGCTGTTTGCACTACCAGGACATGGCACACAGTAAAAGCACATGTCCTACCTTTTACCTACACAGCACCCTACCCATAGGGCTAGCTAGGGGCTAGCTAGGGCCTACCATAGGGGTGGCTCATATGTTGTAAAAAGGGATTTTCAGATGTGGTAACACTTTACATGCTATGTCATTGCGGCAGTAACTGCGCGTGCAGGCCCTGCAGCGCAGAGGCCTGCAACAGGTTTGAAAGGCTACTTCTGTAGGTGGATTTAGCAACCTTGCAGGCCCACTAGTAGCATTTAATTTACAGGCCTCCCACAAGGGACTTACACGTAAACTAAAAATGCCAAATAGGTGTAGACCAATCTTACCAAGTTTGCCAGAGAGACCACATGCACTTTAGCACTGAACAGCATTGGTAAATTGTCCAGAGTAATAAAACCCAAAAAATAGGCGAGGAAAAAACACAGGAGGAAGGCAAAAGGTTTGGGGATGACCCTGAAAAAAGGGCCAAGTCCAACATATATATATTTCATATTTTTGGGGGGAGACCCCCCACACACCCCTTATCACCCAACACCTTTACCTGCCCTAATCCCCAAAAATACCCTTACGGCCCAATACCAATTCCACCCCAAACCCTAAAAACACCCTTACCACCCAATACCCTTACCCACCGCTAAACCATAAAAACACCCTTACCACCCTATACCCCTACCCATCCATAAACTCTAAAATACCTTTGCCTCCCTACAACTGTATGCATCTCTTAAACCCTACCCAACCCCAACCCCAAAACCCTTGCCCACCCCTAAACCTAAAACCATAAATATGTGTGTGTGGGTTTGTGTGTACATATATATATATATATATATATATGTATGTATATATTACCTACTTGCGGTCGCCAGTAAGTAGTTATAGTTAGGACCTAGTTTCCATAGGAAATCCACAACATTCTATTTGGAATAACTTTCGCGTCGGTGGACGAATCTTTAGCAAATGGACTGCTCAGTTCCGCTCCTTCCCTGAAAGTTTGGGGGTGATTCGTCAAGCGGGGGCCGAGAAAAAAGGGGGTCCCAAAACGTGTTTTCCCCAAGCAATTTTCCATAGGGACCTTTAGCCAGGGCTACAGCCCGAACGGCTGAAAGAATTACACAAAATTTGGCAGAGAGGTAGAGCTCTGTTCGCAGATTGTGCGTTTTGTTAAATGGTGTAAATTGGTTCAGCAGTTTTTGAGAAAATTGCAAGTAAAATCATAGCAATATCTAGTCGGAGTTCAGTACGCGTACTGAAATCTGTTCAATTACGAGCGCGAGCTGCATGCTGATTGGCTGTGAACTGTCTGTCAACACTCGAAACCAGGAAGTGTTGGCGGCCATGTTGTGCCTCGCTAGAACCGAGTCAGAAGGAAACAGTAAAACAAAGTTGAGAAATAAGGGAAGGGGTAGGGTAGAGATATTCTGACCCTCTAGGCTTGCTTAGGGGGTCGCATATGGATGTTTAAGCTCTATTATTTATTTTATTTTTTTAAAGAAAAATTGCGACGTACACGTATGTAAATACCTACAATTACGAGCAGGAGCTGCATGCTGATTGCCTGTCAATACTCCAAACCAGGAAGTATTGGCAGCCATGTTGTTTGTCGGAAGAGCAGAGTCACAAGAAAACAGTAAAACAAAGTTGAGAAATAAGGAAAGGCCGCAGGGTAGAAACATTCTGAGCCTATAGTCTTGGTCAGGGGGTGGTACATGGATCTTTAGGCTCAATTTTTATTTTAAAAAAAATAAAAAATGGCGGGGTACTCGTGCAGTACTTGTACGCAGTGGAAAAGGTGAAAAAAAAGGTAGAAGTCTGTTTTATTCATTAGGTCCCGGGGGGGTAAATTACGGGGGCAATTTTTCTGCATAATGGGGGCTTGTAAGGTGCCCCGAGCACTGGGGAACGGCACTCCTCTGGTTTTATTTTGAAGTATGTGGGGGGGGGGGGGGGGGGGGGGGGGGTTACGGTCCTTCTCTCCGCAGTCTCAGGGTGCGGCGCCCATCGGGTTTAAAAAAAATAAAAAAATGTTTTGAGCTCTCTCTCTCTGTCCCCGTACACGTCGCGGGGAACGCCACATTTCTGGGGCAGTGATATGTAAAATGACCTTCTAGCTCCGGGTATCTGCATTGTCTGGAGTTTTTTATTAATGTTGGGAGGGTGGGCTTGATAATACGTCCTTGTTAAGTCCCATAGAAGCCTATGTTCTGGTGCTATCATGGGGTTCTATGGGAAATAACAAGGCCGTATTATGAAGCTCATTATCGCCGTTTTATCAGCAGTTTCTTGCCAATAAAACGGCGATAATATGCACCTAAGTTTACTGGTCAAAAAAAAAGCAATGGTCCATATTATCAACAAAAAACGATACATTATCGTCGCATTTATTGGCAGGAAACTGCCGATAAAGCGGAGATAATGGGCTTGATAATATGTACTTGTGAATACCCATAGCAGCTTAGGTTAGGATCAGAACCTGGGCTGCTATGGGAAGTTACAAGGGCCTATTATCAAGCACATTATCGCCGCTTTATCAGCAGTTTCCTGTCGATAAAAGTGGCGATAATGTATCGCCTTTTGTATGTAAAGGTTTCCTTTTTTTTGGTGTAGCAGTTGTAGTCTCTTAGCATGCTCAGCGTCGTTTCGAAGCCCACGTTTTCTTTTTCTTCAGGTTCAACAAGGAAACCTTTCTTTATATCAGTTAGTAAATCTGTTGCTTTCTTTTCCCGGTTCGTGTGATTCATCTGGTGCTGAATTTTAACACCGGTCCTTGATAATATGCACCTACGTTTACTGGTAAAAAAAAGAGCAATGGTCTATATTATCAACAAAAGGCGATACATTATCGTCGCATTTATTGGCAGGAAACTGCAGATAAAGTGGAGATAATGGGCTGGATAATATGTACTTTTGAATAACCATAGGAGCCCAGGTTAGGATCAGAACCTGGGCTGCTATGGGAAGTTACAAGGGCCTATTATCAAGCACATTATCGCCGCTTTATCGGCAGTTTCCTGTCGATAAAAGCAGCGATAATGTATCGCTTTTTGTATGTAAATCTTTCCTTTTTTTGGTGTAGCAGTTGTACACTCTTCATATGATTAGCGTTGTTTCGAAGTTCACGTTTTTTCTTCAAGTTCAACGACCAAACCTTTCTTTATATCAGTTAGTAAATCTGTCGCTTTCTTTTCCCGGTTCGTGTGATTCATCCGGTGCTGTACTTTTGTACAGTATTAATAGTCATATTTTTTATATATTTATTTGAAAGGTAGCGCTGAGGCGCCAAACGTTGATTACGTACTCCGTCCACCGCCATTTTAGTAGTTTCTCACCGTTGTATTTATTATATCAGTTAGTTAGAACTCAGTAGTTTTCAATCCTAGTCTTGAATATCTTAGTATAGTACTTCAACATTATTTTTATTGTGGACCATCATACCCCTCCCCCATAAAATAAAAGTAGTATGTAGTTTTTTTTAAATTAACTTTTATTAAACAATAAAAATAAACAAAACTTAATTATAACTATATTAGAACTGGCAAAATAAGTTAAACAATGTTATAAAGAAATTGTGACATGGATTCCAAAAGGTGTCCGATTGGTAATCTGCAAAAGAAAAAAGAAAATTAGAGTTTAGAATTATGTAGATGTGAGTAAATGAGCTGAAACGTTACAAGTTGTGGTAACTCTACAGTTTTACGTGTGCAGTGTAACTCGTACATTCCAGTTCTGTTATAGTGCCGCGTTCAAGTGGTGTCTATATGGAGGTGCCTATTGCGTTACTGACGCCCGTTATGGCAACTTATTTCTAATGCATTCCTATGAGGGATTTGTAGATCTAGGCCTGTGTGCTTACCATTGTATAAAGCTTGCGGCCAAACACTGCAGGCACTGGGATGGACAACTTCAGGTGGGCTTATCTTCTAGACGTCCAAGTAGACAGCAGTGTCTAAGTTTAAGAGAGATAGAGAAATGATGTTACAGAGAGTGAGAGAGATAGAAAACAACATTAAAACTGTGTCGCAGAGTCTGGAGTTGAGATTTTTTGTTGAACCAGACGTAGATTTACTAGCTCTTTGCATCAGTTTACCTATGTTAAAAGTGACTCAAAAGTTGCGTAATAAGGTTGATGATCTGTTTGTCAGACTGTTGTAACCTATCTGTTGTCACTGCTCGGAGGTAATTATACATTTTACAGAGAAGCTGCTGTACACTACGCACTCTGGGAAATAATATCAAGCTTAGATGAGAAAAATTATTGCCACTTTATCGGCAGGAAAGTGTCGCTAAAGTGGCGATAATGGGTTTGATAATATGCTCTATGAAATTCCAATCGAAGCTCATGTCAGATGCCCTTCACATCTAACATGAGCTTCAATTGGAATTCCATAGAGTATATTATCAAACCCATTATCGCCACTTTCCTGACGATAAAGTGGCGATAATTCTGTTGCCAAGGTTTGATAATATGGCCCTCTTTCCTTTCATAAATAAAAGTTACACTACAGTTTTACTAGTGCAGTGTACCTGGTACATTTTACTTGTTATAGTGCCGCGTTCAAGTGGTGTCTATATGGAAGTGCCTACTGCGTTACTGACGCCCGTTATGCCGACTTATTTCTAATGCATTCCTATGAAGGCTTTGGAGATCTAGGCTGCTGTGCTTACCTTGTATAAAGAGTGCGGCCACCGGAATTCACCACTCCACTTGAACTCTGCTTCTATACGTCAAAGTATATTCAATAGGTTGCAGAGATTTCCATTGCCGTTGCTCGATAGGCCGTAGTTGAACGATGTTTGGTGAAGGAAACAAAAGATTTTGATTAGTCATTGAAACTGAGTTGCGTAACTACTATCAAAAGTGAATTTTAATGAGGGTTCTTAATATTCCGTAGTTAAGACTGTTGCAGCTCCTGCATACAAAGGAAGATCAATAAGTTAATAAAGGCCTGGGACGGCGTCGTGACACAGAAAAAAAAATCATGGATGCATAATTAATAATAATAGAGGCCTAAGCACGTGGCGCTGTACAGAAATGCGACACAGAAATGTATGCACGCACAATTTTTAAGATTAGAGGTGTATAGGACCTCGTGACTTATAAATAAATATTTCAATTATGTAAGTACAATTTAAAACCATTGAGGGGTAGGAAAGCCATATGAAGGATAAAAAAATAGTATTATGCATATACAATTTACAGTGGAGGCTGATGTGACGCCTTCTCTTACCTTTGTTTCTGTCGTCTTTTGTCGAGCCTTGAAAGGCTGTGGCTTCGCTGAGTCTGGGGTGTTTGACAGTCTGTGTCTCATCGCAGCAGAGGCAGGCAAAAGAGAGAGTGCTCACGTCAGTGCCCGCATTATATGGGAACCGCGGGGGCTGACCAAACCAAGCCTAGGTCCGTCATTGGTAGCCTTTATCGCAGTCTATAAGAATTATGGCCCTGGGGAGATCACATTGGCTAATGTATTGGTTTCTAGGCTAAATGATAGCAAGCATGCTTGGTGGTGGCATGTGGGTAGTGTGGGCGGGCGTGCAGCGCGCATGTACAAGTATGAGTGTGTGCACTAACAATTAACAACAGAGAGAGATGGGGCGGTGTTATAATGTACGCAGAGGCAGGCCCAGAATCGGATCTGCAATGAGTCAGCACTTCTAATCATTCTCCTTAGTGCACCCTGAGCTCTAATTTGTCACTGAGAGGGTGATCGCAACATAGTTTGTAATGCTTATCATACTCATCGTGTACCCGCGCATACAGTACGAATATGCTTTGACGTTACACGTCGCATTAAAGCTTCGGTGTGACATCATGTCCAGCATTCTGTACGCAAAAGAGGACAATGTTTCTACTTGGTTTAAAACATTTATTTATGTATTTAATGTAGATACTAAGGGCCGACATTTGGGATAACTATGATTTTTTAAAAATACTTTCAATAATCCTATATTAATTTTAAAAAGAATTACACAAATCGCGGTAGAAGATCATGCGTATTCCTATTGAAAGAGCTGTGCAAGCGCATCATAAGCATACGCAAAGCCATGTGACTTTAAAAGTAGAGATTTGATTGGTTAGTAACTTTTCCTATTGCGAGTGTTGAAAGTTCTGTCTCATTATAATTATTCGACTTTGACTTTCTAAGAAGCATTTGTTGTGAGAATCTTCTTAAAATAGAAGGAAGATCACCATAATAAGAGAAATGGAGTCATCTTCCAGCAGTTCTTCAGAGAGAGATTTTATTTATGAAGATCCTCCAAAGAAGAGGAAAGAATCTCTAATTTGGAAGTTTTTCACTTTTCAAGAAGGTCAAAAAAAGGTTAATGCTGCAAAAGTAACCTGTAAAATGTGGCAAACAACACAATCCATGTAAAAAATACTCCTTTGGCACAGCAAATATGGTGCGACATGAAGAACTTGCACCCCAAGAACTTTGCTCGAGCTGAAAGACGGAGGTTGCACGAGACCCCACCTGCTGCTACACCAAGCGCATCAACTGCGGCAGCATTTTCAACAAGCAGTCCACACCCACATATTGATTCTGACTTTGCTAAAGTTAAATTTCTTTGCATTTATTGCGATAAACTTTTGTGTTACGGGGAACAGTCTATCGACCTGATAAAACGCAGGATACAGGATCATTGCTGTCCTCAACATTAGTTGTTCTTTTTTTCATTCTTTTGTTCCGCTTGGAATTTGTTGAGAAAACACAAAAAAGATACAAAACAAAAAAAACAGTTCTTTTTAGAACCACCTGCACTGGTCAAAGAAAGAACTATATTTCTATGTTAGTGTGTAAAAGTTTGTCAGAATGAATGTGTAGTTCATAAATGAATGAATGAATATATTACAAGTGTATGGAGAATGTGAAAGTGCAGAAATACAAGGAAGTGCTACAGCATAAATCTATAAGGTGTTTACCTATAGTATACTGTAGTATGTGCGAAGCACTTGAATGTAACATATGTACATAAATATGTTAGAAGTCTATGCTTCAATTTGCGCTGCTGGTGAAACTGCCTGGGTGAATTTGTATGTGTTAGGGGCAGATCTACAACCCCCTTGTGCCTCTTTTACACAGCCATTGCGTCACTTTTGTGCTATTACCAATGTGACGCATCTGGAGGGTGCATTAAATTGCAAAGCCGTGTGCCAGAAGAGGCTTTCCTGTGCAGTAGAGGGTGCAGCAACGCCTCCTAAAAGTGACTGAGTGAAATGTATAACATTTCATTCAGTAACTTTTGAGGTTATGCTGCGTCAAAACCTTGCACATGCTTGAAGGAGGTGTAAGGATTGATACAGCTTTGTGAGCATAGGGCCCCAGAGCATTGCTGGAGTTGTGTTATACTTGCAACCGAAGTGAAGCAATAATTAATCCAAAAATTACTTTGCAATTTTTTTTTTATTATTTTATAATAAGAATATGAAATATATTCTAACAAATTAAATACATATAAATATTTATATTAAAAATATAAGAAATTAGTGTAAAAAGAGAGACATAATAATTAATACATTTATAACTTATCATTTACAAAACCTTTGAAATTCACTGAAAAAACCATAGGTTTCAAAAACGTTATAGTAAGGAATTAGCATTTAAAAAGCCTCGCAAATTCATTGAAAAAACCATAGGTTTCACACACGTTATAGTTAGGAATTAGTATATAAAAAACCATGCAAATTAATTGAAAAAACACTAGTTTTCAACGTTATAGTTAGCTGAACATTTCTCTCATACAAAACCTTTGAAATTCCTCCGTTATAGTTTGCTCAGCTAACTATAACTTGTGCGCCCGCAATGCATTGCTGATGACGTCACATATAACATCACTCATGACATGGTCAGTGACATCACTGATGACATCTCAAATGACATCACTGATGACATCATTTGACTGAATGTGCGTCTTTCTGAAAAATTCACGCACATTCAGTAGTCTTAATATCCAGTGAATTCTCCAAGAAGTCTTCAATGGCCCTTTTCAGAGTGTACAGTTGTGGGCATTGTGCGAACATGTGTACTATGTCAGCTTCAGTAGTATTGCATCTAGGACAACTTATACCTTCCACCCCGCCCGACTGCGCTATTCTTGCTGGCGTATGGTAGAGGCAGAATAGTATTTTGTAATGTTGTGACTGCAGCGTCGCCGAGCACAGCACTGACCTACCTAAGTCTAGGGACTTCTGAAATCCATCCGGGGTGGTGCCCACTTTTTCTACCCACTTCTTTGAGAATTTCTCTCTATCATCCATTTTAAAGGCAAATAGTTCTGCATGCAGCTGACGAATCATACAGTGTTTACTTTGTTCTATGTAGTCCAATAACCTGCAATGTTTAAATCCCAGCAAACCTCCCTTTTTATCCCTCAAATAACTCCTCAGCTGCAAATACTTAAAAAAGGTGTTAGTGGGTATTTCAAATCTCCTTTGTAGTTCCACAAATTGTATTATCCCCCCCTTCTGTATCAACGATAGGGGCATTAGGAAAATAGGAGACCTCTTGGATCAGAGAGAATCTTAATGTATGTAACATGTAAGCATCCCAAGTTAAGGTATATATAGCACCTGGATTGTAGATAATCTGATATTGTCTACAACTGATCAATTTGCAAAACCAGAACCAATAGAGGCCCTGACCCTACAAGTACTGATCAGCCACTTGAATTACTTTATATGGAGTCCACCAGGATGCACGACTTCCCCAAACCACTGAAGGCACATTAAGCCCCTAGCACCCACTATATACATACTAGGACATCAGGGGCAAGAGGTATCGGATAGTGAAGGTACTGTTTTCTGTGTCATGCTTTGTTGCCACATGAGCAGTTCAGGATCCAGAATCTGAGGTCATTAAGTGATGCTCATCACTGTTATGCAAGCGATGGTACTGTCTAGACTGCGCTACGGGAATGCCACCCTCTCTGGTCTGCAAAACAGCACCTCACCCCTCTAAGAGCCCCACCTAATGCAGCAGCAAGGATGGTCACCTGAGCAAAAAGCCATAATCATATATCCCCCTCCCTAAAAAAATCTGAAATGTCTCTCGATCAAAACTCACTGCTGTTTCAAATTAGATTGCCTCATCCACAAACTCCTCCACACTGGGAAACTAGCTTACCTTGAATCCAAACTCTCTAAGGCTGGCCAGTCAAGAAACCTAAGAAGCACAAACACTCTGCTCCTCTTTCCACCAAAAAAACACAAAAAGACCTCATGCACTCCTTCTTAGGCAATGCTCTCCAATCATCTCCAAATTTGCTCTCCAATCATGCCTCTGTTACATGGCCTTTATCTCTGTCTGTAAAGCGCTCTGACATCCCAGGGTCTTGCCAGAACTTTATAAAACTCTTTAAATAAAAAAGAAAAACAGCGATGCTTTCAGTATTTGTATGCGTTTGAGCTTCCAGGGTCCTGTTCTGAACCTTGATAAATGTATTTTGACAGCGAGAGAGTCCCTTATATGTTTAACGGCCTTTCCGTACTGAACGTCTCTTACTCGGGCTAGACTGTTCCCATGAACAGAGTCAAGAGTGATTTGCATAAGACTGGGTCTGAACTGGGGTGGCGAAGTGAGCTAAAGAACGATGATGGATTCAACCCAGATCTGTAACTGGAGGTGAATGGCTGAAAAGTTTCAGCGCTCCGTCCATCATCTCCTTGTGTTTCCTTTTTTCTCCCTAAGTTGACAGCTCACTTTGCCACTGGTTTCAAGCTAGCCTGGCTGATATGGGCAGTTACCCCAAAACCAGTCCCAGGATGCTTGTTTCCGGTCCACGGAAGACCTGGCTTGTCAGTTCAGGCTGGACTGTTCCCATGAGGCACAGGGTCAAAACTGATTTGCATATGGCTGGGTCTGAACGGGGTGGTGAAGTGAGCTAAAGAACGATGATGGATTCAGCCCAGATCTGTGATTGAGAGTGAGTGTCTAAAAAGTTTCAGCGCCCCGCCTATCATCTCCTTGTGTCTGCTTATGACTGGATAGGGAGAGCTGTACTTGTCTGACAGAGCTGGAGCATCTATAAGAAAGTCTCTGCTTCTCACTGAAAAATATTTGGCTGCTAATTGGCTGCCTTTTCATTCGCGGGATTGCATGTTTCATGTTGCGTGCACCTTCATGGCAACAATCAGAGAGTGCTGTAAGAAGCTGCCTTATACAGTCTGTTTACACATCTTCATTACATCGCTCTTACAGTAGATAGCTACTGCGACTAAAGGCCTTTGAAAATGTGCTTAAAACAAAATGCCCTCAAGCACTTAAAGTGCTTCTCAATTACAAGTAAAGAATCACAATGGATTATAAACAGGTGTTTACCTTTTATTATACGCCATCCTTCCCTGTTCTGTGCCGTTCATGTTTGCTGTTCTGTACATTTTATCACCATCTCAACTTCAGCCTTCAGCTCTTCAATTTCCAAGTATAATTAAGAATCATGCTCTCGTTCTTCTTTCTCTAAAGTGCTGATACCCTGTGGTTTTTGGAGGTGTCCTACTCTATTGGTTGATTCTGGAGTAAGGATTCAGTAATTCCTTATGCAACATAAGGCAATGTAGGATGTAGCCAAACTTAAATATGACATTTGGACCAGACTCTTCTCTACCTAGAAGCAAACGACCAATGAACAGGTTTGTTCATGGCCCTGGGCTTACCCATGTTGACTCATTATATGTCGGACTTTCAGCCTATCGAATCTGGAGGATGTAATAAGTGGGGGTAGAGGACTCATCTTAACTTAAGGCTCAGCAACTAGAAAGCATATGTCTCATAAATTAGACAGACTACATTGGTTGGCAGAGTCCACATGAGCTTTATTCAAGGTGCTCGCACTCTGTGGAGAAGCTGCCTGGGCCAAAGTGCCTTCCTTTTTGTATTGCACTCACCCGAGATACTAATCTTCAGCATCTTCTGGTATAGTTGCATAATATACCGGCCAATTGGAGCGGGCCTTTAATGGCCGGTATAGCTCAGCTACAGCGGGCTATAAGGCTATTAGAATGTTCCACCACTAGAGGGCAGAATTTTCTAACAAATAAAACAAAGGCTCCACAAGGCCTTTGCTCATAGCAACAGCTGTGAACGAGAAATATTGAAATGTTGGACCTCCAAGCTTTTACCGGCCATTACAAGCCCAGAGCACTCCTTTGTCTTCAATGGAGCGCCCAACATTCCAACGTTCTAGTAATCTTTAACAAAGCTCAATCCAGTTGCACCGATTCAAATGTTTGAGATGAAGCGTGACCAACAAATTGATTCAAAGAAAAAATTGCTGCGTTACTTTACTCATTTTATTTGATTGTTTCCATCCTTAGACCTTGACCTGCGTGCAGCACATGCTGGTATTGCAGCCATGCCCTCTATTCATGCCCTCAGTACAATTATGTAACTATAAAGGCAGGTCATTACACATTACATACTGGGACCAACCTGTATTTCTCACAAGATATGGTTTTGACCTTGCCAATGAATGCAGTGCACTGTGGTTCGGCAGGTAATGCTTACAGGCAGAGCAAGGGCTGAAAGTAATGCCCTGTCTTTAATACCAGTATGTGGCCAGTACATAATGTTAATGTGGGTTGGACATCTCTGCTGCGATACTATAGTGAAGTATATATTGGTATAAATATCTACTGCTATCAGTAAATTTTGGTTTTGATGGTAGGATATGGCATCCAACCATGTCCTGGGTGATTTACATGCTAGCACCTGTACTTACTTTGATTAATGGTAAATTACTGGTATCAGAAAACACTGATAAAGCAAGCAAAGCATACAGGCACACACCACAAACCGGTTCTATCCTGTACCAGTATTTCCTGCAGGTTTAGGTTTGTCAATCATACAGTCTCTCTAAATCCAATGTAACCAAATTTGACTTTTTTGAGACGGAATGGCAGTTTTCTCTACTCTGAGTAATGTGCCTTCAATATGCCTTTAATGAAAACATTCAGAATGCGGACTACAAATCTGCTTAGAAGTCCAGACATTTCAAATGGATGCCAGAATTCGGGGCCTATTTATGAGCCCATGCGTCACTTTCGCGCCGCCGGTGCATCACTTTATATGACGCACCAGCAGGGTAAAAAAATGCGCCATGTTGCGTCATATTTACAAAGTGACGCATGTAGGAAGATGCGTCACTTTGTAAACCCCGTGCTACATTATACCTGCGCCAGGTATAATGTATGCAGGGTGGGCGTTCTGACGTAAGTAAGCCTTGTAAAAGGGACGCAGTAAAATCTATGAGATTTTACTGCGTCACTACTAGGACGCAAATGCGTCAATATCTTATGCCTGCCTCACAGCAGGCGTAAGACCGGCGCAGGCACATTTGAAATGGGACTTTCCCCATGTGAAATGACCCATTGATGGAGTTGCGTCACTTTCGTTACACACTTCAGCAATGCATAATTTTTGCGCCTACAGATACGTCAGAAATACTGACATCTGTGGCTTCTTGTGACATGATGCGTCATACTGTAAATATGATGCATCCAGCATGTCGCAAGGAGGGCGCAATGAAAAGTGACGCACCGCTATTCTCGCGCAGCGATGCATTACTTTTCATGAATGAGGCCCTATATTTTTCGTATCCTAGAAAACAAACTAGCAAACCCAAATCCATTGTTGTTCCTTGCCAAATAACAACATATTTTTAGCCTCCTTTGCTGTTTTTTTAAAGATTTTCAGTAAAGCTAAAAGTGATAGCGTGTTAGCATAATTCTTACCCTTCTGGCTCAACTTTGGTGCTGTCCTGTTCAGCTGTGCTCTATATTCTCATTTCACAAAAAATCCACGCAAGTACTTGGGTAGTAAATTCATCTCTTGCGATCCACTGAATCTCAAACCAAATTGGCCAATCTGCTTGAAAACTACTTTTCGCTATTTTGTGCAATTTTGGGGAAATTTGCAAAAATGGATCATTTAATCAATCCAGAACTGTTCTTTCAATGAAAATGAGATGAACCGTTAACTACAGAGTATATAACTGGAAGACAGGCTTTACTTTTGCATTTCATATTATGACTTATTTACCATTATATCCTTGTTGCATTATACTGAATAGTCAGTCAGTCCAAACATTTTTTATTGTATGATTAATTAAAACCTTGACAATGTAAACATTTTAAAAGAGACATGCTATACAAAAAGCAGTAAAAAAAGATCAGAACAATATAAAACCATCTGACACTAACGGCGCTATGATATCAGGGGATAAAACACAATATTTAAAAGCAATTTTTTATTTTGTTATTTTTAAATCAACTATTGATAACTTTAAAGCTATGTCATTATTTGAAGTCAACTGCAGGTAAAAACAAAATTCAAATGCATGTTTTCGAGAGTGCGAAAATGTGTGTTAAATAGTTAAGCGTTAGATAAAAGAAAAGACTGGCAAGTCGGTGATCTTCTCTAAATTTTTGGGGGATTTTGTAAGACAGTCCTGCACACTTTAAGGTATTTGCCTATTATTACCAATTTGGAAGGGACCATGGAGTAGGAAATACAATTCCTAGCATCTCTAAAAGTCCTTCTGCAATAAATTATAAGAGTGGCTTTAGTAGTGTCCGCGTGAAGTAAAGCAGCGTCGGGCAGCAACATAGTAAATGCATAAAAGTTTCAGATTTATAACCGCACAACCTGCTCTTAACAATATTGGAAATTAAATGCCAGTCCTTAATTTGTAATGCCATCATCCTTGCAGCCAGTATTTGGGTAAGCCAGACTTTCCTAATTGTGCAATTAAGATATGGTTGTGGCTGCAGGCCAACATGACAATCGTACGAGTTGGCCAGAGCATTTAATAATAGTCTTCAAGAAGAGTTTTATCTATTTATTCAGTACATTTTTCACTGCATTGGGCGTGCGTCATAAAGCTTTTAGTGCAGTCAGGTCAATTTGGAGGGTGTCTGCTGCCGCCATTAACCCCTTCCATTCATCACGGTGCTCGTGTGCTGACGACGGCTGGGGGCCGTCATGAACCCGCCCACTCATTAAAAGTGCCGCGCAGCCGCGCCCAAGGGGTTAAATAGGTGGGCCTAGGACTGTTTTTAGTTTTAAATATGTTTTGAAGAGCAAACTTCAAGGTGCAAGGTGTGGCCGAGATGCTTTTGTAATGGCATTTTAGAAAGACTCCCATGATGGCCCACAGTGGACATTCAAGGCCAAATTAAAGTCTTACCAGAGATCCCCTGTGTAGTCCGGCAACCTGAATACTCTCTTGTAAACATTTAGATGTAATTTTGCATGGTGTTGATAAGTTGTCCCGAGAAGGCCTCCCTGCCGGGGAACGTCGTTTACAACGCGGTGTTTACACCGCACGACCTTTTCCCTGCAGCTGTTACAACGCAAGTCGTTACTACGACTTGCGCTGGATGGCGCTGTGGGATAAGGAATGTTTTAATTTTATAGTCCAACACCTGCCCTACTGTTACGGGGACTGGTGTTGGAATATAAAATAAAAAAATTCCGAAATCCGCGCCCTCCAACGCAAGTCGTTGTAACGACTTGCGTTGTAAAACCTGCGATGTCAAGTACCGCGATCTAAAAGATCGCGTTGTACTGACATACATCCCTCCCTGCCGTAAGGGATTGCGGAAGGTAGGATGGCCCTGAGCACTTTTCGTGTTTGAGCCGGGAGTGGGGCTTTCAAGGGCAGCATTCAGTTGGCAGAGCCTGGTAGTAATTGTGTGACCTTATCCATGAGATAGTTCAAGTGTGTTTTGAAGCAGCCGTTTGCCAAGAGCCGAATGCCCAGATAGTTGTAAGATTTAGCTCCAGTTACTTTTAAAGGGCAGCGGGACCAGTAACAATTTGATTGCTCACGCACCCTCCCGAAGGAAATCACCTTAGTTTTCAAGGTGTTTACTATCATCTTGTTTAACAGGTTGTATGTGTGAAGGGCGTTAAGGGCTCTCTGGATCCCTAATTTGGAGTGGTCAAGCAAAACAATGTCGTCCGCATACTTCAATATTGTGATCTTGCCTTTTCCTTTTTTTGGAGGAATTAAATTGGTGTGGTTTAAGGCAGAGGACATGTCTGATTTCCATAGGTTAAATAGCATAGGTGCTGAGATGCATCCTTGCTTTAGCCATCAATTTGTGTTGATCTTCCTGATTAGTGCAGTGCAAGACAGCTTGTCCCTCACCCAAGTTGATGTGTACAACTATATAGTAGTGTTCAGCAGGTTGTTAGGAATGCCACACGCCTGGAGTTTGCTCCATAGGTTACCACTATCCACCAGGTCACAGATGGAGCAAGGATTTGCACGTTAAGCGACTTGCTTGTATCAAGAACCTCAAATAATGTTAATAGACTAAATCAACCTGTTTGTCTTACTAATTTTGCACATTTTTAAACTACACGGTGTGTCCCTGTGAAGCTTGCCTATGTGTTTACTAATTCTAACTGCTTGCCATTAAAATGGTCGCTGCTACGCGGGAATTTAGTCTGCGCATGCGTCCGTCATACCCATGTGACATGTCGTACTCGAAGTTCTGGTGGGAATTTGTTGCTCATGCGCAATGCAATTAAAATGGCTGCTTTGTGTTCTCACATGCTCTGAGCTTGCATTGCCGCTTTCGCAAAGCTGTTTGTTCTGCACTTACTTATAACGCTATAGTTACTATAAAGTAAGGGATGTAGTATAGACATTCATGGTATACAGTGTAATCTTTTATTCTGTGTTTCTAATTTTTTTTCGCTTGCTTTTCATGTATCGTATTCTTTGGGCCTGGGAGGTGCTTACTACTCCATTTTGGAAGCCCGTATGGTACCAGTCACGTGATGGGGGAAAAGAAAACCATGCAGCAGTGGAACCCAGCCAGCTGGAAGCCACGACCAAGATGCTCCTGGGAACCTGAACTCCATCCGAACCGAAGAAGCTGAACTGTACCAGAATTTGTTACATTTGTAATAACTGCTGTATACCCCATTGTTCACTGTAAAAATATGTCATGGGAAGCTAGAATTTAATGGGTGGGTACGAAAACTGAATATTAAGCATGAGAAAGACTAAAATTTAGGTGGTGTGATGACTTAACCTCCTCCTTTGTCCAATCAAAATTGGGGATCCTTACACTTGCAACATTGGGGGGTGGTACACTGACCCGAAAAACAGTATAACTAGCCTAGGTTTAGCTAGAGAAATTGTCTGACTTGTCTGAATAGCTGACCTGTCACTGACCAAACGCACTCTATAGGTGACTGAACTCAGAGAGCTGCGAAGCACTCTGTTGGGAGGTTCGAGAAACCCATTTGGGTTTATGCAGACTTAAAGTGCTGGCGAAGCACATTGCTGGGAGTTCCGAGAACCCAATTGGGGTTATTGGCAGATTCCTTGCAGAGAGGGAGTAGTGCAGGCGTTGCAACCGAAGCTGCGGGTGTTGGTCGTACCCTTTGGTGAACCCAGTCCTGATCCAAATTCTGGGGTTATCCTGTCCTGACTGTCCATGAGCTGTACCTGCTCGCCTACTGGCAATCTAAGTCCTTGAGGGTCCTTTCCAGTCTTTCCAAACTGACCCATGGCCAGGGTTGGTCTTCACTCTATCCTAGGTAAATATAAAGTCTGTGTGGGTGATTGTTTATCTAAACTTTTCTTCCCAACGTCTCGAATAAAGCATAATTGCATACGTTCCTTTGTTCCCCCTGTCCCTAAAAAAAGGATATTTTCATGGGATCACTGACATAATATCGAGGGACAGAATATCGACTATCAAAAATATCGTTGAAAAAATATCGACAGACAGAATATCGAGTTTGTATCTACAAACAGGAAAGTACAAAAATATCGAGTAAAAAATAGTTTACTAAAATATAGTTTATAAAAATATCGACTTTATTAAAAACAATGTTAAATTAAATATTAAAAATGAATTACTAAAATATACTTAAATTACCTTATAATAATTAATTAAAGTTATAAAAAAAAATGTAAATCATATTTGTTAAAACATATATATATAGTAACATAATATAATTAAATAATATCCAATAATATTAACGTACAATAGCGGTGGTGTAAAAATTACTATTCCCACTCCAAAGAGAGCAATCGTAGGGAAAGCGTTGGATAGCGTAGGGGTTAAAATTACTATTCCCACTCCAGTGGGTGCAACAGTAGGGAAAGCGTTGGATAGTGTAGGGGTAAAAAATTACTATTCCAACTCCAAGGAGTGCAACAGTAGAGAAAGCGTTGGATAGCGTAGGGGGAAAAATTACTATTCCCACTCCAAAGAGTGCAACAGTAGGGAAAGCGTTGGATAGCGTAGGGGTAAAAATTACTATTCCCACTCCAGTGGGTGCAACAGTAGGGAAAGCGTTGGATAGCGTAAGGGTAAAAATTACTATTCCCACTCTAAAGAGTGCAACAGTAGGGAAAGGGTTGGATAGCGTAGGGGTTAAAATTACTATTCCCACTCCAGTGGGTGCAACAGTAGGGATAGCGTAGAAGTAAAATTTACTATTCCCACTCCAGTGGGTGCAACAGTAGGGAAAGCGTTGGATAGCGTAGGGGAAAAAATTACTATTCCCACTCCAGTGAGTGCAACAGCAGGGAAAGCATTGGATAGCGTAGGGGTAAAAATTACTATTCCCACTCCAGTGGGTGCAACAGTAGGGAAAGCGTTGGATAGCGTAGAGGTAAAATTTACTATTCCTACTCCAGTGGATGCAACAGTAGGGAAAGCATAGGATAGCGTAGAGGTAAAATTTACTATTCCCACTCCAGTGGGTGCAACAGTAGGGAAAGTGTTGGATAGCGTAGAGGTAAAATTTACTATTCCCACTTCAGTGGGTGCAACAGTAGGGAAAGCGTTGGATAGCGTAGGGGTCAAAATTACTATTTCCACTCCAAAGAGTGCAACATTAGGGAAAGTAAATATTTCATATATTATTTTTAAAATGATAAATTAATATCTATAAAAAAGTAATTACCAATTTCATATAATATAATAATTAATCTATTAAAATTACTAATTAACATTAATTATTACAATTAGTTACCTAATACAAATGAATTACAAATTAATAATTAATTATTTAATAATTAAAAATTAATTAACAATTATTCGAATTAAATACATTTAATTAATTATAAATAAATTACTTCCCACCCTATTCCCCTATAAACCCACAAAGCGTTACAGAAAATATATTAGTAAAATTAACATAATTAGCAATTAATCTTTTAAATTAATTGGCAATTAAAATTGTATTAATTACCCATAAAAACTTAATTAACAAATAATTCTAAAGAAATACCTATAAATAATTTTACATATTTAATTAATTATAATTAAATTACTTCCCACCCAATTCCCCTATAAACCCACAACTGAAAATAAATTAGTAAAATTAACATAATTAGCAATTAATCAATTAATTAAAATTAATTTCCAATTAAAATTTAATTAATTAACAAATATAAATTAATTGACAATTAATTAAAAATTAATACCAATAAATACATTTACATATTTAATTAATTATAATTAAATTACTTCCCACCCTATTCCCCTATAAACCCACAAACCGCTACATAATTAAATTACGCGAAAATTATAAATACATAATTCATTAATTAAAATTAATTATAACATAAATACACACTTATCACACATATAATAACATAAAAACACTATAAAAAATTCAATATTATTAAATAATCGATAATTTTAATAACCTATATTATATACTTCGATATTTTAACTTTCTATATTTTTAACATTCGATATTACATTACTTACCTTACAAACGATATTTTTGAGGTCTATATTCAGTCCATTCGATATTTTGTCCATTCAATATTTAAAACTCGATATTATGACCATTCGATATTTTGGACTCGATATTTTGACTGTTCACCATTTTCATGCATTAATTGTCTATTAGCATGTTCCACTTTTCTACCGACCTTTAGTCAAATGCTAAATCGTTTTCTTATACAGTTTATGTTCCATTCTTACCCTCCCTATAGAGAATAAGCACATCTGGATAAATCAAATTGCATAAGTTTCATTTCCTTTGAACCGTTAGTGAATTTCGAAAGTCTACGTTGATTAGCATGTTCACTTTCTTTACCCGCCTTTAGTGAAGCTGTGAAAGACTGTTGATCTAAAATAGCGTGTTCCTTAATTTTCTTCTTCCCTTTCATTTTCGATTTCTAAATGATTCTCTGCCTTATTCAGAGCTATACGATATTTCTAATTCTAAATATAGATAGTTTGGTCTGTGTAAATCTTCTACTCATGGCATATGATGATGATGATGATGATGATTAGATAAAGGTTATCAAAACTTCCTGAGTCTGTGGTTATTATAAAAGAGTACAAACATTTCAATTTGTATATGGTATTGTGTTGTCTACTTATTTTGCAGCTAGCTCCTTGATCCATTGTGATCTTAGGTACCTGTGACAAGGATTGGTAAGTCAGGTACATTGGAAATAAATAGAAAGGAACAGGGTTACTGGTAGTAGAGTGTAGGTTACCCGATTAAATAAAAGTATAATGAAATATATTAAGGGCCCAAGTGTGCATATTTGGTAATAAAGTTAGTCAAGTGACCTGCGCTCTCTATCAGTAATTTTCTGGTAGCAGTATGATGGTTAAGGACTAGTTAAGATAGGTAGATAGATTACTTGCTGATAACTGTGTAAAATATAATTGCTGCTAAAATTTTATTGCTGCTAAAAGTGTCGATCGATCAAATGAAAAATTTCTTTGAAATGTTATGAAATGTTTTTGAAATATTTTTGATGAAATGCTGTTATATTGATTCATGTATTAACACAACTCGTTAGTGATTGTTATATGTTTGTCTGGAATCCCCGGGGGCAGAATAGCGGGTGGTGAGGAGAATCCACCTCGCAGTGAGGTTAGTGGCTCGAGGAAAATGAGTGCATGGTTAGGCAGAACTGGAAGCGCTAGTTAGGGTTTTCTGTATGAATAATTGAATGAATGATAGCATCGAGTTCGCTAACGAAACTTGTGATATAACCTAGTAAGGGTCACACGGAAGGAGTAGTAGGTTCGTCAGAGCTTGAGTGATAGCAAAAGGGTTCGCTAGTGAAACTTTAGAATGTTATACGTTGTAAATTAAAGCACTTGCACTTTAAGAAAATAAATCGAGTTTCCATTACCTTGTGAAGGAGGGAGTCAGTCGCGGAGCTGCGCTGACGTCACTCTGTGCCGCGCTGGTATTGGTCGAAACAGCGGGTGTGTAACGGAGCTGGTATTGTAAAGGAGGGGTGAGCGCAGGAGCGTGAGAACGCGTCTCACGGAAAGGCCGCGCTCCCATTGGTCGAAACTATTTGCAATCACAGTGGTGATTGGTTGTCGAAAATTTAAAGACGGGCTAGCATTGGAAGAATATAGTAAACAGGAGTACGTATTTTTACACGATTTAAGTCTTTGCGAAATATATGTGGTATCCGACTCATCCCGAGACTCGACCTGATCCAAGATATCAAGCGTTTGTGAGAGATCAGTGGAAAGGTCGTAGACTAAACGGAATGTACGGAAGCAAGAGAAAAATGACTCTGGTAAACAAAAGTAAAGAATTATTGTAAGAAAGACAAAACAATTAAGACTAGAGAAGGAGTTATCATTCCACCACCAAACACTCCCGCTTCATTTATGATGTTTGACAGAGGGTATCATGCTTGTGTATGGTTGGAAAATTGGGTGAAATACACTAAAGATGACAGAATTTTAGCATTTCCCTTAGAAGGTACCTTTAATGGTAGGATTTTGTTTAATTTGAGGACTCGAATGAATGATTTGCATCCCAGACTAACGCAATATGAGGCCCTAGAAGAATGGGAAATAGAGGCTTTTGAGAGAGACAGACCCAGAATGGACAAACGGTTAGCAAAATGTTATCCAAAAGCAAAGAAAGAGAAACAAGAGAAAAGAATGAAAGAATGGAGAGGGAACATGATAGTAGAAGGACTGTTCCCAGTATTAACTGTAGACGAACCAGTAGGAGGTAAAAGGACAGAGAAAACTAGACACTTAATGACTGCTGGTGATTCTGAGGATGAATACCTGGAGGATTTATTAATGAAAAATCCACCACCATATAATGAGGAACCTAGGTCCCTGAATACGAAAAATCCATTCTTTAGTACTCCCTGTAATGAGGGGTCGAGCACGTCTGATCTGACTGTTCCATATTATAGGCTTTCCTGTAATGTGAGACCAAGTATGGCAAATCCAAGTGCACCGAATCTTTACCCTCCCTTGATCCCACAGATAGTACATGAAACCACCATGGAAAAGGTATTACAGGAGAGAGAGAGGCTTTAATTAAACAGAGAACTGAACTTATTCAGAAGATTTCCCAGTTAAATACAAGTCCTGCGGCTTTAACAATTCCAGTAACTATTAGCCCAGTTGTTCCTTTGTACGGGGATAAACAGGCTAGTCCAAAAACTCCAGTTGTAACTCCATCTGTAGAGCCATTAATAGTTGATGATCAGGCAAGTGAATGCAAATCTGTAATTTCCCTGACGGATTTACCCATAAGGGAACCAGAAGGCAATTCACAGATAAAGAACATTCATATCGGTGCAAGAGAATTCCGGATTTAGAGTTCTCGCCTGGTACTAGAAGTGCCACAGTAGTGACTCCTGAAGAAATAGATCGATGGACCCGAGAACTAGAGAAAATAAATACTCAGCCAAAACCATTAGATATTTATAAATTGAGAATAGAATTGGAAGAACTGATGGCTGGGAACGTAGGATTGGACAGGCTGAACACCCTCAGTGAGGAAGAATTACTATTTATTTACAAAAGTATTACTCGAAACACCAGAGTGTTCCATGAGAAATTAATGGACACCGCAGCTAGCATGGGAATAGATATTAGCAGATCCAAAGTATTGCAAAAACCCTACAGAGCAGAATTTTCTGACAAAGATTTAGAAAAAGTGAATGTGTCAGGGAAAAAGGTGCAGATAAGAGAATTGCTGAACCTGTTGCAGAAATGGGGAGACTTAGAAAAATGGAAAGCCAGGTGGGCAAAAAAAAAAAGGAAGACAGTAGATCAAGACAAGTAACTTCTGAATATGTCTTAAAAGAAGCTGACAAGGCATAAAAATTATATCCTATGAGAGAAGTGCCAGGTGGAGGTTGTGTACATGTTCCATGGTCCAGACAAGATATTGTGTCATTTACAAATGATTTCCCAAAATTACAAGAGAAACCTGTAGAGTGGTACAGACAAGTTGAGAGATTTGTTAAGGTTCAAAAATGCCTCCTAAAAGATCTAGATGGGTTCTTTAACATTGTAGTTCTCGTAGATTTGTGGACAGATTGTAAAATTGCTGTTGATTGGCCAAGTGAAGAATACGCCAGAGACCCAACGACTGGAGCCCCCTCAGGGGAGGTGATGAGGCAATATAACCAGGTAATGCTGTACCTGAAAGGAAAGGTGCCTGCAAAAGAAACTGATTGGACATGAATAGATAGAACTACCCAGAATCGAGATGAAACTGTGCATTCACACTATGAACGACTGTTACAGGTGTTTAAGACATACAGTAGCCTAGACAATATTGAGATGAAGGACATGACCCATTTCATTTATCGATTTGTATTAGGATTAAGACCTGAAATTTCACAGTGGATTAAAGATAATAAAATCTGTTGGCAAGCCAAACCTATAGATGAAGTCCTGAAGTATGCAAAATACTGCGAAGATGAGCTAGAAAATAAGAAAAAGGAATTGAAGGAAAAAGTCATGTGGGCACAAGTAAAATTAGCAGAGCACCAAGAACAGCAGTTAAGCAAAATGACAAATACTCAGAATCAGAACCCTGGGGGTGGAGGAAAACCAAGAGTAAAAATGAGTCGAGAAGAGTCCAGGAAAAAGTTCCCATGCCATGGGTGCGGAAAAATGGGGCACTGGAGGGATGAGTGTAAGGCTGTGCAGAACGATAATGTGCAAAATAATGATTTAAATCCACAGTCGCAGAATGAGGGACCACGGAAGACAGCAACAGGTAAAAAAGAATCAGTTGCCTCGTGCACCTAGGCCAAACTATAGGAGCAAAGCACAACAGGGTGAGGAAGCAGAGGTTTGGAAAGGAAGGAAGGATAGAAATGCAGCAACTTCGCAATTTCTGTTGAATGATACATTCCTCTGTGACAAACCTTTCTGACGGTGCCTGAGGGGGGAGGACGAGGAGTGCGTGCTTGGCGCCTCCTTGTCGGTAGACCAGTCAGGGCCATACATTGAAGGAAAGGTTGAAGGAAATGACGTCACCTTTCTGTTGGACACTGGTGCTACCCGTTCTACTTTGAGAACAGCAGAGGTTCCAACCTACCCCTCTCGGGAGAAGCGATCCAAGTAGTGGGCGTTTCTAATAAATTAATTCGTACCCCAGTTACAGAACCCATGGAAATTAAAATAGGGAATTTCAAAGAAATGCATAGATTCGTTGTTTGTGATTCAAGTCCTGTGAACTTACTAGGACGAGATTTGCTGTGCAAATGAACTGCACCGTCTTTTGCACACCAAAAGGCGTTGAAATTCAGACCCCAGATGAAGACGGAATTTACAAATTAATGTTAATAATACCGGACTCAGAAATTAAAAGACTGACAATACAAGACTTACCTGAAGATCTCCAACAGACAATGAAAGCAGAAGTGTGTGATTTCACTGGGAAAGATGTAGGCCTAATGGCAAATGTTGACCCAATTAAAATTTCAATAAAAGAAGATGCAGTTTCCCCGAATACTAAACAGTATAAAATGAGTGCAGAAGTGAAAGCAGACAATAAAGAGGTTGTTGGAAGCAGACATCATACAGGAGGTATTGAGCAGTCCTTGTAATTCGCCCATAATTGGAATAAAGAAACCGAGTGGTAAGTACAGGGTAGTGCAGGACCTGCGCAAGGTAAATAAAATTGTCGTTCCTTGCTGTCCTATTGTGCCAAACCCTGCAGTGATCTTGTACCAAATACCATGGAATGCTGGATGGTTTACGGTCATTGATTTGTGCCATGCATTCTTTTCAATTCCATTAGATCCAGACAGCAAATTTATTTTCTCATTTGAATTCGACAGTCATGTTTACGTCTGGAATCGTGTCCCTCAGGATACACGGAGATTCCTTCGATTTTCAATCAAATTCTGATAATGCCTGAATCCTTGGTATTGACTAGAGAATCAGTCCTGGTGCAATACATAGACGACCTCTTGGTGGCGTCTAAAAGCAGGAAAGACTGTCGTTGACACCATTGCCTTACTGAACCATTTAGGTGAAGGGGGACACAAAGTGTCACCAGACAAACTACAGTTCTGTACCTCTTCAGTGAAATATCTGGGGCACCAGATAGAGAAGGGTATCAGGAAAGTTACCACCGAAAGAATTACAATAATTCGAAACATGCATCTGCCTAAATACCAAGAAAGAAATCAGAATTTTTCTTGGAGTTGTTGGATACTGTAGGCAGTGGATTGTGGGATTTGCAGCCCTAGCAAGACCATTGATAAAAATGACAAAGAAAGGAGCAAAAGACCCAGTGGAATGGGATGATGAAAGCATGACAGCTTTTGTGAAATTACGAGAATGTCTGTGTACAGCTCCTGCATTAGGAATGCCCAATTACTCAAAAGAGTTTGCACTGTTTTGTGACACACGAGATAATTGTGCACTTTCAGTCCTGATCCAAAGTCATGGTTTAACCAGACGATCTGTAGCGTATTTTTCATCTACTTTGGATCCAGTGGCTGCTGGATTACCTGGATGTCTGAAAGCAGTAGCTGCAACTTGCATTAGTCTTGAACAGATTGAGTCTATCATTATGGGACATCCTGTAACTGTGTATGTTCCACATGCAGTTGTAATTTTGTTGACCAGAACCAAAACTCAGTACCTCACACCTAGTCGGCTGACTAAGTAGGAGAGAATTCTTGTAGGTGCAGGAAATGTAACCATTGCCCGAAGTAATATCTTGAATCCAGCCACTCTCCTACCAAACTCACTCACCGCAGGAGTGAGGGGAGAAGTTGAGCATGACTGCCTAGACCTGACTGAGTTCAGCACAATACCCCGCCCTGACATAAGAACAGTACCCTTAACTGATGAAGATTATGAGCTGTTTGTAGATGGCTCATGCATGAGACATGAGAGTGGAGGCTTAAGTGCTGCCTATGCGGTGTGCACTTTAGGAGGTCCAGTAGTAGCAGCCTATTTATATGGAGTAAAGGCTGCACAAGTAGCCGAATTGGTTGCATTGGCAAAAGCATGTAAATTTGGGGAAAACATGAAAATAACCATATACATTGATAGTCAGTATGGTTATGGGGTTGTGCATGACTTTGGGCAATTGTGGCTGCAAAGAGAGTTCCTGACTTCTTCAGGTACTCCTTTCAGAAATGGAAATTTTGTGCAAGAATTACTGGAAGCAATCCAGTTACCAAAAACATTGGCAGGGGTCAAGTGTGCTGCTCACAAATCTGGTGATAACAAAGTGACAGCAGGTAATCAATATGCTGACCAACTGGCCCAACATTGTGCTAAATACAAAATATCAATCAATACAAATTTGGGGGTAGGCGGAAACAGCTGCCAACTTATGGTGTTTGAAGACATAAAAACATGGGAAGAACTGAGAGATTTGCAGGATGCAGCAGAACCAAAAGAAAAGGAAAGGTGGAGAAAATGTGGTTGTCGGAGGAGGAATGAGGATGGTGTCATTGTTTACCTTGATGATATGCCTGTGTTGCCAGACTGCATGCTTGCTCCTATGGCTAGATTGATACACGGAGATACCCATTTAGGAAGAGATGCAATGATCCGTGTTTTTAGACAGACATGGTTCAATTCGAAATTCAGAAACATAGCAGAGGCACTCTGCCAGAGGTGCTTAATATGTCAGCAATTTAATCCCGGAAAGAAAACAGTAGTTTTACCAGGTACAATTGGGAAAGCAGAAGGTCCTTTCATAAGATTACAAATTTACTTTATTCAGTTACCCCCTTGTCGAGGAATGAAGTATGTCCTCGTCATTGCCTGCTTATTTTCAAAATAAGTAGAAGCTTATCCTGCACGCAGAAACAACAGCAATACTGTAGCCAAATTGTTACTGAGGGAACTGATACCTAGGTACGGTTTTCCAGTCACAATTGAATCAGACAGAGGTGGGCATTTTCAAAGCAAAATAATAGGACAAATCTGTGAAGCATTCAAAATCACACAAAAACTACACTGTGCATTTCGCCAGAGGCTTCTGGAGTGGTAGAACAACTGAATGGCACAATCAAATCAAGATTGGGAAAAATGTGTGAATCGACTCAAATGGAATGGCCAGATGCTTTGCCCCTTGTCCTGATGGGACTTAGAAGTATTCCAGACCGGAAGACAGGCTTGATACTGATGGGAAGAGTAATGCGGCAAGCATAGGTGCCAGGACACAAACTGATAAACATATCTGATGAGTTGGTGCTAGAGTACTGCAAGCAACTGGGTGACCAAGTGCGTTCTATCTCTCACCAGATTGGAGAAGACGCCGTCGCCAGACCAGCAACTCCAGCCCATGACTTGAACCCTGGTGATTGGGTTGTAATTAAGGAACATACTCGGAAGAGTTGCCTTGCACTGAAGTGGGGAAAAAGAAGACAGGTGATTCTTGTTACCACAACAGCGGTGAAGTGTGCAGGTGTGCCACGGTGGATCCATGCCAGCCATACAAAGGAAGTGACAGAAGAAGAAGAAGAAACGGAGGCTGAAGGTTGTGCAGCTGAGGGGTCTCCTGAAGTTGGTCCTGAAGTAGCTGAAGAACAACCGAGCTCCAGTCAAAATGATTTGGTCCCAGTAATTGACCTGACACTCGATCCAATAAGAACCAGAAGACAAACCTACTTAGATAGAGAGTGGGATAGTGAGGACAAGACAGGAATAGAAGGAGATAATCAGGTCATCGAGATCCAAATCAAATCTGATGATGAGGAAGGCCAGGTAGGGACAGAGCAGGTTATCAACACACCTCCAAAAACTCCTGAGCCTGAAAAGAGACAGATAGAAATTAGAGCAGAAGTTCAAGCGGAAGAAAACCAAAAGTTCGAAGTGCTTGAACAGGATCAGATAGAAGTAGATAAATGTGTTCAGGAAGGAGAAATTGAAACAAAACAAAGCCAAATCGAGCATATACCCGAACAAGGCCAGCTTAGTGACCAAGCAGAAGAAACTGACACAAGACCTGGAACTAGTCAGACAGGAAGGGAAGAAGACACAGAAGCAAATGTGTCACAACTGAACGAGAATAAAAGAGCATTTAAAGAAAGCCAAATTACAGTACCAGTTAAAAGATTCAAGAAAAAAGATAGAGAACCAAGATTTGTCAAAAGACTGAGACTGAGACTAAAAACTATTGACAAAGAATGTGAGCAGGAAAATCAAGACTCAAGTAAAGCTGACCAGTCTGGAGCAAAACCTAAGAGAAGAAGTGCCCGAATAAAGAGACTAAACAACAAGTCCAGATAAGTCCTGAATGGACTTATCTGGTGTTGGAAGACTTTGAAAACCTTGAAATAAGTGACGAAAAAGATGAAGAATTGATTGCTGATCAGACTGACGAAGAAGTACAACCAACTTGAAAGTTGCCCTGTATAAGCAACCTGTGTAAAGTTACAAAGAGTTGTTGAAGCTTTTTTTAAGCCAAAATGTCTGATTCCACTGTGAATGGAAGGCCAAGACGAAATCGTTGTAAAACATGCTGCAAAGTATGTTTGTGTAGTATAGCATTAGTACTGATATTATAGATAGGACTAACCATAACTATTCCTTACATGATGAGCAAAGATACTAATTTGTACCCTACTAAACCAGTGACAGATGACACAGAAGAGCAACAAACAGAAGACGCACCACAAAGAGTAGATACACTAGAGAAAGCAGTTAGCCTTAAACAAACTAGAATGATTTGAGATACACCAGATGAGGAAGGACTACATTATCATAGAATTAAGAACACAACTCATTTAAATGTATTTGCAAACTTTTTAGTACATTACGTAGAAGCAATGGAAATAGAAGACTGTTACGTCTGTATGAAGCTACCTACTTCAGTAGCTGAGGGTGTGACCTACCATCAGTGGCCACTAACATATGGAATTTCCTGTAGTATTTTAGCTAGTTTATTCTACAAGAGGACAGTTACAGTATTATTACTCAAACGTAGATGTGATATTTTCTGAACTTCCTGTGCGAAGAAATCTGAATCCTGTACATACTACTAGAGACGTAGCAAAATACATGGGAGAATATTTTCTGACTATAGGTAAAATAAATATAGATGACGCACACAGAAATAACCTGACCTGTACATTACAAGAACAAGAGAAAAATATGGTAGAGAAAAGAAGAGAGAGTTTCCAAAAGAAAGCAAAGGACAAGAATCAGAAAATTCCCAAATGGGCTGAAAACATAGATAGCACCTCAAATGGTGGAGGTAATGCTGCATTGTTGCTGGATTTCGAAAAGAAAGGGAAACTTTGTCTTCACAGGGAAAAGACTAGTTATTATAATAACATATTCATTGGTTCCAGTGAATGTGAACACAATTACCAGGTAATTGGGGGTTGGGGTTTCAAAGATGGGTCAGAGCCCGTGTTTCCTGGAATTTATTATATATGTGGGAACAAGGCTTACTTCAAATTGCCGGACGATTGGTACGGAAGCTGTTATTTTGGTATTGTCTTTCCAAAGATAAACCATATGGAGAATGTCACTGGAAACACTGAAAACACTAATGGATTAATGCATAGCGAAAGTGTAGGAGAAATAATAGGTGATATATTTAGTGCAATGATACCTACCGTGGGAGTGGCTCTGAATAGACACAGAATTTGCAAATTGTCTACAGTAGTAGATCGGTTATCCAGACACTGCTGGAGGTTTCGTGATGGTCAATACCGAAATGGTTGCGATCAGATCTATTGTTTTGCAAAATAGACTTGCTCTTGACACTCTATTGGCAAAAGAGGGCGGAGTCTGTAGAATGTTGAAGGCGCAACATTGTTGCACTTACATTCCAGATAAAAGTGTTGGAATTAAGAAATATGTAAGAAACATTACTAGAAACATATTTGGTTGAGGGGAAGATGGCGGCTGAGTGAGACGCTCAGTCGGAGCGCTCCTCATGGAGAGACCTGGTACACTAACTAAAATGGTGTAATGGTGTTACGAAGCACGAAGAATACATGAAGACTTTGCAAAGTTAAGTGATTTGTAAATGCGGAGAAGCGCGGTGGCTCTTATACACAGAGAAGCGCGGTGGCTCTTAAACACGGAGAAGCGCGGTGAAGCAAAAAGAATGTGAACACTGCAACCAGCCAGCTCTTCAAAGCGAGAACGATTAAACGCTAAAATTGCCGGTTTCTAGCTGGTTTGAAACCTCGTAACCACGTCGCCTCGCAGCAGTACGGACCCGGAAAAAACAATAACTGGCAGATGGTCGGTTACCTCAAGGGGAAGGAGTTGGCGGCGGAGTACACAGGAAATGCCGTTTCCTCGGCAAGAGGACAGGGGAAGGTCCCAGAACACTCGGTGAGCCCCGTTAGCGTTTGGGCGGAGGCTGGGAAAGCAAAAGCGGCACACAGAAGAGTGTGTGGTAGACTGGGTTTCCTGTTCCGTGGAATCAGCGGCAGAGACAGCACCAGCATCGGCCAAGGTAACAGCTGCAGTAAGGTAGGACAGTGGGCTCAGAGAGCTGTAACAAGGGGTATTGACGTTCAAGAAGAACTTTGGGCAGATGAAATATTTAATCAGGTGAACAAACCAGGCCAGACAGGAGAGATAAACGAGACGCCAGGAAAAGTAAACTTAAAGAGAAACATAGCTAAAAGTCAGGAGAAAAGAACAGTGTCCGGCGTTAAGACCCACATGAATACGAAGGTACAGGAGGAGGAGGATAAAATAAAGGCTTTGAGTAATGAGGAAATAGAACCTAAAACACAGATTTTCCGAGGTAAAGGTAAAGGCGCAGATGGCACAGATGATACAAAGAAATCGGTCATTTTGAAAGAGAAAGAGAAAAGTGAAGTAGTAGTGACCTCAACTTATTCCCTTAGGAACAGAAACTTCCTTAAACAAGAACAATACCCTAAGAATATTACCCCAAGGGAAGTTAAAAGAAGGAAGACAAAAAAATCAGCCTTAGAACGCACAAAAAAGGTCTTAAAATTACCAGGAGATAAAGCTGACTCAAACCAGAAAATAAAAATTACTCCTTCCTTAAGAACTTTTTTTAAAGTCCAAGTACAAAAGATAAAAGAGGCTGAGGAAATAAATACATTGGTATCAACAGTGGATAAATTTAAAGGAAAAAGTTTATCGCTAGAGGAAAAGAGGGAGGGGTATCACGTCTCACAAAAGGAGTCTCTCCTAAAATCACAAAGTCAGTACACAAAACTTCCCTTAAACTCGGATACTAAAGCTGGAAGAGAAGTAAAAAATCTGAATACAACTACATCTCAAATAGAGCAGCAAGAACAGCAAGAACAGCAAGAAATGGCTGAAGGTGGTGTATCGATAATTAAGGTTTCCTCAGTAATGACTCAAGAAGAAGGAGATTTAGAAGACACGCTGCCTGAGAAAAATGAGGTAACAGAGGAACAAACGACCGAGAAGGAAGGTCTGATGAGCCCTAAAAGTTCTAGGAGGCAAACAAATGATATGCTTGAAAAAATATGGAAGGAAATGAGGGACAAATTCGCCATATCAGAGGCGAAACAAGATAAAATTCAAGAAGCATGTGAGAAATTGGATTGTAAATTGAATGCATTGGGGGAGAGAGTAACAGCAATAGAAGGTGAAGTGGCTAAATTGAGCAATAGAGTGGAGAGCAACAAAAAGGAAATCCATTCACTGAGACAAGAGGGTAAATCCATAAATGAAAAAATGGAATCGTTGGAAAATCAAGCTAGAAAAAATAATATAAGAGTTCTGAATGTTCCAGAAAATAAAGAGGGTAATGATATTAAGAAATTTATTGTGGAACTACTTGTGGAACATTTCCCCTGGTGCGAAGCAGAAACATTAAATGAAGACATACAAAGAGTCCATAGAGATCCTTATGGAAAGCCCAAAGAAAGAAAAAACCCAAGGAGAATTCTTATAAATTTCAAAACGTATACCTTAAAGGAGAGAATTTTGGGCGAAGCCCTGAAAGAGGGAACTTTCAAAAAAGACTCATGGTCTTTTCGAATCAGATCAGACATGTCCAAAGCGTCTCAAGACAGGCAATGGGAGCTAGGAAAACTGATGCCAGAGTTTCAATCTCTGGGGGCCACGGTGCAAATGAAGTTCCCCCCGTCTTTAAGAATCATGTGGAGAAATAAAATGAGGAACATTAAAGATCCAGAAGAAGGGAAAAATCTGATTTCTCTTATGAAAGACACGGTCCAAATGGAAAATGCTACAATTTGAAAGGAAAAAACGCTTTTATCCGCAAATAGGATGTAAATAAGAACAAAGTTTAAAGATAATAGACAAAAATAAACAAAAATAAAACACCAAAAAAAAAAAAAAAACACGGAAAATCTTGATTGTATTTACCAGGTCCAGGAAGAGGAGCGGAAAAGGGGCAGATGAAAGCCCCTGAGAAAAAAGAAGAAGGAGGCTTCCCTGGGGTGGGTAAGAACAAATCATTAAAACCAAAAAGCATAAAAAACAAAAACCAAAAAAAGGGTGGGGAGCAAAATAGGGGAAAAAAATCAAAAAACAAATCCTTGATATTGGGAAAGAAATGGAAAAAGAAGATGGTAATATTAAAGTCGAGTGCTACCAAAGCGTACCGGAACGCCTGTTGGAAAAAAATGAACATTAAAGAAAATGGGGGAGACTAGCAGAACCATAAAAATATTATGCTGGAATGTAAATGGTATGAGAACAAAAAGTAGAAGAAACAAAATCTTGGAATATTTAAAATCATCTGAAGGCGAAATCATCATACTTCAAGAAACACATTTACTGAAAGAAGAATGGGATCAGGAACTGAAAAACAGAGGATGGGTAGATGCATATATATGCACAAATCAAAGCTGCAATATTAAAGGGGTAATTATTATCCTAAAAAAATCCCTAAAGGCAAATATTGAATCGTCACAAGTTGATAAGAAAGGAAGATGGGTAGTAGCAAAAATAAAACTAGGAGATACTACATACACAATAGGGGGATATTATGGCCCCAATCTTGACGACCCAGAGCCCTTAAAGAACTTGTATACACAACTTTTGACAGCCGACACCCCGGTAATTCTAGGAGGGGACTTCAATCTTATTCCAGACCTTAAAAGTGATAGGTCTCCCCCAGGGAATAATGTAAACTCATCTAATTTACCGAAGATGAGAGAATGGTTAAGCATATACAAGAGGGATCTAGATCTAGTGGATGTATGGAAAGAGAAGGGAGACAAAAGTCAACCATTTACACTTTATAACAAAAGGTTAGGACACAGGTCAAGAATAGACTTTTTTCTAGTAGATAGGAATCTTCAAACAAATATATCAAATCTTATACATATTCCAGCTCACTTATCAGATCATTCAGCTATACAATTAACACTAAAAATCAAAACAGCTTATACACAGAAAAGATTTACAGTAGAAAGAGCTATGTTCTCCGAACAAGAAATAGTACAAGCCCTTAAAGAAGAAACTGAAATTTTTTTTGAAAATAACAAAACAGGAACTTCCAAACAAATAGCCTGGGACACGTTTAAGGCAGTAATTAGGGGTAAATTACTTAGTTTGGGAGCATACAGAAATAAGAAATTCAAACAAGAATTACTAGATATAGAGAGATGTATCAATAGCTTAGATACACAAATACACACAGAAATGGATCTGACAAGGAAAGAGAGTCTGCAGAAAGAGAGACAGAAACAAAAGGAAAGTTTAAATGATATTCTTGAAGATAGAATGAAAGCAAAATGGGAAGCAAGCAAGTTGGCTAAACATGAATTCGGAGAAGGATGCGGGAAGTGGCTGGCATGGAAATTAAAGACAGACTGTATAAGAAATAAAATAAACATAATACGTAAACACGATCAAACAGGACAAACTACGAAGGAGGATGAAATTAGAAAAGAGTTTGAGACTTTCTTCTCAGAATTGTACATGGAAGATACAAATCCATCTAAAGACCAAATAGAAGAATACTTACAAGATTTGCCCATATTGAAACTATCAGAGGAGGAGAAAAGGGAGTTGAATAAGGAAATCACTCCTAATGAGGTTAAAGAGACAATAAAATCTCTGAAAAAAGGGAAAGCAGCGGGACCAGACGCATTGCCAAATGAATTATATCAGTTGTTAATAGACACATTAGCCCCACAGTTAACAGAACTAGTAAATGTAATATTAATACAGAAGGAAACATTGCCAGACTCATGGAATGATGCAATAATAACAATACTATTAAAACCAGGAAAAGACCCAAAAAATTGCGAATCATACCGACCGATATCTTTGCTCAATGCAGATTATAAAATATTCACTAAAATCATGTCAACAAGATTAGGAAAGATTATACCTCAACTCATACATGCAGATCAGAAAGGGTTCACAAAGCAAAGACAACTACATGAATTGTCACATGAACTCATAAGCACTATAGATCTAGCTGTATCCAATAACACTCCCCTAACAATACTAACGGTCGATGCTGCTAAAGCATTCGATAGAGTGAATTGGGCTTTTCTAAATAATATAATGACTAATAACAATCTAGGGGAACCCTTTCTTCATATGATAGGCGAAATATATAAAAACCCAAGATCCAAAATTTTAGTAAACGGAAATCTCACAAATAACATAAAAATAGCAAGAGGTACGAGACAGGGGTGCCCTCTTTCCCCTTTGCTTTTTAACCTGTATATAGAACCCCTAGCAAATAAAATCAGACACTGTAATGATATAATCCCCTTTAAATATCAGGAGTGGGAGAAAAAATTGGCATTATACGCGGATGATCTCATGTTATTTACAGGGGAATACGAGGAGTCTAAACCAGCGATAGAAAAAATTATGTCTGATTTTGGTCAAGTTTCTGGTTATTTGGTAAATCATACTAAAACAGAAGTAATGACATGGAATACTAACTTTCAATGCCCCAACATAAAAAAAGAGATAAGATATTTGGGCATTCTGATAAATCAAAACATAGACAAAATAGCACAAAACAACTTAAGCAGAGTAGCCCGAGATGTAAGGAAACTTCTTAAAGTATGGTCTAGTTTGCCCTTAAGTTTTATAGGGAAGTCAAACATTCTAAAAATGAACATCCTCCCAAAATTTACTTTTTTGTTCAATAACATTCCACTGCAATTTAAAAAAACTGAACTCAGAAAATTACAGGGAGAACTATCAAGTTTTATATGGTCATCTAAGGGAACCAGAATATCATGGAGGAAGCTAAGAAGGAAGAAAGAGAAAGGAGGTATTGCAAGTCCGGATCTAATGGAGTATTGTAAAGCATTCCAATTTAAAAACATAAGGAGTCTTCTGGGGATGCATCAATACTATCCAGAGTACTTGCAAATAATTACAGAGGCAGAAGATCATTATTTGTACAAATTTGGACATCAAAAATATTTCAAAAAAGTCAAACTAAAGGTCCTTAAAGAAGCACTTAAACTCTGGTCACAGATTAGATTGACTTTAAAAATTCCCTACTATAGTGCGTTAGCACCAATATGGAATTCACCAGGAACCCCGATCTGTCTGAAAGACGTGATGGCAAATCCACTAAGACAAAACAATATTAACTATTGGGGCCAACTACTAAACGGCTCAACACTGATCTCCTGGGATGAAATAAATAAAATTACAAATGGGACAATATCCAAATTTAAATATTACCAGTTGAACAGTTGGGTAAGAACAATACCATCACGGGATAGAGACAGCAAGAATTTGGAAATAGAAATGACAAAAACATTACCCATAAAAAAGGAGGTAGCGAAATGGTACTGGACATTTATAGCAGAAGAAGAAGAAAGCTACCAAATAGCAGAACAAACGTGGGGAAAAGATTTGGAAAAGGATGATCTAGAGAATCTATGGGAAGAGTCAGTAGAGAAATGCTGGTCAACAATAAAATCTGTAAGACTGAAAAGAAATCACTTGTACACCTTGCATAGAGCCTATTGGACCCCGAAAAGACTCTCAAAATTCAGAAATGCAGGAATTAAGAAATGCCCGAAGTGTGGAGAGGAAAGGGCAGATGACATCCACATGTTCTGGAGATGTCCAAAAATAAGAATATTCTGGGAAGCAGTGGGTAAGACTCTAAATCAGATATTCAGAAGACAACTAAAAGTAAGTGAATTTCTTATTCTTTTTGGGACTGCTAACACAATGGATCAAATTGGGCTGACAGTAATGGAACGGAAGCTGCTTTTTGTATTAATGGTAATAGCAAGAAGAGAGATATGCATTAAGTGGATTGTTCCGACATCCCCAACACATGGGGAATGGTTGAATTCGGTTATTAAAACAAACAAACTGGATAGAAGGGGTCATAGGAGTAAAAGGTTTAATTATTGGGAAATTATGGAAAAATATGTAAATCCATAAAAAATAAGGATATAACATTCTGTCCTATGATTAAGCGAATACACAGTCTGGATTATGAGTATGATACTCATAAGAGTAGTCAAGGTGGCTAGCTCCCTCCTACCTCGCCCACAGACTTGTGGATATGTAATGGCAAAGGGGTCTCCTCTGAGAAAATAAGGAGAAAGAACATCATATGGCAAGTGAGAAACGGGCGGTGACGGTACGGAAAACATTTCCAGAGGTAGAAACCAAATTTGCCATATACATAAAATTTTCGCAATATGAGGATTAAAAAAAAAAAAAAAAAAAAAAAAAAAAAAAAGAAACATTACTAATTTGGAAAGAGAGCTCCAACCACTGGAGGTTGACAGTGCCTGGAAGAGACTAACTGATGGTCTCTCCTCTGTAGGTAGTTGGTTTTCTAACCTAGGTAGCAGTCTTGTGAGTAAAATACTGATGCCAATAGCGGGAATAAGCTTATTTGTGCTCATAATAATAATTTGCTGTAAATGTCGAAAACACCTAAAGAAGTATGCTGTGAATAAGAGAGGAGTGAAACGAAATGTTGAAGAACTCGAACTAGAAGAATTGAACAACAAGATTTATAAAAGGATAAAAAATTCTCTTCTTAATAAAGATGCAGAAAAGAAACTAAATAAAAAGTTTGAAGAGATTGAAATAGGTGAAATGTGAAAAGTTGGCATCTGGTTCCATTAATAGTGATGATAGTCAATATCATCAAAGAGGGGATTGATGGAGCAAGGATTCACACGTTAAGCGACTTGCTTGTATCAAAACCTCAAATAATGTTAATAGACTAAATCAACCTGTTTGTCTTACTAATTTTGCACATTTTTACACTACACGGTGTGTCCCAGTGAAGCTTGCCTATGTGTTTACTAATTCCAATATGCTTGCCATTAAAATGGTCGCTGCTATGCGGGAATTTAGTCTTCGC
Source organism: Lissotriton vulgaris (assembly GCF_964263255.1). NCBI lineage: Eukaryota > Metazoa > Chordata > Amphibia > Caudata > Salamandridae > Lissotriton > Lissotriton vulgaris. The sequence continues at coordinate 247,083 of NW_028253124.1, forward strand.
ATGTGTCGGTCATACCCATGTGACGTGACGTACTCGCAGTTCTGGTGGGAATTTGTTGCTCATGCGTAATGCAATTAAAATGGCTGCTTTGTGTTCTCACATGCTCTGAGCTTGCATTGCCGCTTTCGCAAAGCTGTTTGTTCTGCACTTACTCATAACGCTATAGTTATTATAAAGTAAGGGATGTAGTATAGCCATTCATGGTATACAGTGTAATCTTTTATTCTGTGTTTCTAAATTGTTTTTGCTTGCTTTTCATGTATCGTATTCTTTGGGCCTGGGAGGTGCCTACTACTCCATTTTGGAAGCCCGTATGGTACCAGTCACGTGATGGGGGAAAAGAAAGCCATGCAGCAGTGGAACCCAGCCAGCTGGCAGCCACGGCCAAGATGCTCCTTGGAACCTGAACTCCAACCTAGCCGAAGAAGCTGAACTGTACCAGAATTTGTTACATTTGTAATAACTGCTGTACACCCCATTGTTCACTGTAAAACATATGTCATGGGAAGCTAGAATTTAAGGGGTGGGTACGAAAACTGAATATTAAGCCTGAGAAAGTCTTAAATTTAGGTGGTGTGATGACTTAACCTCCTCCTTTGTCCAATCAAAATTGGGGATCCTTACACTTGCAATATTGGGGGGTGGTGTACTGACCCGAAAAACAGTATAACTAGCCTAGGTTTAGCTAGAGAAATTGTTCAACTTGTCCGAATAGCTGACCGGTCACTGACCCAACGCACTCTATAGGTGACTGAACTCAGAGCTGCGAAGCACTCTGTTGGGAGGTTCGAGAAACCCATTCGGGGTTTATGCAGACTTAAAGTGCTGGCGAAGCACTTTGCTGGGAGTTTCGAGAACCCAATCGGGGTTATTGGCAGATTCCTTGCAGAGAGGGAGTAGCGCAGGCGTTCCAACCGAAGCTGCGGGTGTTGGTCGTACCCTTTGGTGAACCCGGTCCTGATCCAAATTCTGGGGTTATCCTGTCCTGACTGTTCATGAGCTGTACCTGCTCGCCTACTGGCAATCTAAGTCCTTGAGGGTCCTTTCCCGTCTTTCCAAACTGACCCGTGGCCAGGGTTCGTCTTGACTCTATCCTAGGTAAATATAAAGTCTGTGTGGGTGATTGTTTATCTAAACGTTTCTTCCTAACGTCTCGAATAAAGCATAATTGCATACGTTCCTTTTTTTCCCCCTGTCACTATATAAATGAGATTTTCATGCATTAATTGTCTATTAGCATGTTCCACTTTTCTACCGACCTTTAGTCAAATGCTAAATCTTTTCTTATATAGTTTATGTTCCATTTTTACCCTCCCTATAGAGAATAAGCACATCTGGATAAATCAAATAGCATAAGTTTAATTTCCTTTGAAACGTTAGTGAATTTCGAAAGTCTACGTTGATTAGCATGTTCCCTTTCTTTACCCGCCTTTAGTGAAGTTGGGAAAGACTGTTGATCTAAAATAGCGTGTTCCTTAATTTTCTCCTTCCCTTTAATTTTCGATTTCTAAATGATTCTCTGCCTTATTCATAGCTATACGATATTTCTAATTCTAGTTAAAGATAGTTTGGTCTGTGTAAATCTTCTACTCATGGCATATGATGATGATGATTAGATAAAGGTTTTCAAAACTTCCGGAGTCTGTGGTTATTATTAAAGAGTACAAACATTTCAATTTGTATATGGTATTGTGTTGTCTACTTATTTTGTAGCTAGCTCCTTGATCCATTGTGATCTTAGGTACCTGTGACAAGGATTGGTAAGTCAGGTACATTGGAAATAAATAGAAAGGAATAGGGTTACTGGTAGTAGAGTGTAGGTTACCCGATTAAATAATAGTGTAATGAAATATATTATGGGCCCAAGTGTGCATATTTGGTAATAAAGTTAGTCGTGACCTGCGTGCTCTATCAGTCACATGTCGAAGAGTAGTAGACAAAGTATGCATAAAGAGCTGATGACTTCTGGCTGTTCGCCTGGTTGATGAGGTAGCAAAGAGTGACTATGTTATCCAGTGTGGAGGAATTCAATCTGAATCCTGTTTGACTGAATGGAATTATCGCATTAGTTGTTGCCCAGGACTCAAGATCCTTTAATATGGCAGAGGCATATATCTTGGCCTCAATGTCCAACAGGGCAAGCAGGCGGTAATTGATGGGATTTTTCTACTGCCCTTTTTAAAAATTCAGTGCAGTATTGAACCTCTCCAACTGTCGGGAACTTGGCTGGACTTAAAGCATGTGCAGAACATTGTAGAAAGTATTGCACGCCACCGTACTAGGTCATCTTTGAACAATTGATACAATACTGCAGCACTCGACATATCACAATAGATAGAGTCTGTTAATTAAAGAATAAATAATCCAATAATGTCAGATCAGTTCCAAGGCTCTTCCACAATTTCTTCTTTTTTTTCTATATATATATATATTTATAAGTGATAGAGAAGTAAGAGGTAGTTTCCTTAATAAACCTTGATGTATTCATAGCGCATTGATCCAAAGTGCAGCCCTAATTCTGAGAGGGTAGAGATTGAAGTTGCGAATTTTCTCTATCCCAAATAGGCAATAGTGCAAAGCCAAGTTGAGGTAAATATGACCCATATTGCTTGGTTAGCATGCATGTGTGGGCAATAGGCTAATCACGAGTGGTCTCAGTCAGAATTAACCATTTTCCGCACGTTTGATCGCATGAAATGATTTAGACACCATATAATCTGCGGCACAATTATTTGTTGAAAGAAAAAAGTATTTCCTTTTGTCTTATTTTGCAATTGTACCATGTAAGAGAAACACGGTGTAGGTGTTGAAATATGTACAATGAGTATGTTACATATTACTTTGTAGAGGTTGCTATCGAGCACATGGTTGTTTTGGGGGGTCTGATGAGGCTCTGTAAAAAGTTATCAAATCAATTGAAATAAGGGGTTGTAAAAAAACGTTCTTTGTATTATTTCCAGCCCTTGATGAAGCCGATGGGTTCTGTATAACCTCGGCGAAACGCGTTGGCATGGGATTGGAAAATAAAAGTAGAAATTGTGGAAGAGCCTTGGGACTGATCTGACATTATTGGATTATTTATTCTTTAATTAAGAGACTCTAACTATTGTGATATGTCGAGTTCTGCAGTATTGTATTGTTTGTAAGGTATACCTAATCGATAGATTGGGTGGTGGGAAGTAAGGTGCTACCTTCCCCATTTCTGCAGGCACCAGCACATGTGAAATTTGTGGTTGACGATACTCGTAGTGTATTCTCTCTAGAGCGCCAGGAAATTCCTCAGCACCTAAAAAAACGCATTTGATCTTTGAACAATTGAGAAGAAAGCCCATTTGGGGGTGGCGCAACTGATGCGCTCATTTTGCGTACAGTTTTTTTAATAAGGGTAATCGTATTATACTGAAAATTATTATTCACACTTAGCTTGGACACTGGTTTTAGATTGGAGCAACAAAAAGACAATAGTTGTCAAATTCAAATGAATTATTAACAATAGACTTCTCAATTTTAACCTTTCCAACATTTAGTTCAACTTCAAAGATTATTTTATTAATTTCAATTAAATAGAAGGCACAATATCAATTTCTGTGAAGTTCCTGGATACCTGTCCTTGCTATGATGATTGCAGCCAGTGTCACCTTTAATTGCATATGGCCCTGGGATCAGATTGCGGCCTAATGGTTAGAGCGATCGACCTCAAAGCTGGAGAGCCGGGTTCGAATCTAAGCAGGGACGAGCAACAAAACACACAAAGGGTTGAGGCAAAAATCCTGCACCTATTACCTATAGTGGCTTAATAGTATGGCGATGGTGCTAAAAAACCAGGAAGTGCACCCCCCTCCACTTCCTATTGGGTGAAACCCAAATACAGTCAATAACAAAAATTGGAATTAGCGCCCATCAATTGAAAATCTCATTATAGTTCATTAAAGCATCAAATGTCCGTGATGAACAGTAGAAACAGCAGGAACAGATTTTCCATATAGTCGAAATAGTGGTTCTTTATTGATAAATATATTCAGATGTTTTAAAATCCAGTAAGCACAATCATTCTTTTAGCCAACGCGTTCCGTCTCTGGCGAGACTTCTTCAGGACTCAAAATTTTATGTATGATGTGTAATCATGTTCCACTAGCAAAAAAGGGCTAAAGGACACAAATATGGTGCCACGATAATCATCTTGGTGCGATGAATGTTAAGACAAATAACAGGAATAGGCAGGGTAGCCAGCTACAATCAAAAACTTCCGTGCTCAAGGCTAAGCAGGGGGCGCTCAACATCATGTGATTCTGACCAAATTACTTAATCTCCACCTGCCTAACAAAATGAATGTGTCTGTCTGTAACACAACTGGTGCTCATGTAAAGCGCTTTGATACCTTCAGGTTGAGTTTACTCAATATAATACTCCCACTCCCAAAGAAATAGATTGTCTGGCTTAGCCCTTTAACACTTCATTCTGCTGTTCTGCAGCTGACTGTTCTGGAGTCCAGCATTTAAATCCATGCTGACCCAGGACCTGCAGTGAATAAGGTGTTCAGTTCCTACAGCGGATAAGACAATCTCCTGCAAACAGAAATATATCTGGTAAATTTTCTGTCGCTATGACATTGTTTAATAACAATAAACACTTCATAGTACATTTATCAAGTTCACTTTTCTGAGTGGCACACATGCATACTTGCTTTGCCTGCACACACGTTTTGGGTAGCTCTGCATGATATAGTGACTCATAGTGGGAGAAAAAAAATGGCAGTGACTAAGCTTTTTAACGAGCAAGTTCTCATTTGAAACCCCTTTTCTTAGTGCCATGTGGGTTTACAGATGCAATCCAATGTGATGACACAGCCTCCAAGGATGGTGATAGCTCATCTTGACGAAATAAGTTGTCACCTTAACTTGGTCAGGCACCTCTACATAGATGCCCCAGGCTTATCCATCAGAGAACACCCCAGCATCAGCCCATTCAACCCTATGGGTCACTCTGTGTTCACCCATATTTACACTCTCCAACATTGTACTGAAGAAGGACATACACCAAGGACAGGGTCATATACTCCACAATCTTGTGCCCGTCTTGGGATGAACAAACTTCAGAACGAGGAAGGGACTATTGCCCTTAAAATATGCAGCCCACATTGTTTGAAGGCAAATAGGATGACAGGCAACAAAATATCTTAGTGCTGGAAACGAATTTGCTGGATACTGAGCGGTGAAACATTAAAAGCTTCAAAGCAGAAAAATTCAAGCCAAGATTGTTTAGTGATGAGCCAATGGAGAAACCCCTGGCAATGACATGACAATAGTAGCCTTTCCTTAAGACACTGTGATTGTAAATAAAACATAAACTCTGTGTACGCTCAAATAGCAAAAAAACGTAATACACCTATGAAGTTGTATTTGGAGGTAAGTAGTGCTATTAAAAAATAGTAACACACGAAAAGAGACATCATCCTGTTCTCGATCGGGGCTTCAGACTGGGGGATTTTGCTGGCAGGTTTATAAAAAAAAATCTGTTCTTCTGCCACCCTACTAAATTATTGGCTTTCTCTGACATACTCCTGCTAGAAAATTCAAATATGAGACTTGAAGGTTTTAATTCGTAGTACAATCGATAAAGGGTCTGATTCTGATGCGGTTAGGAAAGCATTCCCACCTAGGGGCTGATTCTGATGCAGTTAGGAAGGCCTCCTAACAGCATTTGCTCCTTCCAAATCGGATCGGGAACGTGTCTTCCCAACCGAAGGCCCACATATGATGCGGTTATGAACATATGCTCCCATTGAAGTCAGGATGGTGGTGATGTCAGAAACTACTGGGTACTGTGGTACTACTATTTTGTTTATCTCCTGCAGGTCGATGATGAAGGGGTAGGCTTTTCCATCTTCCTGTCTCTTTATGATCGGTAAAATAAGACTATTACAAACATTGCTCACTACCTCTTCTACCACTCCTGTATGATCTCGGTCAAGGCTTACTCGTCCTCTGGCGATATCTTGTACTGGTGTAGTTTCTGTAAGGTTGCGTCTTGTCATGTGTACTGGGTCAATCAACATTCGTCCTACGTTCGAATCAGCCCTAGCCCATAGATGCGAGGGTAAAGTGTCTAGTAGGGATGTGTCGGTCTCAGAAATGGGATACATGTGTTGGGATTGATTATCTCTTGGGTGTTAGTGATTGTCATATAAGATGACTCGTACTCCGTCTGGCGAACATCTGATAGTCACATGGAAATGCTTCAGTAGATAGAGACCCATAATGCCGTCTGGAGTGTTGGAGGAGAGAAGGAACGTCGTGTCGATAACCTTGTTTTCAAGTTTGAAGGGGATCGGTCTGGACAAAGGGTTGGTGAAGGGCATACAGTCAAATCCTATTGAGGTTATATGTGAGCCAGACAAGGGTGCCCTTGGAATCAGTCCTTTGGATAGCGCACTACGTGTTGCTCCTGTGTCTACCAAAAATTGCGACTCTGTGTCCAGGACCTTTGCGGTAACATAAGGGCCTTGTTGGTCAACAGAGCTCAACTGGATCTTTCCCTTGCCCCTGGCTGTCCTATGCAAAGTCATAAGTGTTGTCGTAATCTGTCTGTTGACACTGGTTCTGTCTAGGGCGGTCAAATGCGTTCACTCTTCCTGGCCTTCCTTCGCTAGCTTCACTTGCGTACCCTCTCCCACGTCCTCTTCCACTCTGTTCATTTGCTATTTCCCTTATCCCTCTGTAATGTAATGTAATGTAAAGGGTTATTTATACCGCGCAACTATCGCTCCAAGGAGCATCTTGGCGCCCACTTGTATGGCTGATCAGATAGAATTCTTACACTAGGGATCTGGCAGTAGTGTCAGGTAGAGTAAAGATCCAGGTTTTTAATAGTTTCCTGAATTCAGTTTCTCTATCCAGAGCTCTTATGTAAGGTGGAAGGGTGTTCCAGGCTTTTGAACCTAACACCGCGAGGGACTTGCCTCCGCGGGTCTTAAGCCTGAATGATTGAGCTGCCAGAAGATTGCCCCTACCAGCTCCTGACAAGGCTGGGGATTGGGATTTCCAGTGTCCGTATTCCTTGCAAAATGCGCATTGATCCTGTTTTAAGTCCTGGCGTCGTACATATGGTGTCAATGAGTCATTTCTAAGAGGCTGTACTCTAGGGCCATTCTGTTGGTATCCTCCTTTATATTGTTCCCGTCCTGTATTCACCCCTTGGAGTTGGGCTATCATTACTCTTTCCTTCAAGTCCTTCTTTTTCTTTTCTGTGGCTCTGTCATTCTCGTTTTTCTGATGTTCATAATTCTGGGCCATTTGGAGAATAGCCGCTGGCTTAGAGGCTGCCCAGCTACTTTCGCTAGTTTGTAATTGCTGTGATACCTCCGGAAAAAGTCCTTTGACGTAATTTTGCACGAATAAGTGGTGTCCGGTCGCAGTGGACATGTCCTGTCCACTGTAATCGGAGAACACTGTTTCGACTCTCGAGAAATACTCAGAGACATCCTCTTGTGGTTTTTGGCGGCACGCTGTTACTATGGACCAGTTAATCTTTTTCTCCGGTATCAGTGTTTTTACCTTCTGCACTATTTTATCAGGGAGGTCCAATATAGCTTTAACTGGGTTTTGGCCAGGATTCCGCGGTTTATCTAATGTGCTGAGTTGTTCCCAGGTATGACCGAGCAATTCGGTGTAGTCTATCCTCCTAATCGCTTCCACACATCGGCTGGCAAACATAACCCGAAGAACAAGTCAATGTCGGCAAGTGTCATTATTGTGGACCCCAGAGCAGTACCTAGTCTGTGTGAAAGGCAGTGGGATTCTTTCGCAAATCTGGAAGAGATTTACGGAACGTCAGGATGTCCTGTCTGACCCATGGCTTATACACCCAATTGAAGACCACCCTTCCTTTAGCGTCCTGATGGTTTATGTCATCATTAGTCCCTTGTCTTCTAGGGGGGTCCCAATACGGAGCGGCTTCCTTTATCTGCATTATGTTGTCTAGCTTCTCTATTGGGGTGTTACTGACTTCGATGCTCTGTATCTGTCCGCCTTTGTTCTATGATGTGGCGGAATACTTCTAACGTGGACAAAAAGAGTTCTGCTACATCGTTGTTGTTTTCGTCTCCTATGTCGACTTTTCTATAAAGGGCCATTAGCCTCCCGGGTCCTACATCCTGATATTTCTCTTGATAGGCAGTAAGTGTGTAGTAGCAGAAGCGCACAATGAAGAATCGTTTGTGGCTCTCGACATAAGAATTGCATATGTCAGTCGCATACTCTTCCGTTTCTCTTCTCTGCACAAGGGTTTTGACTAGGTTGTCAATGTTTGCCCGCTCGAGCGTACTTAATCGTGGAACCCTGGGCAACCCCTTTTCTATTGATCCTATTTCTACTAATGCGTTAGTTGATGAGGCACTTGGTGCAAGTGGCTCGACTGGAGCGGAAACAGTTGTGGCGTCTCCGTTGGTACCTTGCTGTTCTTGGTGCTGTACTACGGGATGAGTAGGGGCATAAGGAGGTGGCATGTAGATGATCGGGGGACCCAACAAGAGGTCATCATTTATTCTCGGTTTAGCCGGTAACTCGCGGTAAAGACTTGAAGGCGTTCCAACAGGGCACTGGCCTGATATTTTCGATTCTTGTTCATTTCTATCAGTCTCTCTTTTATATCTTCCTCTAACTGTTTACAAGCTTGGTGAGCTGCTTTTCGCATCTCTTTATCTAGTCTAGCTTAGTTTCTTCTCTTTCGTTTGGTTGCTTCTTTCTGCCACAGACCTAAGTTGTCAAGCATGGCTGGCGTAGCTTTTTTTTTGTGGAGCGCTAGTTCTAAGATTTCTATTTTAGCGAGATCAAAAGATCCAGTCAGTGGCCACTGATTCACCCGGTCCTTTCTAGTGTATTTGTGCCATAGTTTGCTATAAGCAACGATGGCTACTCCATATTTAACATACATTTCCTTATTGGGGGTGCCTTCCGGCAGTGCTGAATGACTGACCTCTAACAAACGGTCCGGTCCAATACAATCAAACAATTTTGAGAAAACAGGCATGACGTACAAGCGGTCAATATAAATATCTCAATAGGTCGTGGACAAAGGTCCGCACTACCTGTCCTTCGCTGCCTGCAAAGAGGGAATATTCCTATTCTACGTTGTTTGCAAGCAGGGAATATCTCAATTACTACCAATAACTTCAAAGAGCGGAATACTAGTATTCGAGCAAACAATTTCAATACAATCAGTTTTGTTGTATATCACAACCTTACCCGGACCGTTATGGACAGTTTCTTTGTCGTTCCCTTCCAACGCCCGTTTGTCCTCACTCCAAAAAATGTGGCGTTCCTGTAAGGTCCCAGTCAGGACCACAGGTCACTCGAGAGAGGTCCGTTCGGAACCGGTGAAGTTCAGTTGATCAGCAGCCAGACGAGGGTCTCTTTCAGGCAGGTGTACTCCATCGTTTAGATGTTCACTCTGTCGTTAGGACCTCTCTCACCAGACCCACGTGTCGCTGATGGGACCGACGTTGGTGCACCAATTGATGAAAAGCAGCGTGACTCCCAAGACTTTCGATGCCGCTTGGTGCAAACCACCTCTAATTCACCTTAAGATTTAGTGATCAAAATAACGAGACAGGCGCTGAAACTGGAAGGCGAAGAACAGGTTTATTTCTCTAGAGGAGAGTACATCACATCAGACACCAGGGCTATCGTCAGGAGGTGCTCTAACTGCATCTCTGTGGCATGGCCTTTTATATGCTTTTTCTTCAGTTTATTGCATGGTCAAACATCCTTGGAATCCCCGCCTCAAGCTAGTTCCCACACAAACCCAGCAGCAATCATCCCTCCACCCAGATTTAACAGATGATTGCTATCTTGCAGCTGGACACTCCGACAGGATCTAAAAGTATGTGGGATCGGTCAGATCCAAGGGTTCGTGTCTTTGATTAGATCAGGCCCCTTTGTTGGTGAAACAAGCCCTGCCGTGTGCGGGTAATAAACTATGTCCACAGGGGTTAGTTAGTGCCTGGGACCGGATTGAGTGGCCAGGTGCAGGGAAGTGACTCCGGGGCATTGTCATGCGGACAAGGTTTTAAAACCCTGGTACATGTGTTCAGTCTTGGTCAGAGCACGGGGGGGATGATAGCGAGGTCGGGGTGATTCACAGGTGACCAGCAAAGTATGAAATGGCCGCGATGTCTAAAATGGTTGCTGCTTACGCACACGTAAAGGCCCTCACTAAGCAAGATGGTGCCGGCAATGTTCATATTTGTCATTTTATTTTCTACCGGCCCTCCTGGTCTCCCTATGTGAATCAGTTTGTGTACTTCTTTTTCCTACATCTCTTGATAAACACATCTGTGGCACAATCCTTCAGCCATCAATCTGAATTAAGGGTTGAACCAGTCTGACCATTGCATGCCTCCCAAAATGCACAGGAGAATCAAAACGTCAAGCGTTTGGAGCCCGCAAGCCATCTGACACTACAAGTCTTCCATCTGCTGAACCCAAATGTCATAATATCTTAACACAACCTGCTCAGACCCACCTCTGGTGTTCTGGCACTTTCCTGTGCAAGTATCAACTGTTGTCAATAGAAGATTGTAATTGATCTCATCTTAAAACACATTTAAATATTCACAGTTGAATGTTCAGGGAACAATATCTCACTAACACAAACATTTTGCAACAGCAATTTAAGTAGGCAGTTGCATCCATCCAACAGTCTCGTAATGTTGTCCATTTAGTATAGGGGAATCCTGGTGACCTCATATATCCCCTGTGACAGCTGATCATGAACACCACCAAAATAGTCACTTTCAGCCAAACGGAAACACAGCAAGCTCTAGTAAGAGCAATCAATTCAGCCACTTCTGCAGATGTTACTCCTTGTAGCCAGGAGGCTTAGACTACTCCGGAGACTGTACAGCTGGCATAGGCAGCTCTTATGGTTCCTCCGTCCTCTCTCAGGCAGAATCCATCAACAAGCAGTATGATATACTCAATCAGTGGCTCATCTTGTATACCTGGTTTTGGCTTCGTACACAGTACAGTCATGCTATACTTCATCGTCGCCCTCAATGTCAGGATAGGGAAAAAGAGTAGTAGGATTCAGTGTAGCACACCTCTTGAGGGGTACGTGCTCTGCTGCGAGAATAATCTGTTCATACTTAGTCAATCGACTATTGGTCAGGTGTTGACTGTGTCAGCAGTAGCTCAGCAAAATGGGTAACCAAGACAGAAATAGGATGTCCCATGACAATACTTTCACATCTCTCTATTCTGACGCCTACAGCTGCCATAGCTTTAAGGCAACAAAGGCAGCCCTGCCACTACGGGGTTAAGTGTGGCAGAAAACTGTCACCAGTCTTCAGGCATTTGTGTAAGCACAGAGTGCAGCCCCCTCCCTCACTGGAGAAAAAGAGCAAAAACTGTTGCTGTAATCAGGCCTTCCCAGTGCACCAGATTTTCTCTCAGCTCAAGGAAGGCAATCATTATCCCGGAGTACTGGAAATGAAACTCCCTTGTGTGTCTCTAGTTGACAGACGTAGGTACCTTTGTCCAATAGGAACCCTTGCTTCTAGTCAGAATAAGGGGGATACACACTTTAGATAACCCCTGCTCATCCCCCTTGGTAGCTTGGCACAAGCAGACAGGCTTATCGCAAAGGCAATGTGTAAAGTATTTGTACTCAAAACAATCCGTATTTGTAAAGCGCAAACTACTCACCCTTATGGGTCACAAGGGAAGGGGGGCCATTGTGGAAATTAAATATGCTATTGCCCAGAGTCACATGGTGCTGAGCTGCCACCGGAGCCGGGTATCGAACCATGAACCCTGTACTCTGAAGTCAGCTGCCCTGACTGCTGCACTGAAACTCTCCACAAAGTAATACAGTGATGGCACCACACCAGTTTAGAAAAATGAAGTATCTTTATCTAAGAAAGATCCAACATATACAATTAAAAAATATGACTTTAGAAAGATTATTGCAAAAATAAAGCTTGAAGAAAAACAAATAGCACCATTTGGGGCTATTGCAATGTCGTGACACAATAAATCCAAAGCACAGCACCGACCTCAAAGAATGAGGCGTCGGGCAGAGTCACACAGACCCCCCCAAAAAACAGTGCCTCGGAAATTAAGTCTGTGACGATGCACAGCATCGTGGGAGTGAGGCGCCAATGCAGAGGCAACCTCCCTGACTGCCACAGGGGAGGCAACATGTTGTGTCCAGGACAGAGGTAAGCAGTTGCGTCAGCAGGGAGGAGTCATTTTCGGTGATGATGCAAAGTCAGAGAGTTCATGGAGTCACTCTCTGCAGTTATCGGCACTGCGATAATAGGGTGCAGGCACTGGCAATGACAGTCAGTGCGAGCATCAGCCACGGCTGATAACTGCAGGTGTCGGCAGTGCATCATTCACTTCACGAGTTGTGCCCCAGGACACTGCATCAGAAATCAGTTTTCTTATGTTTCCTACAGTAGGAACCACCTCGAGAGCCCCAACACAGTCACAGGCACCTTTTGGAAGGTCAGAGCTCCCAGCAAGGGAGTTCAGGAAGCTGGGGTTGAAGTCTGTGTCCCTGAGACTTCAAAACAAGAGGCACGCAAACACTTGGGGGATCTTCTTCAAGCAGGAGACCTAGTACACAGCAAAGTCCTTCACCTTTCCTTGGCAGAAAAAGTTACTGCAGGCCAACCCCAGACACACAGCAAAGGGGCAGTACTTCTCCGTTTTGCCAGCTCTTCACCTTGGCAAATGTTTCTCTTGGTTCCAGAAGTAGTTTAAAAGTCTGGGCCCATCTTTCTACAGAAACATCCTTTAGTCACTGAAGGTAGAGTGTCTGTCCCCAGCCAAAACCAGTTCTGTCTTCACTGGTGCAGCTTCCTAACATGAGGTGGAGACACCATTGACGAAGGCAGAACAAGCCCATTCAGGTGAAAGGAAATCTCCTCCCCCTGCTCTAAATTAAATACATACCAGCATTTGTAAAGAGTACAGCCACCTCTGTAGAAGTGTTGCAGCACTGGGGGCCCTCAGGAAGATTAAGCAAGCTTTTGCTCAGTCACATGGTGCTCAGCTAACCAGCCATCGAACCATGAACCCCGTGGTCAGGCACCCTGGCAGCTACTCCACACCTCTTCCACCAGCCCAGGTCTCATATGAATGTAAATGTTAAAATGTATTTTAAAAAAAGGGGGGGTGAACTATAGGTGTTATGTACCTAGTTAGTAGCTAGCTAGTTAGTAGCTAGTAGCAGCTTCCTAACATGAGGTGGAGACACCATTGACGAAGGCAGAACAAGCCCATTCAGGTGAAAGGAAATCTCCTCCCCCTGCTCTAAATTAAATACATACCAGCATTTGTAAAGAGTACAGCCACCTCTGTAGAAGTGTTGCAGCACTGGGGGCCCTCAGGAAGATTAAGCAAGCTTTTGCTCAGTCACATGGTGCTCAGCTAACCAGCCATCGAACCATGAACCCCGTGGTCAGGCACCCTGGCAGCTACTCCACACCTCTTCCACCAGCCCAGGTCTCACATGAATGTAAATGTTAAAATGTATTTTAAAAAAAGGGGGGGTGAACTATAGGTGTTATGTACCTAGTTAGTAGTTCAGTAATGTAGTCTTATTCACCCAATTGGCATGTACTATAGACTTCATGATTTTGATCAAAATGCCTCATGAGCCTTATGCGTGGTGTTGGGGGTATCAGGTGTATAAGATCCTGAACTGATGCTCCACATAGGTTACAATCCTTTGCGCCAGGGATCCTCATCAGGTTGATCTGCATTTGTCAGCAATTTCCCCATGCGCAGCTCCAAGTACTTCAATTTTAAATATATAGAGAGAAGGAGGGGGGGGGTGGAAGCAACGCCTAGGTAAACCGCTGGCTCAAACCTTGTATAGGATTGTAAAACCATCATGCGTGCACTTATCTTAAGGTGGTTTGGTCTTCAATTAGTGAGTTAGAAGCTTTTTTTTCACGATCCACTGGAATGATAATGGTAGTTCCCTTTGCCAGACATTTTGGTGATTTTCAGAGTCATTTAGGTACTACGCATTTGATTTAGGATCGTTTTGCAAGGCTGCCCAGAGTGAAGAGTTAATTTCTAAGTCATAATTGAGTCATATTTTGTACCAGAATTTGATTGTCTCATACCTTTTGTGGAGTATTAGTTGCTGTAATCCAAACTCGAGATATATCTGAGCTAGTGAGGCATCACACAGTAATCAAAATACTCGTTTGTACACTCACGTTTGAATTTTATCTAGTTTTGGCGCACTGTTTCCATGATGGACCACACTTCCATAGGCTATCGTTGGAAGTAATTTGCTTTGATGACTGCCAGGAGTGGGTAAACAGAGGGCCTTTTAACCGTTTTGATAGACTGCAGAACGCAAACAGTAAAGCGGTTCCCTTTTTTCCAATTGTTTCATAATGCGTGGCGAATGAAAACTTTCAATCCAGGTGTATACCCAAATATTGTAGCTATCAACTTTGTCATCAATTGTGAATTTCAGCGGTTTGGAGAGACTGTTCTGATCATGACCTTTGTGTTTTAATGTTTATTTCCATCAGGTTTGTTTTGGAGAAATCAGCTAGCTCATGGATCAAAAATTGCAGTCCTATTCTTGCCTAAGAACCACATAATCTGCATAAGACAGGTGTGTTAGGAGGCAATGTGCCCAGGGTATGCATTGACCCTGTCTAGCCTTGGTGTCAAATCAGCCATGATTAGATTAAACTGGTGCAGGAACAGCCTTGTTTTAACCCTTCATTAGTTAGAATCTTCCTTCCGCAATGTTGTTTAAACATCTGCAACATTCTTCCATGAAAAAAATTAGTGACTCCTTAAGCTCCCATGTTCTGCCAATCTTAACCCGTTCAATGTCTTCCCCTGGTATCTTTCCTTGCAAAGGGGAAGAGATCTGGTTCTCAAATCCTTGGCACCACAATGTCAATGGGCATTCAAATCTATCCACAATACTTTTGAAATCGTCACAAATCAACATGGGTACCACTCCACAGGATTACATCTCAATTTGGGGAACCCAGTCATAAATCACACAATCTAGACACATGAATGTAACCACCACCACTCATTGGGAATGTTCTTCATCCGTCAAAGACCGGACTCTCGTAAATCCATCTATCTACCCAATTTACTAATTCACATCATTACGTATGCTATGGATTAATTCTCCAGTTTACATTCCTGAAGTTCTCATGCTTGTAATTTTCAACAAACCCTACACAGTAACTTTAATGCATGGATATGGTTCTGCTTAAATCACTCTTTAGCCACTTCAGACGTTTGCCCTACATGCTTTGTGACATCTTTATACATCTAATCTGGAAAGATCAAGATTTCCAGATATAATCTCATCCAAATCTAGTTTTAATTTGCCCTCATCCACTGCATTCAGTTCACTCCGTGCAGCATTTCACCAGCTTTTACAATTTTCTCAAATGCACTTCTCAGCACCAAGCATACAAACCAAAACGCCAAACAATTTCAATAAATAACCTGTCTGCCCCCTAAAGAAATCAAAGTATTCAATTACACAAGACATTGGCCCAGACCACACTTTGACCTACATGAGGCAAACCTCTGGAACTCCACAAATCCTCTATATTGAGCCATGGGCTTTTCGAACTGGGTTTGTGCAATACTAAGATGGGATACAGTAACTCCATTTGCTTCAATAGCTAACCATCCGACAAGCTTGCATCCAAAATAGCAATGGGCCTTAAAACAGTCAATATATTTTTTCTCCATTGGTCATACGGACCTTTGGTAGCTGCCATAAAGCATTGCAAATTTGAATATTTTTAATCAAAACATTCCTAACTTGCGAAGTCAGGGTGACTGCTCAATAAGGACCAGGAATTAGTTAATCTGGTTAAAGGGTTTCGTTTGGATACCCAATTGGAGTATATATGTAAATAAGTTCAGTATATGTAGCAATGCAAATTGAAGTATCTCAGTAGGTTAAGGCACAGCAGGATAATATACCCAACTGCAATTATTAACTGTATAAACAGATTAAAGAAAACAGGTGTCCAATAAAGAAACTTTGAAAAGGAAGTTGCTCTATAACAGACTAGATATCTAGTAAAAATGTCTCTTAAGCTTGTCCACGTAATCAGACTTCAATAAAAGTCTGAAAGGAAATCAGCGTTTACCATAAAGCTTCACACTTGCAAGAATAGGACCAGCGCACAGAGGTCTGTACCTCAAAATGCAAAGGAACCTGCTCTGCCTACAAATGTGAAAACACCAATTTAAAAGTAACACTCACCACCAGGGACCAATCAGGTCACTGGTTGAATGCATCTGCAACATCAGTTCAGGCTCACACTGAATCCAACTGCAGCTTCAGTTCTCAAACATGAACTCTTGCCATTCCTGGTACATGAACATAAGGCCTCTTTCAACCATTCATGCTCACTGCCAAGTTTCCTCTCAGGCTTTGATCAGTTGTCTAATACAGACAACACACCTTTCGCTAGCTAATACATATAATAAACCTGCAAGGGGAAAAGGGAAGCCTGCTGGCAAAGCAAATTAAGTTTGAACCGAGGCCTGAAGTCAGGCTAACTTTAGGCATTTTAAAGGAAAATACATTATACATGCATTTGTAACTCTAGGAATAAATGCAAGTAAGGATATTTGTATATGCAAATGTCACTACATAAATCAATATAACTTGAAGTTTAAGTATAAGCCATTAATGAGAATTGCATCGCCAGTTTAACTGAACATTTGCACACGATACATCTCTAGTTTCTACAGTGAACACATTTCAGTAATACGCTTAAATGTTTTGCACACATTAAAGTTAAGGCACAGAGAATGCGCCATGTACATAGTTTGCACTTTTGAGATGTATGAAGGTGGAGTCTAAATGACACTGCTCCAACTGTAATCTGATTTGCACCAGTTTCTCTTGGCCAGGTTTCGTAGTTTTTTTACATGGAATGCCCAACAAATCTTAAATCAAATGATTGATGTATGCAGCCTCTGCAAATGAGCTGTTACACAAACTATTGAGCAGCACGTTAAGCTCTCTCATGGGCACACTTTCCTTAAAACATGCAAATCCAAAGGGTGACTCCTCAAACATGATTCACAAAGCATACTGCACAAAAGCATCTATTATGTGGCAACCGGTAATTTATTTCTGGAGTTTTCAGAATATGTTTTGCCATTCTACAGCATGCTCCAATGTGTGCCACTTGCAAGTGCAAAGTAGCGCCTCAGGGGCCTTCATTTAGAAGTCCTCCTATTCCCCCATCTGGCCAAATTGTATTGACCTGCTGTAGTTCAGATTTCATTGAATGGTGGTATTGAATCCCTATAGTTACCACAAAATACTGGGTGTACGAATAGTTGCAACAAGCTGCACAGGAATGCTCTTCTCAGTTACAGGAGTGTGCATAAAGCATCTAGTAAAGTTCTGAGGCGGCATACATTTGTTAGGCCAAAACAAGCCTACCTTCCAGTTCACCACACCATTTCACGGAGAAAATTCCTTGGCTATATAGAGACTGCATGTTAGGGTGTGCATTTTTCTTGAACTACTATATGAACAGCAGGGTGTTTAGCGGACAATTTGTAGGTATTGAACCTACTCTTTAAAAACTGCACAAGGACTCTTTCCTCAAAAGGTAAAAAAAAATTCTAATGCATATTAAATGTATGAATGAGATAAATTGTAGAGAGCTTTTGATTGTACTCAAGCTAAATAGTATTGGGACACATTTAGAGCTAAGTAATTAATAACCAATTATGTATGAAGTGCAAATTTAGTTTAACCCCCAATAATGGGATTTCCATTACTGTAGCCACCATAACCTCAGTTATTAAGTTTACCTTTGAACATCCCATTTTTATGATTAGGGTGAAAGGTTACCACATTGCACTTTCCACACTGGCTCAAAATTAACCAACCAAATATTTGTGTATGTAAAACAATGCATACACAAATACATTACTTACTATCCCTATTTAAGGGTCTACGGTATGGTAAAAAGACTACCATGTGGACTTCTACGAAAAGTATGAATGCAGATAGCTGAAACAAGGTAGAGTTCAAAGTACCAACCAAAATGCATGCAAACTAATCGAAACATGCAACGTGGTTGCGAGGTATTCGACACATTAAGAAATGCAATCAGCAAATAGGACCTTTACTTGCACTATTCAGCTTAAGTATTCTACAAGGCAAGTTAATAACCAACATCTAGTTGAACAAATATGCAATTCAGAATTACAATCGACATTGCTGGAAGACTGGGTACCATAAACATAGTTTAAAAAAATTACACCACTTATTCTGAATAGTTTTTTTATTATAGTTTTAATTTAACATTGTACAATAAAACCATATGTAGAAGACCCAACTGTCTTGGCAGGTTTACAATGGTTTGCAGTACTGAAAAATTAGAACCAGCTTCAAAATCCTTAATGTATTTAAACAAGGTAAGGACAATTTAGGAAGAGATCAAAGGTAAATATTACTACGTAGTGTAAAGAGTAAATGCAATAAACGTGAATTCACACAAAAGTAATCCTTTATGCAGAGAACCGGTACTCCATGTAAAATACATCAAATACACGTTATCTACAATTAGCAAGAAGCCAACTTTGCACTTCTAAACAGAATGGCTGTTACCTAAATTTGCAGAAAGTTAACCCAGCTAGCTTTCCTCCACTGCAGCCAGGATACCAAGCAGGACATTTGGGCTCCATAATAGTTTAAAGAAAAACTGCATTCCACAAACCCCCCTAAATATAGAGCAATATTATCCATTTTGGCAAGGGCCTTCAAAAACTTCCCAATATAAAGTTAATGAAAATTCATCTTTGTGCTATCAAAGAAAAGCTCCAGGACATTATACAGTGCTTTTTCCCTGGAGAGAAAAATAGGTGTGACGGCAGTCTACACCCCCCCCCCCCCCCCCCCCCCCCCCAAAAAAAAGGAGAAGCATGGTAGTAAACTGCTGGCAGTAACACAGTAGTCAGATATGCCCTAGCACAAAACAGGAGGCAGTGATGGTAATCCGCTATATACTGGCCAACACTACTCTCGCTCTAAAGTGGACGGCAGAGTAGGCACCCTACAAGCAAATCACTTGACAATAGATGTGAGCAATGCTAAAAAAACTTCTGTCAGTAAATTAGAGGTCCCATTCTTCAGGAGTTTAGTCACTGAAGGAGACCCTGGGCACCAAAGAGTTTTTATATTGTAGATCTTACTTTTTCAGATTGAAAAAGGAAAAATCATTAACAGGTAAATAGTCTAACTCCTGCCCAGTCTACAAATTGAAATACTATGGGCCCGATTAAAAGTTGGGCAGTTAATTATATTCCAAGTGCAAAACCCTGGTTATGCATGGGACAGAATTAAGAATGTGGTTTTATTTAACACATCTGATTGGAGTTAAAAACTCAACATGTTTAATTTCAGCAGGTCAAACCTGCTGGTAATGTAATGGGCAGTATATTTCATCATGCAGATTTTGATGCATGAAACACCAAAGTCCATAGGTTATTCTCCCTAAACTCATAATAGGTGTTATCACACCAGATGAAAACCCCCACAGGTACTATCAGGGACCCTGAACATGTATTCTTATGTTGCATCTTTTGCGCATTACATCAATGGAAAGACATTTATGAACCTAGTTCAAGGGAATCTTCAATGGGTCAAGCACTGCAGACAAATCGCACTTTGCCTACTGATTTTAAAAACGTTTTCATGAGCATTGCTTAGGGTCAGGGAAGGAAGGGTAGTGTAGCCAGACAGGCTTTAGCATGAAGAGGTAGAAAATGTACTGGTTTCGGTTAAGGATTCGAAGTCCATCAGCGAGAAGAGTGTGGGTTGCAGACTTCAATTTTTTTTAATAATTTCATCTGCCGCCAATGTCTTAATAGAGAAGCACTGAATAAAATAGCACACCAATACCTTTAAAATGCGGCAATGGTGATCAGACTACTTAGGACCATGTAATGACTAATGACTAGTGGCTTTAATTCAAGCATTGCACACATCACCAGTTTTGTGAGCTGTGTTGATGGTTATGTCCTAAAGTGGAGAAGAAATGACCGGTTATTATCCAAAGTTAATCTGGAGGAGACCTGGCACTGCAGTTCATGCGCGCTTTTTTATTACAGAAGTAACAAGTCTGATTTGTGCATCACTGGTTCCAGTAGAATTACCCAGTGGACAAACATACAGCAATGAAACTTAAGACATTAACAGCACTTGGAGAATTACCCTTTTTTAATTCAGGTCATACAGACTAGGTCTCACGGGGAAGTCTTCACCACTAAAGCATCACTCCGAGTCAGTCAAGAAAATAGTGGTGTGCAAATGTTTTGAGTGGTCAATTAGTTTGGTTACCAGAGTTTGTTTATCCAGTTACAGTCAAAAGTCACAGCCAGTGAATGAATGTTTCATTGCACTGACGAGAAGAAAAGTGTGACAGCTGGAGAAACTGAAGTTCACTTGCAGTAAAAAGCAGAGTGCACACGTCTTTATGAAAGAGCAAGCAATGTTAACGGGAGCACAGCACCAGCCACAAATTATAAAGGCCAAATTGATAACCACCCAAAACCAAAAAAATAGAGATCATGTTTGACATTGCAAGCAAGCTTTAGAAGACACTAAAAAAACAAGGACCGAAGCTTTAGAGTACTGAGCTCTAAAGAAGATCTTGATTCGAGAGAACACCTTTAGCCCCTTATAGAAATCTAATCTTAAAGACTGAACTTGCAAAGCACGTGCAGTCTATAAAGGAATTTCCGCTGTGGAAACTTGAACGTCCGTGCAATCTGTGAGCCAACCAATGCCATCGCAAGTGAATAGGATTTAGGAACACTACCAGATTGAGGTAACAGCACAAAAATCTGCTTGACCAATTGATCAAAACACCATTTCCTAAACATCAATAGGATGTGGAGGCTACAGTAAACATTTGTAACTGTGTAACATGTAGTTTAACACCCACTCGATTTCATAGAAACCACTAAGAGGTAAACACAACTTTCTTCACATTAAAAATTAGATTTTTGTATTCTGAAGAATCCTGGCTGCCAGCAGTTTCCAGGTGTTCTGGGGTGGAGTGTTATCCAGACTTCCATGAGACTGCTGTGGAACAGACTTCTAAAAACAAGTCCCTTAATTCTGAGGTGACCAGTGAAGGCTCTGCTGCCCATTAATGAGTAATCTGTAACTAGGATCAGTCAGGAAACACTTGGAACAGATTAGATTTTTGACAGCATGCAACATAGGATTGCAAGCTTTGCCTAACCCTGCCAGATGCAAACACAGGTTGCAACGATGCCCCCAGGAAATGCTACAGATAGGTGTATTTAGAACAGTGAATATGCAATTGTTCTGGTCAATATAAAGGAAAGTTATATAATCAAATGGTAAAATACCACAAAGGTGGGCTTCTGTTACAGCATGGCTACCTTTGAAGTTTTCTGCAAAACAAGCACTCTGGCAAAGGATCAAATCTTGGGCAATCACTGTGTATATAATCTAGAACACTGAAAGATTTGAAGTGACAATAGGCAGAAGCAGAATTGGTTGAAGTCCGAGCGCCCTGAGGCTGCAAAAACTCAAAGTGTAGTTCCTGCTGCCGTGCATTATTGCAGGCCAAATTGAATCACTCCATCCGACCAAATACCAAGATTTACAATCCACTACGAAATTGGAATGCAAGAACAATTTTTTAGATTACATACAATGTAATCTATGGAGTGTACATTCTTCACCTACTTGTGCAGTATTCAGATCTGCAGACTCGGCAATCCTGGTAGACAAATCTAATCCAGTCATACGAAAAGGACTACTTTAGTCAGGTACGAGTTTCTAGGAGAATGTCCAAAGAATAAGCTTGATTCAGTTTTGACAAAATCACTAGCTGTGCGCGTTTTCAAGAACTATCATAATGCATCCCAAAAAAATAGCTCACGATCTTACCATGCATTAAGCATAGGTATATCATTTTGAATTACCTCAATTAAGGTTAGTATTTCTGCTATTGCGCTGTTTTGTGTAACTAACTTCCTTCCAATGTTGTAGAGGGTGATGTCAAAGCAGTTGAGTATGGGCCATTACTTTCTGGACATTCAATCCTGCGAGCAGGAATTTGTGTTCTACAATTCCTAGGAGTATGGAATGTCCTTGGGGAACATTACATAATCCAGTGAAAATCTTATTTGACTGCGAGCTACTAAAAGCTCATCTGGATACATCATTTTTGTCCAATAAAGGATTGTAAAAAAAGTCTGCACACGTTTTACACGAATGACTAACACAAGACAACACATTCATCTAAGCATCCTGTAAATAGTGTACAAGTTTCAAATTGCCTTTTCTTAAAGGAAGAAGGGTTTGTATGTAAGTTTGTGCTCCAGGGTGCCACACACGCAGACTACTTAATGCGCTTTCAATGAAGGAAAAAAATTCAAGATTTCACTGCATGTGTTGATCAGATACAAGTCTGAAAGCTCAGACTTTGATGACCAAAAATGCTTTAACAGTACAAACCACCTTAGCCACGTCTAAGAAAAAGCACCATTCAAATGCTGAAATCAACTCAAAGCTTTAGACAGCCGGTTTATAGTAACAATTAAATAGTATGTGATTTCAGCAGTAATCTATCCTGGTATCAAACTATATTTAGGGTGGCTCAACAAGATACTCCTACAATACACTGGAGCATTAACAATCAAGCACTACATCCAAGTTGCGGTTAGAAAAAACATTTATGGTTTAAGAGAAAGCAATGGAGAAAGTACATAGTACAGTGCACGTTAGCATTAAGTGCCTCCCAACAGCCCCTCAAAATTAAGCTAGTTTGTTGCTTACACAGTTGGTAATAAAGCCAGAGAACTGGCCTTATTAAAAACAAAAACATTCGGACATTGTTGAAGATTTTCCAATCTGAAAATCTAAGTCACTTTAAATCTGTAATCTTCATGCTATCACAATAGCTAGCTCCAATTTTTAAACCCCAAGATTAATACACAAATTGCAACTGCGAACATTTTAGGGAAATGTTTAACTACCATCACAAGATTATACGCCTACCACAGTCAAATGCAAACAAGTTTGCCTAAGCAAAGATTTAAATCCAAGGCAATAATCATTCTGCTAGAGCTAGTCCCATGGCACAATATCAAATATTCAACCAGTTAATAAGATAACAGCAGCTGCCACAGTATTATGCAGGTGGTTTGGGTTGGACATGAGGGACCGGCACCTCTTGCTCATTGGAGGCATGTCTTGATGCGGACTAGCATCACTCCGTTTCTAGACAGTCTATTCCTAGAGGCAATCTATGGTCTTTATTGTATAATGTAGATTGCTATAGCCCCTTTTGATCAGTAGGACTTTAAAAAGGGAGAACATCTAAACAGGCTTTTTATGTATATATTTTCATGCTGTAACATTAAGACTATATTTTATAGCAGCAAATAAGTGCTGTCTTTGAAACGGTTCGTTCAAGATCTTAGTTCAATTTTCAGTAATTCTGCAAGAATGTTAAAAAAATAATTTCTCCAGTGGAAACCAGAGTTCACAATTTCTGTGGTTTGGTTAGTCAACCTTGATTTGAAGTGGTATACATATTTTAGCTCATTTTGTTCAAAAGGGTTTTATTTAGAAGATCTAATTATATTCACAACAGTTTTCTATGATGCATCGCAAAGACATGCTTCAATCTTAAAAGAACTTCTCAGCGCAGAAATTAGAGTAAAGCTCAAGCGAGGAAGAAATAAAGTTCGATAAATTGCCATGGTAGAACGTAGGAAATTTTTACCATGAGTAACATTTGACACGGCCTAGATATGCTCCAAAACCTCATCCAAGATAACGTAGGCTTAAGTACATTTATATTTCCTAAAAGAAGAAAACCAAGACCAAGTGCCCATAGTATACTTCGTTATTCCTCAAACAAGCAGCAAGACCTCTTGTAAAACCAAAGCACGAGAGGCGCAGAGCCAAACAATTTCTTGCTTGAAGTCTTTAAGAAGGAAGCAAGTGTTGACTGTGGTGAAGCACCAAACCGATACAGTTTACCAAAGAAACTAAATACAGAGAATTCAATGTCTACTTCGTGATTTGAGTATCACCAAGTATCATTTCAATATAAAATTTTGATGGGTGCTAAGAGTCACCAACATTTGTAAAGAACTGCTCTTTCAAAACAGTTCAGATTGCACCCACATCAAGCATGAATTTTGATTGAGCACCCTCCCCAAATGACTTTGATCTTTTACCACTACCATTGTAACAGTTACATATGTAAGGATCTCCACGTACTGTTCAAGTGGAGTGGCCAACAAACTACATGGATTGCTTTTATACCACCCAAAGATGCACAATCTGCATGCAGACAACTAATTTATGTTCATCTTGCGGATGAAAATTTGCACATTTGGCAAAAAGAGTCAACCAAACTTCATTGCTAGTGCATTTAATACTCATATAGGGATTTGCAACGCCTTTGCATTTTTAAGCAGTATGTAGTACAGAAAGAGGTCATTGAAGAAATAAACCAGCAATAATAAAACCACATTTTAACTGTTATGGACAGCTGCCATTTAATGATTTTGTACAAGAAAAAAAAAAAACTACCTACTTGCATTGGTCACATCCGTCATGCCACCATGTTCATTCCCTATAGCAAAGTCAACCTAAATAGTGACGCTGCCAATGTACTCTATTCCATCACCATTACAGGTATGTTACTAAAGTATGCTACCATTTTAAAGTCCTTTTGGATATTAATCAGATGTATACAAAGAATTGAATCACCGCAGAAATACCATTCATTACCAATGAGGTGCATGTGATTAGAACATAACAAGACTCGTTTAACTACTTTATTATAATGCTACCAAATGAGACCATGCAATTTAGAATTTGGTTCCCCTTACCCAATTAACTTTTAAATTATGGCTTTTAGCAAGCATCTGTCAGTCTACC
Source organism: Lissotriton vulgaris (assembly GCF_964263255.1). NCBI lineage: Eukaryota > Metazoa > Chordata > Amphibia > Caudata > Salamandridae > Lissotriton > Lissotriton vulgaris. Next base: position 272,070 of record NW_028253124.1, read on the forward strand.
CGCCTTCCAGCTTTATTTAGGAAAGGCAATCTTAATTTGCATCAATTTGTCACAAGTAAAAACTAACATGAACTGGTTGCAATGATCATTTACATAGAACAGGTGAAGGGGTTAAGATGATGAAATTGCCAATTTGCAAATACATACACAAAACTGCTTTTAAGTGAAAAATTCGGCACAAAGACTCTTTCAGGGCTATTGCCGGTTTGCACATGCACAATTCTTCAAAGCTTTTCAAACAACCTTATGTCATACATACAGTTTTAATTTAACATGTGGAAATCCAATCACGCAAACATTGAAACTCAGACTGAAACAAGTAATGGGTCAAGAAAGCAAATCATGTTGCATGTTAACGGGTGACAATTCTGCATGCAAACCACAACTCCATCTGTTTGACCTGTTTAAAGTATACATCGACTTCTACTGAAGCTCACTAATAAAATAGTGTTTCCTGTATATGAAACATTTGCCTTTTCATCAACAACCCCTCCCCAAACAATAAGTTTGGAACGAGCCATGTAGAATCCAAACATTACATCAAAAACACTGGAAGCACTGCAAACAAATTCCTGGGAAGTCATTTACTCTTTTAATATTTCAAGATAAATACAATAAAAGAAAAAGCAACTTAACTGCATTTTTTTATTTTTATTTTCAGTCTGATGACAAAGGCCTCGAGTGAAAAATCTGTAGATTTAACTGCCCCCCCATTTGTGCCATTCTGTACCTGCTATGCCGCATACACTGAGCAATCCGACTGCCTGCCTAGATCAAAAGCAGGCTCGGACACCATTAAGGTTACAAAATGTAGCCAACAAATTTGGCATAGAGTACAACAGAGGTAATACAGTTCGTTGCACACAGCCATCAGATTTTTGGGGGAGGGGCCAGGGAACTGGGAATGGGCAAACTAACTGGCATTTTTAAATCACTTTTGTATTTGCAGGCCACGAATTACACTGAATATTTTAATCCAAATTCAATTATAAGTCAGTTTCGTAGCCGATACATTCCATAGGTTATCCTTCTTCCTTACATATTAGAAAGACTTCTTGCCAACATCTTAGTACGGTAGTTTAAGTAATACAAATTTAAACATTGTTCAGCTAAAGTTACCTTCTGCCTCAGGTGCCATTTATCATTTTTAAACTAAAAGCCCAATACTCCCATCTGTCCATGTGAACAAGTACATTATAATCCGGAAAATACTGTAAAACATCCACGAATGACACTTGATCTGGTTTCTTGGACCCACAAGCTGACACCTACAGGAATAGTAAAGGTACAACAACTTTCAAGATTTCATAATAAATTAAAACCTCAGTGATTTTGAAACTGCCAGTTAACCTGCAACACTATTCAAGGATCCAGCTCTATTTTGAAACAATCCAAAAGGAAATGAGGTTGTTTGTGAAGGCCATAGCTTTGGTGACAATCTGAACCAAATTCTTTAGATCCTTTTTATGGACTGCGCTGTTGACTCCAAGGGGGCGATTATTTGGTCATGGCCTTGATAGCAACAGCACATTCCTCCGCCATGGCGCACAGGACGGAGACCTGCAAAATAAATCAAAATATTACCAACATACAATGAAACGCCAAGTGCATAAGTAAAACTTTCACTAAACCTAGCTTCAGTCTGGAAGAAAATTTAGCCAAACAAATGGAAGGCACATTTTGGGTCTCACAACTTATCCGGAAGACACTTTCATAGTGTCCTTACTCTAGCAGTAAGGACCAAATACAATCTCACTTTGAGCTCAAACAGAAGCATTGGGAAAGCAAATAGGTTGCTCGCATGTGCAAGATCTAATGGCTTTTCCAGGGTCTTAACCATGCGGTTCGGCCTGGTGTAGAGGCGCAACATTTAGTAACAATCTGGTGTACACAAGTTATAAAAAACAGACAATAAGAAAAAAACTGCAGAATGTGGGATACTAAAAAACGTCAGACGGACCGTTTAATGAATCTGGCATGCACACAAAAGTTATACTACTACAAAATGAAACTAAGAACACATGTAGGCATATGTTGCCTTTAGTTGCATGAATACAAATAAAGAAAGGAGCAGAAAGTAACTGGCAATGTCGAAAAAAGCTAGACCAAGAACATGGAAAAGTGCACCCATAGGGACGGGTTAAAGCCAATGAAAAAAGTAGCTCCAAATAAGCAGTGGAAGGACAAGACCTTGAACCATAGTCGATGGGAGGGTTTAGTAGATTAAGAAAGCGAATCAGACCACACCATAAGTGACAATGAAGCCAATCAAAGGTAAGCCATCAGCTGGTATAAAGTCTAGACAGTAAATTCTAGAGACCGCACATGCTATGTCTACCAAGGCAAGACCTAACACTGGAGATTTTAGTCAACAGAAAATGCCACACAAAGCATTAAGTACGCATTGTTAAACTAAATATTCTGTAGCTGTATTTATGCAATTAAGCACACCTACCATAATCTCTTCTCCTGCCTCATATTTTGACTCAATCTCCTTGCCAAGGTCACCTTCAGGTACCTTCAGATCGTCACGAACATCACCGGTATCAGTAAGAAGAGATAGGTAATTGTCACAAATACCAATAAGCTGTGGAAGAAATGGTTGGAGTAAAATCCATTAGTAGAGGGAAATTGATATGACTTGCCATGAAAATTAACTTTATTTACTGAGAGTCACAAGTAGATATAACCCTTTTATCTGCCACTGAGCGAGACAGGTAAAGGTCCAATTAACAGCACAGCTAGTGCTGTGCAGAAAGCACGGCATGCAACGAAGTACAGCAACCCAAATACTTTCCAATCTAAAGATCCTGGGTATGTTGGAGAACAAGAGAAACTAGGAAAGAAGACCGCATGGAAAAGGGTATGTTACACCAAATCCCTGGAACCAGCATTTTTTATTACTATACACCGAATATTATACCCCAAGAACAATAAACTTTCAGAAATGTGTTCCTGGTTTCTTTCAATATAAATATTAAAACATTATAAAGAACACAAATTGTTCAAGACAGGACTGCCTCACAAGCTTTTAATTTACCCCATTTTCAACACTAACCGCCAGAGGTTCCATTCATTTTTATGCATTTTGGGACTTGGATACCACATGGGTAGGCAGGACAAGAGAACTGACGGAGTCTAACTGCTATCATGGTTTTTTTTTTTTTTAAGAAACTTAAGGGGAAATCCAGAGTCCGGGAAGCAAGGGTGATGGCAATATGGCACCATACCCATTTGGTAAGAATTTTAACTGTTATATAAAGATAACTACAGGGAACAGCAGAATGAACAGCCATTCACACCGTTACCTTTGTAGTGTGGAGGACATGATCAGCTAGACCTCCACACATAGGCACCTTCGTGCCGGCAACAGAAGAATTTTCTTAAACTTATTAGGCAAGCGAGCACACGGACGAACACCAACACTGCACAATTAAAGTTAAAGCAGTCTGCACCCTCCAAAGATTAGCAAAAAGGCCAGGAAAGGGATTTTTTAAATTGGGTAGAGCATTGATACTTAGCACCACTTCCAAATAGTCCAATAGTATTTTGTGGGTGTTTACCCCAATATCTATGGGGCAGAAAGTCTAGATAAAAAAAAATTGGGCTCCTCTGCATTAAGTCACACATCCACGCCTAAATCCCCAACAGTTTATTCAGCGAGCATGCACAACACTGGTGCAAAGTGCAGACATTTGGTTTTGAATATTTTTGGTGTCGTTTTTACCTATGGGCCTTCAAAAGGGAAGGAGAGGCTATACCCCATTTCCTCTTGCCATAGTGACTGGCTGCACTATTTGTAATCAGTTAGCAACAAGGGAAGCATTTCTGAATCCTGGAGACCCTGGGGGATTCAGGATTAATTGCTGGAGTGTATCCCAGCACAGCCTCCCACCCCATGCTCTGTGAATGTCAAGTTATGGGTTAATAAAATGTCACTTTAATTTATGACTAACTCCACTTTTAAACAATGATCAAAGTCTTAACACCATACATTCTTAAACCACTATGAAACAAGAGCCCCCAGTCGTCTCCAACGTGAATGGACCCAACGCACATCATAGGATGAGACCACAATCGTAACCATGTGAATATCTCAGATTCAACAAGTACAAGGTGACAGTGTCAACATTGCCAAAAGCCTGTCATAGCAAAAAAAAAAATGTTATGCTAGCATTTGGATCCTCACAGAAAGTACACCTCCCAAAATACTTATGGTAAAGATCTCTTTACACACTGGACCTTATTTAGAGTTGCCGAGATGTCGGCTTGTGCTCCACGCAAGTAAATTTATAGAACCCTCAGTACAAATAGTGTGTGGACACCTGTGCTAGAATTACTGAACAAAATAATTAAGCAGACAGACTGACAGCATTGCACGGTTAGCGTATTGTCAATGAGGCTAAGAATTTAAGATCGGCAACTTTGACAGACTGATTTCAAGGAAGACAATTCTTAGTGGGCATTACAAGTGCTGCAATTAGGAAAACGTAAACACTCAAAACTAGGAGCCATCCATTCTTAAAGAGCTGTAAAAGTGTTGAGTCGCTCAAGTATGTCAAACTTCTTACTCCATTTGTTGGCAGTCTAGAATTTGCCTAAGTCTCAAATCTTTCAGTGAGAACAAAAATAGTGAGTAATTTGCTTTTTATTGACTGCTTCAGCTGTAAATTTTCTTTCTAGTGAAGATTTAGCAGGTAATAGCGCTTTTTGTGTAACTAGGTGGAATAAAATCAATCAGCATAGAGACAGAACTATGGTAACCATATGAAAATAACAAACACCCTGTTTTTTTTAACCAAGATTTTTCAAAAAGGACTTTTGCTTGCTGAAGGGGGAGGGAGGAGTTGTGGCAGTAGTCTAAGTCAGACAAATGCTTTTAACTGCTCCGCATGGATGCATTGTAATAATAATAATACCATTTTTAAAACGCCTGGCTACACAAAACAGTGTATCCCAGCGCTAAATACTGCTAAATTGCCCGAGGAACGAGCGAGAGTGAGCCAAAAAGGTGCAGAAGGATGATGATTGATTTTACCGGGGGGGAAAAAGGAATGTTTTAAGTTTTCCCCGGAACCTAGTTTCCGAGGGTTCCATCCTAAGCTCGAGTGGGAGTTTCTTCCAACATTTGGAGACCAGGTATCTGAACGAACACCCACCCATCCTGGCTCTGGGGACTTTAGGGAGTTTAAACATAATCGTTCCGGATGATCTCAGGTTCCTGATGGGGCGATGTATGGTGAAAAGATTTTTCAAGTAGTTCGGACCTTTGCCATGGGCAATGCGATGCACAAAGCAAAGGGACTTGAATTTAATTCGCTCCTTAAGAGGGAGCCAGTGGAGTTTAGCCAGAGCGGTTTTCCCAGTTGCTCTGAGAGTGAGTCTGAGCACAAGGCGAGCGGCGGCATTTTGAGCACACTGGAGTTGGTGAAGGCCTTTTTTGCTCAAACCCAGAAGCAGAGCATTCCCATAATCAAGGTGGGGGGTCACCAAGGCGTGGACTATGGTCTTTCTGGATTCGATTGTGCAGAAAAGATGTACCAGAAATGAGATAACAAGCACGTTTCTCGCGCTAAAAGGAGACAGCAGGGGGAGGGGGCTGCAAGTAAAAGTGTTTAACTTGCGAGAGCGAACAGCGCCAGGAGCAATAATTGCTACCATATGGCGCTGCGCTTTCCAGCAAACAAATCTTCACATATGTACACGTTGCCATTGAAGGCACTGGAACGCGTTCACCTTTTTGGCTGAAAAGCCAAAAGCGATTTCAAAAGGTCTTTTTGCCTAAGCAGCGCATGCGCAATGCGTAGGCGAGACCTAAAAACTACTGAGGCTTAAAAAAAACAGCAAAACCGTTTGTAGGAGCTGTAATGGTTCAGTTTTAAAGGCACTCAGCATCTAGAAGTTTAAATGGTTTAGTTAGTCAGGCTCAGAAGCCGGAGACTAATTTTCCACACAATTAACTGTTTGTGGGTTGCTGCCAGCCAGTTTCACAAAAAATGGAGTAAAAGGTTAAACCTGCGAACTAATAAATGTTTGCAAACTGTATGATATCCATAAACGGGGCGTCCATAAAATACTCCTTATATTGTTCAAGACTTATACCATGGATTGCTGTGCACGAGGCACATGAACACTGCATTAAGCCAAAAATCCACTGGTGCGCCCCACAGAAAATGAAGCCAGTGACGCACCTTGACTGTTCGTTCTGGGCTTTCACTTACAGTGGGATCTTGTATGGGCCAACTCAAGGTATTTAATGCCTCAAAGTCCAATTGCCAAGAAAGGATGCAAGACTATTTATGGCAATCATGAATGCTCCTAGTTTTCAGTCTTCACTGATTTTTACAGATGGAAAGCCATCAATTTTCCTAGTGACTATGAATAAATACGGAAAATAGGTTTTTGATAAGTTGTACTACTGTCAATCATAAGTGATAGGTCAACAGACGAGCCGAATTATTTTTTGCCATCATTTCCTAATGAAGCTTAAATAACTTCACTAGTTCTGCTGTTTAAGCTGCCATACAATGCAAGCAGTTTCAAATGACTAATTTAAATGGGTAACTCAGCCACTCAAACATGAGTAAAAACGTGTGGGTTAAAAAAATGTGGAAATTATCCCACGGCAGATTCATTTTTTTACATCTAGAACAAAACTTCTACAAATAAAATAAGCAAAATAAGTATGGTTAAATACAGACCGAAACGTTAAAATTTAAATACCATAAAACCGACCTAAAACAGATCCATGCCAACACATTTAAAGGGGGGTGAAAATCATACGGACTAGAGAACTGACAATTACTGCGGTCCTTGATCTCTCCACTGCTAAGGGGCTGCAAGGCTGGGACTTTAAGACTTCACGTTAAAAATAAGGCTCAAATTACGATTTTAATAACCAGTCTTGGCAGTGCAGTTTATACTTCGCAATCTTTAAAGGCACTTTGAGTGCTACATTAAGCAAAGTTCCTGAGGTTGCAATTTTGAGCATGGGAATTCCTCTGGTTGCTCGGTCATTGCAGACAATCTCTTGAAGCATGCGCCTTTAAGATTGGACCAACAAAACCCTGAAGATAGGTACTGGTGGTGGAGCCTCTTATCACTTCACTCATGCGATTAGAAAACAAAATCAACTTCCTGCACTAGATCAACACCTACATTCTTTGCTATACAGTGCTATTGCGATGCAGGTTATCTAGATTCGTCTCTAGCATCTCACATAATGGCAGAGATAGCACATGTGAACCTCTTGCTAAAGTCAGTTTCTGCGAAAGCTAAATGCTTTTTGACCCTAGGAAAGCAAATTCCTTGTTTCAGAAACAGCCAGTAATAGACTAATCAGGGGACTACACCATCAGAATCCAAAGCATGCTAAGAAGCTACTTTGATTGCAAAAGCAATTTTGCCTATCTAATAAAAGTACACTGGATGTAGTGTGTAAAGTGCTCTGTTAGAGTCAAGTCACAATACTGGGATTTAGGATTAGTTCAAATCCACTCATTGTGGACCTGGAAAAAGTGTTCCTGCAGTGAGGGTCTGTAAGCCACGGATACCTATAAAAGATACGGCTACAAGGAAGGCAATGTTCCAGGAAGAACTCAAGGGCAAGAATAAAGTGCTCGAAAGTGGGCCCGATAAATTTGGTGATGGAGATTTCAGACTGGGGCAGAAGGCACCATCGTTGGAACGCCATGTTTAAGGCTTCCATAAAACCTTTAAGAGTGATTTTGAAGAGATGTTACACAATTCTTAACTTGTATTCAATATCATGCTGGTAAGAACGGCTGTACCAATTTACAGATTGCATGACTATGAAAAGATTGTTTTTTTAAGTGATTTTGAAGAGTGGGAGTGTTTGCCCCGAAGCATCAGAGACAGCAGCTAGGTGTAGCCAAACTGATGTTTAGGCAGGCAACCCCTGACTTGGATCTACTAAGCATAAGAGGGACTTTGTGGTTTGGAGTTTGCGGATGAAGTGCTTCCACTTAGCAGCATTGCAATCCATTGCAGTGTACCTTTAGGCTTCCCCCGAGTACGTCCATGTACCTGAGGTAGGTCAATATTGCCAATCTCTAGGAACTCCGGAGCCAAAGCGCCAGGTTGAGCTGCCTGGGTTTTGAGCAACTGCTCTAGTTTGTGAGAAGGTTTGGCTTGCAGAGCATCTTGCGATGGACATCTCTAGAAGTGTTGGGAACTATGGTTGTCTGGCCTACGATGCAGAATGGATGCCTCCGCTTTCGTACCATGTATGGTAGAAGTGGGAGAGAAGGAAAAAACAGACACCCGACTAGTCCATTCACAGAGCATTGAACATTGAGGCAAAGTTTAGGAATTTCCACACATGGTGAAAACGTGGATATAGGTGTCCCACCTGCAAATGTAAGGGAGTAGGACTTCTGGATGAAGTTCCCACTTTCCACTGGTTGCTGCATCCCGCTAGCAGGTCTGCAAAGTTGTCCACTCAAGGAAGATAATCTGCTGGATGTAGATCGATCTCCCAGCATCAGATTTGAACTAGTGCCAACAGCTGAGGGGTGTGTGTGCGCGCCAACTTGCTTCTGTTGTAAAACATGGCAGTCATCTGGTCTGTGTACACCAGAACTGCCTCGACTCAAATTGCTTGGAGACGGCTTTGAGGGATAGATGAATGCTTAAAGTTGACAGTGAATAATGTGAAGACCCCATCGAAAAGGTGGCCACAAAACCCGGGACTGCCCAGTCATTGAGCTGCATTCGCCACCAGCTAGGTCTGTAGTGATGTCATCTGCAAAACTACATACACAAAGAGCCCGATTCTGTTCCACTACTGCATAGAGCAAAGGGTGCTGGCTACCATCAACAATAGATCCTCCAACTGACACTGTAGATATGGACCCAAAAGGCACGTCTGAAGCAGGTAAATACTGAGCTGTGCTTGAGCTCAATGGTAATGCATGAAGGCATAATTCTCAGGAGGCGCATTACAGTGTGAACTGAGTGGATTAAGTGCCCAAAAAGGCAGAAGCTCCTGAATGACTACCCTTTGACCAATCTTCCAGACTTGTGTTGTGTATGGGGCAGGGTCCAAGGCAACACCAAAAGGTCCCCTCAGGCAGCATATGGGAGCGGCCAGAAACAGGAGCAATTTTGTGTTGGGTGCCCTGTTGAAGTATGTGGAAAGATCCATAAAAAAAAAAAGGCTGGGACTGTGGTCTATTCTAGCTGAAACAAGGGGGCTCAGGTCTCACGATGTTCAAGGACGTGGGGGCAACGTTGTTCCTCTTCGGGCCTGGGTAGATGAGGTGTCCTGAGGTTTCTGGTTCGTCACAGAGAATCACAGCAGAGGGGGCTTGCAAAAAGGCAACAGGCAGGGTTAAGTCCACTTTGGGAAAACTCAAGGTGGGCTTAGTCTCTGGGTACCATGCTGGCACACTTCAACTCGGGCTAGGGGGCACAGGTTCAGTAGTGTTTTCTGAGGTCAGGGTTTTGGTAGTGGAGCCCTCAGATCTTCAGGGGTGCCTGTAAGATGCAGCGGATCAGCTCTGCTACTCCATGGGAGCTCCTGGGTCTTGGGTGTAGGCTGGTAGTCCTCCCAGGCTTTTGGAGGCACAGGCAGCTGCAGAACAAGTCATCTTTGGTGCACTTGTCTAGGACAGTCAGGCTGGCAGCATTGGCGCCAAGCCAGCTGCTGGTCTTTTCTTGCAGCTCCTCACTCTTCCTTCAGATCGGCTTTGCTGGTGCCAGTAGCTCCCCATAAAACTGAATTTGTGTTTATGGGGAGTGTAGGGTGGTAGAAACTGGGATACCTACCCCTGGGGTCACTGTGCCCCCCCTAAACTGTTGTAGATACGGAGACCCCCAGTGACCACAGAGTGGGGGCTGTGGCTGACATGGGATATAAGCACCGCACCTGCAGGTCCCAGCACCATCAGGTCATTTCGGTGATCCTTGGAGCTGCAGGCGCACAGCCATCTGGCAGCCTGTTGGTGTGCCCTAGAGTGGCTTCCTGCACTGAACTGGTGGTGTGGTGAAAAGCCGGGGAGGCTGCTGAAGACATTGACCAGGAGTCTGCAGTTGCACAACCATAGTGGTGTGGCCACAGCCGAGGGCCCCGGCATATCATGACGTCCTGGCCCAGCAAGAGGCAGCTGCGGGGACTGTGGTCAGAAGACAGGACCTTGGTGGGCTCCCTCCAGGAGTAAACACGCCTCCTCTTTGCAGTGTGTGCAGCCAGAACAGCAAGCGCACCCCCAACCAGAGAACGACACGCACTGTAGCCGGCCACCTATTGGGAAAGCAGAGCCACTGCTGAGCAGAGTGCCCATGAAAGAAATTAGTGGTCACTGACTTCATAACGCCAACCGTGTAACACCACAAGTAAGAGGTCGTCATTATGGGCGGTCACAAAAGGAGATAGGGTGGGAACAAGATGGGACTAAGAAGCCTCGTATTGATTCGGAAGCCAGCGTTGACCAAAGACAATGACACCAGCCAATAAAAAATATGGCCAGTGAGTGGGCGAGGCTTACACAGCACTTCCACAGCATACCCTACTACAGCATGCTTAGAGCTAGCAGTGCATGCTCGCTGCAACTCTAGGTTCGACCAAAAAAGGGGTCCCCAAATTTCTTGCACCATTAGACAGTTCTTCAGCTTTAGGATAGATCTTGACGCAGATTTCTCCCTCCACCAAACACCAACAATCCAACTTCAGGAAGATCATTCACCATTTTGGACCGTTTCAGACGAACTAGGAAAGTCAACAAATGAAGTAAAAAACAGCCTCTATGTTTAAACCAAGTAATTGTTCAAGTGTTCTTCAGTTACTAATACTTCGTCGTCTGAGAACCCGTCATGGGTGGCTGATGTCCAGTCAAGCAAAGGAGACTTGACAACCATGTCAAAGATCTCTTTTCTTCAATATTCAAAGTTTTAGGTTCAAAAAACAAGCAATAGCAATGTGTTGATCGGAGTTACTTTACAACACATACTGGATGCTGGTCATTGACAGCAATATGGCAATTTTGCCAAAACTATGATTTCCCTTTAATCCAAATCGTAGTGGTGTTGAAACAAAGGAAAATTACAGTGCAACATCACAAGAAACAAATTGTAATATTTAAATACATCATTTATACACAATTTGCTTAGAACTAAAAAATTGTTAAACTCTGTAACTAAGAAATGGAGCCCCTCACTAGCTGATCCAAACTATTGCCCTCTCTCCCATATTGAACCCGATCCAAAATCTCTGAAGTAAAACGCCCAGGTTAACATAAGAGACATGGAAAAGCACTACCTTGAATGTTTCTATCGCCAACCAGGATTAATTTTGTGACGCGGATTTGTTAAAGACTCAGCTGTAGCCAAAAACCATCTCAAATGAGCCATTTGCAATTGGGCGCAAAGAGTGTCCTATTTACCTTGGTTACGTGGAAGCACAACTAATGACCCTTAAGGCCCAGAACTGTAACGTAACAAAGACTTGCCCATTGACATAAGGCAGATTAAAATCTGATCTTGGCAGACTTACCAGTGACCTGTCAAACTACCCCGCTATTAAGCACTCTGCTACTTACCAAGCATACACTGTGGATCTATCTTGATGGGGAATTCCAGACCTGTCCACAAACAGTCACAACCAATAAGGTTTACAACTGTTAGTGTGATACTGTTGCCATTCTTAAAGCCTCCCGATGAGGACACTCACAACTACAATCAAAAGTTTGCAAAGAAGAGTCTGTGGCACTTTGCCTTAACTTGTACTAATGACCTTACTTCTACTAATACATCAACGCAACATGCCAGATACAGAGACCTACATGCCATCAGAAGTGGCCACTACATACAGCTGTCCCACTAATACAAAACCCCATGTCTAGGAACACCTATCAAAGCCAAATTGAAGCTTAGTCTTTGTTTAGCACCCCCGAGACAATGAGATGCATCCACAGGCATGCAAGACCCAATCGTAAGTGGATTCACCAACCAAGCTTTAAGATTAGAGTGGAAATGTAATCACTTCTGCAAAATGCATAACCACCCCCTTACAATTATTAAATTAAACTGTAGGAATGAATAGCTCCTGGACATGCAGTGCTAAAGCTAGTCTTGTGACCAACAAGGAGCAATTCAAAGACTTGTAACTGTTTCATGAACTACAAAGCCCAACTAGTGTAAAAAGGTTCTTACATTTTCCGGGTATGGGAATGAGTCAGTAGCTGAGCTCAAAAACCGCATCACCACGACCTCCCCACTCAAATAGAGCACAACTGCCCCGCCAATTGACAAGCATCCTTAACTATCAACAAATCCCAACTACACTTCTTGACACTGGCACAGAAGAGCCAATACAGGTTCCATTACAATGAATGAAACCAACTGCATTGCCGTACACATGGGCCTGAATATCACGTTCATGATTTTTATGTAAAGAACAGTCGGTTTACTCACTTGGTAATCTTGTCTTTTGATATTTGGAACATCCATGTTGTGAGTGGAAGGGCAGATATCTTCATATTTCTTTCCACTGAATATATCAATGCCAACCAGGTGAACCTAAGGAAAACAAATTAGACTAATCAGGATACTGTTTACAAATAAACACCCAAAACCATACAAACAAGCACTGGTGAAATCAAAAGGACGGGTAATGCATTAGCTCGAAGGCAAGCATAGGGGCTTGGGATTTGTACTTTCAGGTTTAAAATATCCCTTTGCACATTTTAGCGGAAGCACTTCTTCAGGGGACAAAAGGATACAGACAGCATGACATACTAAAATAATTTGACAATCCTTGAGAATAACCATGTCAAGTGAATGGCTGAAGGCACTAATACAAGCAAAAATTATTTGAAAGGGCTAACTCGGCTGTTGTCAGACCTACAACATCAAATCGACAGTTTAATTTATGTTTGATAAAGCAATCAGACTGATGCTTTGACAGTGCATTTAACTAGAGACAATTTAATGTCAACAGCAGACATGTCAATAAGCAGAAAGGAAACGGGCAAGTAAAAAACTAAATCCTACCAAGTTGTTTAACAGGCTCAGAGGTAGTCAAATCTGTGCTTCAAAGTTGAACTGAAATTAGTGTAATCTTGTTCAAATCATCAATCCATATGTTAACCAATCCATGGTTAATGCAAATGCAATTAAATAAGCATTGGCAAAGCCAATAGGTATTGGCTCTGCAAGACCCATTGGCTTCGCCAATGTGTTTTACCCATGTTGTACACCAAAGTGGCTGCAGTTCAGAATGGCTTATAGCTTGTGGTGAAGAGTAATGTAGTGTGTGGTAGAGTGCAGTGGTGTAGAGCATTGTGTGAGTAGAGTGCCATAGTGCGTAGAGTGTTGTGTATTGAGTCGCGCAGAGTGCAACAGTGCACACTGTTGCATACTGGAGTCGTGCATGGGGTGGACAGTGTTGGAGTAAAATGGTATTCAATACACTTGCGCAGAGTGGAGTTGCCTTGAATGGAGCGGTGCAGAGGCATATAGTGAAGTGCAGTAGAGTATTGGCACAGGAGTGGTGCAGAGAATAGTAGTGGCATAGAGTGGAACATGCATGCACACTTCCATTACAGACAACACATCTTAAATTGAAATCCCCATTACATACCGTATGTACAGCCATACGGTTAAACTGAGAAGTATACAGTGCACAAATGATGCATGGAAATGTCTTCTAGTGTATTGATTTTTATCATTTTAAAAAACGTGTTTCCATCACACTAGTTACCCAAAAATGTGCTTCATTTTGGCTTTTCTTATTTGGACACATGTACATTTAAGTTTTGTTATGCGCTAGAAGAAAACATTGAGAAGCCTGTCTCAAGCACTCTGCGGAGCCAGTGTGATTGTCACAAAACCTCACTTTGAGACAGAAAGAAAAGTAAACATTAAGATCCCTGGAACAGCACCTGAAATTTGACCTCATAATACACAGCAAATGAGGCAAAATAGGAACACGACTTAAAATGCTATTGACAGAAATCTAGCACTCCAATGAGCACAGTCCAATAGCAACTCAAAACCGATAATAAGCAGCTGAATGTAGAAGTGATGCCACCTTCTTGACCCTTAACTTGGTAAAATAGGCCAAAGAAACTGGTGGACCTAACGTGGCAATTCTTCATGCATGTGATATTCCGTGAAACATTTAAAGCCATTGGAAATCTGAACTTCTCTTCATAGAAAAAGGATTGTGTGGATCCAGGAAATTTTAATGTATGTGTAGGACAGTCATTTTTAATTTGCGCTCTAAACTGGATACTTTTTTCAAGTTACGAGAGGATGAAAGGTGGATTTGCATAAAATCCCGTTGATATTTAATGTTTGTACTGCAAAAATGTATAAACTTCAAACAAATTAACTAAACTACCATCAAAAGGGAACCCTTGACAACCCTATCCTTTGTCTAAGCATCAGTATGTGCTTCAAAGAACAATAAATCTAGAAGCTGAGGTTAATATTTAGATGCTTATCCAAACCTAACAAACCAAAACATCTGGGATGACAAATTCAAAATGTTAGATCTTCAAATATATGTTGGCAAAACAGCATATGGTAACCAAAATCAATTACCCAAAAGTCAGAACAGGATGCACCAAAGCTACTTTCAACGAATCGTTCTCAAGTCCATAAAATGTGCCACAAGAAAAGTTTACATTTAGAACTCATAACCAAAAGGCTGCAAATGGTAAATAGGTCAATAACTCCTACCCCCGAACTGTACACTTAAATGATAGTCGCCATAACATTTGGACGTTGACAAGTAACCCAGCAATTAAGTGACAAACCTCAATATGTATACGTAGCTAAATGGGAAAACAGATCGGACAGAAAAAAGTCATGCACATACCATCTCTACATTGGTTTCTTCATACAAACGCACCAGATGTCCAACGTACATATTTGGTAATGGCAACATACAGGGATCGGAGTCGGATTAACTCATTATTGTGCACGCATGTCACATAGGTGGTTTATCTTGTACATCCCATTCACCACAATTTTACACCCAAAGCCTTCATTACACCTGCCTACGCTGAAATCACCCTACACCATGCAAAATGAAAAAATACCACCCTTCGAGACATGAGCATGACCAAAATACAAGCCTAGTGGAGATAGGCCTTGTTTCTCAACCTGTGACAGACACCATCATGCAATAACTGAGTGCTAAAACGAGACCATGCATAACCATCACTTGCAAAAGCAACATGTTATAGTACAGATTATATATTACCTTGGCATGTCCGTGCTTGCCAGTTTTGGAAGTTGACATTTCAACGATCTTGCAGGGACGTCCCTTCAGTACCACAAACCCATTTTTGCGCAGTGCAGAGCACTGCATAGGGAAAGTGGTGGAAGCCCCAGCATCTCCAGTGGTGAAGTCAATGTCATCAGCCATGGCGAGGAATTTGTACCAGTACTGCAACAACAAGATCAACTTTTGTTAAAAGAAAAGACTGTCGACACAGGACAGTCTAGTCCACCACCTGCAAGCGCTCTGTGGCACAACTTACATTGAGATGTTAAAATAGTTTAGCATCATGGTTTCAAATACAGAAAAAACGTCTACCTGACAACTGGTCCGTTATATATTTAAGTACGAAAGCGTGTCAAAATACGCCACATTGGATTGTAAAGTTTTAAAAGGAGCAGTGTAACATTTAAGTGGGAAAATAAAGCGAGAATTCGACCCATTGCATGGAAAAGATCTAATGAGCGTAAACTTGCATCCCGTTACACTGCTCTAAAAAACTAATCATGGTGCAAAAATTGAGCTCTTTCTAGGAGACATCGTACATCCCTTGCAGTCACAAACGAGGCTCTCTCACTCAGCTTCTTAGAAAAGCACCGGGTTTGTATCCCGAGCCCTGTCCACGTGTCTAAGGAACCTGGCTCAGGAAACGGAAACCGGCCTACTGAACGCGAAGCATCATTGCATAGTACCGAGAGCCGACACCCACTCAATGATCTGTTGACAGTTCACCCGGGATCGCCCCGCGCGGCCTCGAATCCGAGCTGCAGAGGGCATGCAAAGCCGTCTACGGGGCGCACCAGAAGAAGGGACGTGCCCCGCTGTGGCAGCAGCGGCCTGCAACCCAAGCGGGACCCGACCTTTGGAGCACGCTTTCCATCAACACGAGGAGCTTACGTAAAGGCAGGGCACACCACGTTTATCTGCGAATCTAGCGGTTGTCCAGCTAAAAGCACCCCACCACTGCCCCCCCCCCCCCCCGGCGCACTTGGAGCCGGGGTACCGGTGAGCAGGAACAGAACGGGGCCGCGCGCGGCTGCCACCCCCGACAATAGCCAGCGAGCGGGCCTTCACAGCCCCCGGACTACCCAGCCTGGGAGCTCCCGCCATCCACCACCACAGCAAGCGTCTTCCGCCTTGCTCCTATCTCCCGCGGGTTCCTAACCCCAAGCGCTGCCAGCATAGGCCTCCCTGCCTCCAGCAGCCGCCCCCTCCCCGCCTCAACCGAGCGCCGCGCCAGCCGCCACCACCCAACTCCCGCTCCCTAAAACGGGGTGCTTAAAAATAGGCTCGCCGGCGCGCCGACCCGGCTCTTGGGGGCGCTGGGGGAGAACCCACGCGCCATGCCTAGCCCTTACCTTCCAACAAAAAAAGGAACGTCACTGCGCATACGCGCCCAATTTCACTGCGGCAACCCTGCGAGAGGGGGAGGGCCTAGCCGACGAGCTCCCAGCCACCCTTCCACTTCCGGCTCGCAGGCCTGGCGTGACGCAGCCTGCCCCTCCTGGCGGCCTGGCTTGGCACGGTGACCGCGACAGAGAAGACAGACTGCAGCCGAAAAGGAACCCACCGCCTGGCCTTCAACCTTTTCATTATGATAGCCATCTTGCATGTCGCAAGTGACTCCCGCTTCACACCGCCAAAGGGTTGCCAACTAAATCCGCTGTAACATGTAGCTCATGTTTTAGTTTTTTGAGTGAGTTAAACATTATTGTGCAAAAGGATAGGCAGCTGATATTTCATGGGAAAAGTTACACATGTTTTCACTTTTATACCAGAAAGCTCGAGACGTTTACATAACATGAACATACATTGGCTGGTGTACTTTCATTAAACTGTTTGCCTTCTCCCTCTCAAATCCGCGTCTTTTGAGGAAAATTATCCTTTGGCAACATGGCGGACCATTTTGACAATTCAGTGTAGGCTGTTTTTACGTTGAGTCCTTCTTTACTTTCCACAGCATGGGCTGCCTCTGGGTTACCTTCTTGCTGGCTGACACCCCGTGCAACCCCGCCTTGCGGCATGCAGGCAGTGGCCACGCCCCTGGCTCCTGTGAATGGTCCACTGCTCCAGGCACTGCTTGCTGCTTTCAGGCGCATCAGTTATACTGCTTTTGCAGCGGCAGCAGTTATATTAGTGCTGCCAGGCCTAGGCCGAGGTTCGAAAAAAACCTGGCTCCTGGTACCGCCATTATCCTGCCCAGTCATTGCTGACGCAAGAGTCCTCGTGTAGAAGTGGGCCTGGTTGTCAGTGGATGTAATGACTTCTCTGACTTGGAAAAGCAAGGCGGGCAAACAGGGTATAAGCACACCCCATGGAGAATCGTTTATTGAACACTACTGTTTCCATTAGAAATTGACACTTTTTAAACAAACTGTTCGTATACGAAAACACATACAAGTGCATTGCATTTAACTGGGTGAATAAACATGTTGGTTGCAGCAGCAGGACATTTATGGTGTCACTAAAACAAATGCAACAAGAGATCTTAGCTGCTTTTATAGAATAAAAAGCTTACACGGTTCAGATGCTCCTTTTAATTTTTTTTTGTATGCAATGTTTATTTTTAATGAAGACATGTAACAGTCTACATCCCATTCAGAGGAGAGTAAAATCCGTGATAGGGGAAAATGGCACTATGGAATCCTATAAATTGGAGCTAAAAAAATGAGTCGAAAGGGTGGAGTCATGAGGATAAGAGTCTTAAGGTCAAGAATTAGCATTTGTTTATTTACAGCAAGGAAATATGTGATAGGACTATATGATGTTACAATGCAAACCATTACAACGCATGCTTTTACAAAGCATCTACCATTATTTCGCATGACTTTACAACGCATACCATTACATCGCAAAATCATATGAATGCACTAAAACTTCCATTACAACACAAACCACTACAATGCATACTATTACTACGCATAACATTTCTACGTTTAAAAAATAATAATAATATTACATTATTTTTTATTTTAAAGTATAACTAATCCCTGGGACGGGATGCAAGGGAAATTGGGGTTTTGGGTGGGGAAGTGTATTAATACATGCGTATTAAAAATTAATGTCTGGGTATTGCAATTAATACTCAGGTATTAAAATTACTACTCATGTGCTTTTTTCATAATAGTCTTTATATTCACTGAAAATTCCCAATACATTTTTTTAAATGAAACCTACTACTGTAAAGGGATGCAAGGGAAATAGGGGTTTTGGGTGGGGAAGTGTATCAATACATGGAATTAAAAATAAATACTCCCTTATTAAAATTAATAACCGTGTATTTTAGTATGTCCCAAAAAGAATTAATACCCACTTTTAATATAAAAATATGAAAAGAATACATACAAAATATATATAAAAAAAACAAGTGAAAGCACAATTAGTAAGCCACCATTTCCAACAATACAAAAAACAAAAGTTCTGCTACTATTTCTATGAATGCCCCTTAACCCGCCAAAATAGCAGACATTACAACAAAAGAAGATATAACGAACATTTATAGAAACTATCAAAATAATGAGTTTTTTGTCAGCTTCTAAATCACGCTAAAACTGTGCACAAACATTTTCTTTTAAATTATGTTTCAGTATCAAAAAAATGTATAAAGCAGCCAACCACCATTTTGAAAACAGTGGTAAACTGACTTCCACGGTGACCACACATGTTTTTACAAGGCAGCCAACAGTTGAACTTTGAATAACACAAACAGTGCCATCTACAGTCTGAAGTAAGTGTGCAATTTAAGTATATTTAAAATACAATATCATCACATAAACCCGAAAAACCAGCAAGTAATATTTTAAATGTTTTCCAGCATTTGCTAATTTTGAAAAACATCAAGATATAATAACCAGATACAACACAGCCAAAATATTCACAAACTCTGTAAGTAAAAAAAGATGTATTTAAAAATAAATAAATATGATTAAACAATTTAATAATAAAATATTTATACAACTCACAACATTAAAATTTGAAAAAAGGACAACTGTTAATAAAATGGAAATCCAAAAACAGTTATACTTTCCTCTAAAAAACAAAAATGCTTTGTGATGAAATATACTATTCCACATCAGACCTGTAATTACCAATAGTAAAGTGTGTGATGGTGGTGGGGTAAAATTTAATAATAATAACAATACACCAAGCAATCTTTGGCTGTTGCAAAATGTGGGATGGTCGAAAAAAACAAATTACAATTTGAACTCTGACCTGTATTTGACTTAGTGAAAGTATAAGATGGTCGGGAGGAAAATTTACTATTCCTACTCCGAACCTTGCTGTCCTCAGGGAAAGTGTAGGTTTTTTTTTGGGGGGGGGGTGCAAATTTCTATTCCTACTCCAACCTGTGTTTGCCTCAGGGAGAGTGCTGGATGATGGTGGGTAAAAGTGTACTATTCTAACTCTAAGCTGTGTTAGGCTCAGGGTAAGAGCTGGATGGTGGAAGGAGCAAACTAACTATTTCAACTCCGACCTGTGTTTGCCTCAGATAAAGTTGTGGATGGTGGTGATGGCTAATTTACTATTCCAAAAACAAGCCATGCTGACCTAATGGAAAATGTAGGATAATAAGGGGGGGGGGAGTTTATTGTTCCTAGTCAGACATGTGTTTGCCTCTGAGAAAGAAGTGGATGGTGAGGGGGCAAACTATTTTAACTCCGATCTGCCGTTGGGCCAGGGAAAGTGGTGGATGGTGTTAGGACAAGTTTACCATTCCAACTCTGAGCAGTGTTTGCCATAGGGAAAGTGCTGGGTGGTGGTGGGGGCAAATTTACTATTCCAACTCCAACCTGTGTTTGCCTCAGGGAAAGTGGTGGATGGAGGTGGGGACAAATTTACTATTCCAAGTCCGAGCAGTGGTTGCCATAGGTAAAGTGCTGGATGGTGGTGGGGGCAAATGTACTATTCCAACTCCGAGCAGTGTTTGCCATAGGGAAAGTGCTGGATGGTGGTGGGTGCAAATTTACTATTCCATCTCCGACCTGTGTTTGCCTCAGGGAAAGTGGTGGATGGAGATGAGGGCAAATCTACTATTCCAACTCCGAGCAGTGTTTACCATAGGGAAAGTGCTGGATGGTAGTGGGGGCAAATTTACTATTCCAACTCAGACCTGTTTGCCTCAGGGAAAGTGCTAGATGGTGGTGGGGGCAAATTTACTATTCCAACTCCGAGCAGTGTTTGCCATAGGGAAAGTGCTGGATGGTGGTGGGGTCAAATTTACTATTCAAACTCTGACCTGTGTTTGCTTCACTGAAAGTGGTGGATGGTGGTGGGAGCAAATGTAATATTCCAACTCCCAGCAGGGTTTGCCTCAGGGAAAGTGCCAGATGGTGGGGGGGCATATTTACTATTCCAACTCCAAGCAGTGTTTGACATGGGGAAAGTGCTGGATGGTGGTGGGGCAAATTTACTATTCCAACTCCGACCTGTGTTTGCCTCAGTGAAAGTGGTGGATGATGGTGGGAGCAAATTTACTATTCCAACTCCGAGCAGTGTTTGCCATAGGGAAAGTGCTGGATGGTGGTGGGGTCAAATTTACTATTCCAACTCCGACCTGTGTTTACTTCACTGAAAGTGGTGGATGGTGGTGGGAGCAAATGTAATATTCCAACTCCCAGCAGGGTTTGCCTCAGGGAAAGTGCCAGATGGTGGGGGGGCATATTTACTATTCCAACTCCAATCAGTGTTTGCCATAGGGAAAGTGCTGGATGGTGGTGGGGAAAATGTACTATTGTCATGATCTACGTGGCGGGGGAGAGCGCTGAACTCTACCTCAATACAGAAGAAGGATACAGCCGGGAAGTACAGGAACTAGAAGATCCGGCATGCCAATCGGGTGCGTCACACCCGGAAATGAGTATATAAAGCGCTTGGGCCGTAGGGACAATGTCGAATATTTTGATTCCTGATCGGCTGTCCGTTGTGTCCCGTTTGTTCTGTGTTCACGAGAACAAGGAGCTGTGTCCAGATCGACGTTGGAGTAGGTATCGCAGTTTGGGACTCCGATAAAGTCTCAGAGAAACGAGCGGCTGCTCGTTGTACCTTGCAGTTGTGAGTCTCGGTCGAGCGTTGGTTTTTACGCTCCCGAGACGGACAGGAATAGAGTCGCCCACCAAAGGAGGTGGTTGCTGCGTCTCTATTTTGGGGTTACTCGTAGCTTCTTATACCATCCCGGTAGAGCACCTGGACAGGTGTTCCCGAGGCTCTAGTGGTACGGAGGACTCCTCATCGTGCTCCCCCCATCAGTCGTATTCGAACGGCATTTTCGGCCGTTTCTCTGCACAGTGTCCTCTGTTGGCCGGACACCGGGACCGGTGTCCATGCAGAGGACGGTTGGATCTCGGCTCTTATATTAGAAGCCAACGGCTGATGGGTAACGTATGAGAGACCTTGTGTTACGAGACTTAATTGCACTTTCTATTATTTTGTATTCCTTATTTCTATGTGTACTTGTGCTTATTAAACAAGAACATAGACAAACAATTGTTTCCGTGGTTTGTTTTGCCATTAGTCCTCGATCCCGAGAAGTGGGAGATTACATAATATTCGACCGTACATTTCAATCGTCTCCCGATCGAGGCAGGCAAAACATGGCCACACTGGACGATGTGGTGGCGGCCTTGGCAGCAGTTCAAGTAGAGCTTGCCGCGTCCAGGCAAGAGAATGCAGACTTAAAGGCCAGGTTTGACGCAACTCAGAGGAATCCCTTTGATGCAGGAAACGCCACTAGGACTACAGCCCCTGCAGTGGTAGTAGAGATGCCTGTGGCTGTTCCTCTAGCCAATCCGGAACGATACAGCGGAGACCCCGAAACTGTTCAAGTGTTCATGACACAGGTGGCTTTACATTTATCCTGCAAACCCAAGGCGTTTCCCACAAGTCAGACCAGAGTGGCCTTTCTCATCTCGTACCTCGCTGGAAACGCGGCTCAATGGGCAGTGCCCCTGGTGAGCAGGGATGACCCCATCCTATGTGATTGGGGTGCGTTTCGTGATGAATTCATGAAAGTGTTCGATAGACGGGCGGATACCTACACCGCTGATCGCGAATTACTCGAATTACGTCAGGGTAACCACAACATAGTACATTATTTGAATGCCTTTCGTCGGCTAGTTGCGGAAACGAAATGGCCTGTGTCTAAACAAATAGCTGTGTTCCACCAAGGTCTGAGTGAAGATCTCAAGGATGTTGTAGCACAAATCGACCCCCAGCCCAAGACCTGTGAAGGGCTAATAGCATTGGTCCTACGATTGGATCATCGATTAGGAGAACGCAGAGGAGATCACAAAAAGAGAGTGAAAACCTTGCCCTCTCCGGGGACGTCGGGGGCTTCAGAAAGCAGTGTCTCCAACAAGGCCGAGCCCATGGATATTGGGGCAGTTCGGGCCAGTCTCACCGCCACAGAAAAAGAAACCCGACGTAAACAGAGCCTATGCCTGTATTGCGGCAAAAAGGGACATTACGTTCGTGAATGTCCGGCTAAACCAAAGACTAACCGCAACAGGGCTGGTCGGCCTGTTACCGCTGCTATCGATGTACCGTCGGAAAACTCCCTGACTCCCTGAGAGACGAAGGGACCTCTCGGAGTCGCACTGTCATCCCTTCTTTGTTGAGTTCTTCTGAATCCCTGCCACAGCACATCTACATCACAGTCCACATCTGTGTAGACGCCAGGTGGAAGGCGGTAGAAGCCATGGTGGACTCCGGGGCCACTGGTGTTTTTATGGACCAAGAAGAGGCTGAGCGACTGGGGATCAGCCTGGTACCCAAGGAGCGCCCTGAGGAGGTGTATGCGGTGGATGGAAGACGACTTGTCACAGGCCCCATAGGGCATCACACCGGTGTATTACCGGTGAGGTATGGAGAGGAGCATGAAGAGGGCATCGATTTTAGCGTCATTCGAGCCCCAAAGTATCGGATCATCTTGGGCCTTCCCTGGCTGGTAAAACACAACCCGATAGTGGATTGGGCAACCCACCAGATCAGGATGACATCGCCGTATTGCAGCCAACACTGTGGAGTGCAAACGGTGCCCACAACAGGAACGGCAGGAGAATACATGGTGGCCACAGCGGCCGAGAAAGCAGTTGTGTTGCCCGAAGTCTACCAGGCCTTTCAGGACGTCTTCGATGAGGCTAGGGCTGAAGTACTGCCCCCGCACCGGGTCTACGATTGGCAGATTGATTTGGTCCCCGGTGCCAGCATCCCAAGCGGAAGACTGTACGCCCTGACAGAACCGGAGAATCTCCATTTGCGCTCATACCTGGATAAACTCCTGGGGTTAGGGTTCATCAGACCCTCAAAGTCTCCCGCCGCTTCACCCCTTTTCTTCATCCCAA
The DNA here is from genome assembly GCF_964263255.1 of Lissotriton vulgaris. NCBI lineage: Eukaryota > Metazoa > Chordata > Amphibia > Caudata > Salamandridae > Lissotriton > Lissotriton vulgaris. The sequence goes on from NW_028253124.1 coordinate 295,656, forward strand.
AGGCCAATGGTGAGTTAAGGGGCTGCATGGACTTCCGGGAGCTGAACGCTATCACCGTGAAGAATCGGTATCCCCTGCCGCTCATAAATGTCCTACTGGAACAGGTGAAACAGGCTCAAGTGTACACGAAACTGGGTCTCAAAGGGGCATATCATCTGGTGCGGATCCGCGATGGCGATGAATGGAAGAAGGCGTTTAAAACCCGCTTCGGTCTCTTCGAATATCTGGTCATGCCGTTCGGGCTCTGCAACGCCCCTGCGGCCTTCCAGTATTTCTTAAATGAAGTTTTCAGAGACATCATGGATGAGTACGTAGTGGTGTATATTGATGATATCCTCATCTATTCCAACAATGAGGAGGACCATGTACACTACGTTGCTACCGTACTCTAGAGGCTCAGAGAACACCAGTTGTTTTGCAAACTAAGCAAATGTGACTTCCACGTAACATCTGTGGAATTCCTGGGAGTGATTCTGAGCCCAGCAGGACAGGAAATGGCGGAACGTAAGGTTAAGGCTGTGGAAGAATGGCCAACCCCACAAGGGGTGAAAGACGTACAGTGCTTCATTGGGTTCGCCAATTTTTATCATCGTTTCATCGATGGGTTTTCAGGATTGGTGGCCCCTATTACACAGTTGTTGCGGAAGGCGCAGCCCTTCATATGGACCGCAGAAGCGCAGAATGCCTTTGAAAAACTGAAGAAAGCCTTCATTACTGCGCCTATCTTGGCTCATCTGAATCCTGAATTACCGTATGTGGTGGAAGCAGACGCTTCCGAGGTGGCCATAGGAGCCATATTGTCTCAAAGACACCAACACTCTGGAGTGTTGCATCCTGTGGCGTTTATGTCCCGAAAGCTGAACCCTGCTGAAAGAAATTACCATATTGCAGAGAAGGAACTCCTTGCCATAAGGGACGCTTTTGCGGAGTGGAGACACTGGTTGATGGGGGCCAGACATGAGGTGACGGTGTATACGGACCACCGCAACCTACAGTTTATGACGGCAGCAAAACATCTATCACCGCGGCAAATGCGGTGGATGCTTTTCTTTTCCGGATTTCGTTTCCACATCACCTACAGGCCAGGCTCGGAAAACAAGAAAGCGGACGCCTTGTCACGTCAATCATCTGCGATTGATGCACCCCCTGCTCCTGTGCACTCTATCATCCCGCCGGGTGCCGTGATAGGAGCTGTACAACCAGACCAGTTCCTTAAAGGGGTCCAGAAAGGAATCTGTACCTTCGCATGGAAACAATGGCTATCATGCCACAAGGAATGGAAGATGGTAGATGGCATGCCAATGCATGGCAACCGTTTACTGATACCCACTCACCGTTTGAGAAAGCAGGTGTTTGCTTGGTGCCACACGTCGCCATGCGCGGGCCATTTGGGGTTCGAGAAAACCGTGTCCAGTCTGGATAGACACTTCTGGTGGCCATTGATGCGGTCAGATGTCCGTCGATGGGGAACGGAGTGCGCCGTGTGTGCCACAGCGAAATAGGACCACCGCAAACCACAGGGCCTGCTGCAGCCTCTTCCATCGCCCAACAAACCATGGGAAAGCATTTCAGTGGATTTTATAGTGGGGTTGCCAAAGGATCGAGACTGTACGGCGGTGATGGTGGTAGTGGACTATCTCACTAAGATGGGGCACTTCATTGCCTGCAAGCAAGTACCCTCGGCAGGTCAACTAGCATTGCTCCTCCTGAAGAATGTAGTACGGCTACATGGATTACCCACCACTATCATATCGGACAGGGGCTCGCAGTTCACGGCACAATTCTGGAGGAAGTGGTGTTCGGCGCTGCACGTCACATCGGCTTTGTCTACCAGCTACCACCCGCAAACGGACGGCCAGACGGAACGCCTTAACCAGACCCTCACACAATATCTACGATGTTTTGTGGAACAAGGAAAGGAGGAATGGGTAGATCATCTATGGCTGGCCAAAATCGCCTACAACAACGCTACCCACAGCTCCACCAAGTCGTCCCCTTTCTACTCCAATTATGGTCACCATCCCAGGTTTCTGCCCTTTGTTCACCCAACAAGAAACCTGCAGGTACCAGAAGCTGCCAGGAGAGTGGCACGCATCAAGGATGCTCTTCTGCGATCTCGTGCATGTCTGGAGGCAGCTAAAAGGTCATACAAGGCTGCGGCGGACAAGAAGCGGAGACCGGGACCACTGTATATGGTGGGGGATTATGTGTGGGTGTCCACTAGGAATCTACATTTCAGGAAGCGAAGCATGTTCCACCCTAAATACATCGGACCGTATCGCATTACCAAGTGCCTCAGCCCTGTGAATGTATGCCTGTGTTTACCTAGCCACTTGAGGATCCATCCGGTGTTCCACGTATCCCTCCTAAAACCGTCCGCTAAGGGCGATCGAATGTCCTCAGCCCCTGTGTCAGTGGACGCCGATGTGGAGTATGAAATCGAAGGGATTCGGGACTCCAAATGGCGGGGAGGCAAGCTGTGGTATCTGGTGGCCTGGAAGGGATACGGCCCAGAAGAACAATCGTGGGAACCCGAGGCTGGCATCAACGCACCACGGCTGGTCGCGGCATTCCACAAGAAACACCCGAACAGCGCGGGGCCTGTTCGGAGAGGTGGATAAGGGGGGATGTACTGTCATGATCTACGTGGCGCGGGAGAGCGCTGAACTCTACCTCAATACAGAAGAAGGATACAGCCGGGAAGTACAGGAACTACAAGATCCGGCATGCCAATCGGGTGCGTCACACCCGGAAATGAGTATATAAAGCGCTTGGGCCGTAGGGACAATGTCGAATATTTTGATTCCTGATCGGCTGTCCGTTGTGTCCCGTTTGTTCTGTGTTCACGAGAACAAGGAGCTGTGTCCAGATCAACGTTGGAGTAGGTATCGCAGTTTGGAACTCCGATAAAGTCTCCGAGAAACGAGCGGCTGCTCGTTGTACCTTGCAGTTGTGAGTCTCGGTCGAGCGTTGGTTTTTACGCTCCCGAGACGGACAGGAATAGAGACGCCCACCAAAGGAGGTGGTTGCTGCGTCTCTATTTTGGGGTTACTCGTAGCTTCTTATACCATCCCGGTAGAGCACCTGGACAGGTGTTCCCGAGGCTCTAGTGGTACGGAGGACTCCTCATCGTGCTCCCCCCATCAGTCGTATTCGAACGGCATTTTCGGCCGTTTCTCTGCACAGTGTCCTCTGTTGGCCGGAAACCGGGACCGGTGTCCATGCAGAGGACGGTTGGATCTCGGCTCTTATATTAGAAGCCAACGGCTGATGGGTAACGTATGAGAGACCTTGTGTTACGAGACTTAATTGCACTTTCTATTATTTTGTATTCCTTATTTCTATGTGTACTTGTGCTTATTAAACAAGAACATAGACAAACAATTGTTTCCGTGGTTTGTTTTGCCATTAGTCCTCGATCCCGAGAAGTGGGGGATTCCAACTATTCCAACTCCGAGCAGGGTTTGCCTCAGAGAAAGTGCTGGATCGAGGTGCGGGTAAATTTACTATTCCAACTCTGAGCAGTGTTTTCCATATGGAAAGTGCTGGATGGTGGTGGGGCAAATTTACTATTACAACACCGACCTGTGTTTGCCTCAGGGAAAGTGCTGGATGGTGGTGTGTGCAAATTTATTATTCCTACTCCGACATGTGCTTGACGCAGGGAAAGTGTTAGTTACAAATTAATGCAAAGTTCTACATCTAAAAAAAAGTGGTCATTTTTAAAAATGTAATACCATGATTATATGCATTATTTCCAAATATCAAAAGGAGGGGGAGAAGGAATATGTGATCCTTCAGGTTTCCTTAGGTTCAATATGATATAATCAAAAAGAGAAGGATCACTTGTCCTGCATAACTAGGGTATGCCGGTTCGTTCTTACTAGTCCCAATAAAAAACCTTCATGCACGTGATTGCGGTGGTTAAGTAAGCGGTATATCTTGATTCTCCGCCTTCCCTTTCACGTGTGTGCATAAATATTGGGTTCTATTGTTATGCACCCTCCACCTGGAGGTTTTACCCTTAGTTAAGAGCAGTAGTGACCAGTGATGTGGTTGTGAAAAGTGAGGTGAGTAGGTTAAAAATCCCTTCTGTCCAGATTCATACATTTTATTATTCTGGGTTCGGAGATATTAAAAACAATACGAGTGAATGAGAGTGATTATGACTCTCTCACAAAGTGATATGTGAAGTAGGTCGACATGTTTCAGCCCTCTTTAGCCAGTAGGTCAATGGGGCTTTCTTCAGGACCAAGGTGTAGATAGTGCAGGGACTAAGGGCGTCCCTAAAACTTGTACGCAATCTAGGTACTTCCTAAAGTGCCATTCTTTGTTTAGGAGATTTTTGATTAGACTCCTTGAGGTCCTGTTGCACAAGTTGTGCAATAGGAGAGCTCAGAAGGTCTCCCTGACCCACTGGGACTCGGTTGAGGTTTAAGAAACCAATATCACAGGTACTAAGCGACCTCAAGGAGTCTAATACGCCAAATTATTCAGCGTAAAAAACAGGCAAGTAACCCTCTAAGAGTAACACCCCAAACCTTTTCTGACATTAACAATTCTCCTGAACTTTCTATAACAGTTACTAATGAACCATTTCTTTTAGATGTCAACCAAAAGCCTCAGAAAAGAATACTAATCTTTAGCACACCTGATAATCTTGTTAAGTTGGAGAGTAATGATATTTGGATGATGGATGGGACGTTTAAATTCACACCCCAGCCATTCACACAAATGTACACTATTCATGCCTATATAAATCATACAGTTGTTCCCTTGGTGTACAGTTTACTCCCTGATAAACAATCCTCAACATACACTGAATTCTTATCAGTTATAAAAGCTAAAACAATTAACAAAAGTCCTAGAAAAGAAATGTTAATTGACTTTGAATTACCAATCATTAACACAATTACCAAAATGTACACGGATACCCAAATTCAAGGATGTTTTTGATACTTTTCACAGGCATATAGGCAAAAAATTATTTTAAAAAACATGCTAGTTGAGGATTGTATATCAGACATCAAACTACAATTTGAATTAAAAAAACTAACAGCACTTTTGTTCATCCTGACAGTGTAGACGAATACTACATATCTATTACAGAATCTGAATATTTTACTTCAAACAAAGACACATTTGCACCCCTACTAAATTACTTTGAAGACACATGGATAGGCCATCTAAGCAGATCAGGTCACAGGAGGAAACCACATTTGCATTTGAAGTGGTGGAACTGCTACTTGACCTGCTTAGAGGGAGGAGCAAAAACAAACCATGCCATAGAGGGATGGCACAACTCCTTCAATAAAACAATTGGGGGGGAGGAGCTACGACAGCAATCAAGATGGCCGCATAGTCTCCCGGCTCCGCTGACCTCCGTCTTACGCTCCAAGATCCTGTCACTTATCCTGATTTCCTGCCCCGGATCCGTGTGTGTGAACTAATCCGCACTCCGATGGTGTGATCCCGGGGTTTTTCTGACATTGTGGAGCTGAGTAACGTCGAGGACCGATTTGTGGCCTAACCCAGTCTGGAAGCCGGGGTCTCGAGTGCTGGCTTGGCCGGGTCTGAGTTGAACAACAGCGGACTGTTGAGGGCGGCAGGGTCCGGTCTCTGGAACTTTCAAAATTTTTGGATTGCTTTGCTACCATCTGCAGCCTGGTGTTGTGTTGGAGGTGAGGAGACGAGTGACGCACGGTGCTGTGTTGCAGGGGTCCCTGACCTGGAGGCCCGGCACTTGCATCGCCGGCGCGCCTTGGGTTGGAGTCTCATCGCGCACTAATCCATGCTAACGGTTAGTCCCTCACGGCTCAGTCCTGCTCCGGCTGATCTTACCCCGGAGAAGGCGCCTTTTCGTGGGGATCATTATGCCTGAGGAAATATGGACCCGGGCGGAGCAGGCCCAAAGTAGCCCGTCATTGCGGGAGGTGCTGGCGGCCCTAGAGGCACTTCAGGCGACTGTAGCAGCTCAGACCTGCGGCCTGTTGTCGGCGGCAGATGGACTTAAAGGACTGAGACCGGATCCTGACTCGATGCCCGAGACCCGGCAGCCAGCTTGCCTTTTGATCGACGCCCCAGTGGCGCAATTAGACCCGGTGCTGGAAGCTGTGCCTGCCCCTACAGAAGTGGATCTACTTGAATGGGCTGTGATCGGTGACTTAACTAATTTTTTGGAATCCCCGGTTTTGCAGCTGTTAGAACATTCAACTGCTGTCCCTATCCTGGAACCTTTTAATTGGTACTGTGAACTGTTTTGGATTGTGTCGAACCCCCTCCCCAGTCGTTATATCAAGATGGCGGATGTGATAATGCCTGGCTTCGGAGACGGGGAGGGACATCATCGGTACCAGCGGCTTACTTTGAGATCTACTGTTCTTTTTCCATCTACTGAACTATGTTCCGACCACCTCTGTGTATCTTTTGACATTTTGATGATGGGGCTTTATTGGTCTGAGGGACTCGGCAAATTCGATCGACGGGGCCAAGGCTGAGACTGTTGTTTGGGTTGTTCATTGTGGTTTTATCAGTAACAGGACTGCTTCATTAGCTTAACGGAGTCCGGGGCAGGGTTGGTGGTTCCCCCCGGGATGTTTTCTCAGTTTGGACTATTCAGATATGACAGTTTCAGGGGGACCCCTTTGTTAGGGTGGGGGGGAGAGGCCCGGAGCACGTAGAAGATAGCCCTCCTCCATTTCCCCTCTTTGGGTGGGGTTTAATTTCTTTCTGTATTTCTCTGGGTCTTTCTATATTTCGAGTCTCAGTTTTTGGGCGACAGGCCCACTGCTAGGGGGGTAGGCCGTAGTCATCTGCAGGGGTGCAGGGTGGGGGGTTGGTGATGGGTGTTTTGTTTTTCGTTTTATTTCTATGGCCTTTTTTCTTCTTATCTTTCTTTGCCCTTTTCTTTTCTTCCTTTTCGGGTCAGTGTAATGGGTTCTTTTTCATGGCTATCTCTGCTGTTTCATATGTGCCTCAATTCTCGTGATGTTTCAGTGCTACTGGGCGGACATTCAGCTGGCGCGAACTGTATTTGTACGCTCGCTTATCCTGAATAGTATGTTTTAACGCCGCTGACTTACACGAAGATGATTTAACTGTGGACATATGCTATTTCGCCCCCCACTCTTTTTCTGCAACTTGAGATATTGTATGGCACCTGATCCTTCTATCTTATATTATAAAATGGAACCTTTTTATCCTGTTACCAACTTGATATGTTTTACAACCAGTACGTATGGTGGACGTGGCAAATCTGCTCCCCGGGATGCTGAGTATGGGTTTTGATTGTTTTATTGTGTTGCAACTGCTTAGCGGCCTGCCCTGGGGGTTGTAGGCCCGTGTTTGTACTTAGTCGAAATGTCAAATAAAGGTTTTCCCAAAAAAATAAATACAAATAAAATAAAAATAAAACAATTGGGAAACCACATCCTAACTTTTATAATTTCTTGGAAATTTTTAGGATGGTGCAAAGTTTCCAAGAAATGAGAATGTTGCAATCATTAACTGGTAGTCTGAACCCACAAATTTAAAAAAGAGCAAAATAAATGTCTGAGTGACTATTTGGTGCAATTGAACAATTTTCGTTGACCGTGGCTTCAGACTACCAAGATAATATTGCACACATCCTCCATTTCTAACATATACTATCTCCTGTAACTCCTTACTTGCCTGTTTTGACCCAAAATTCCCCAGTTCAATTTGCATTTTTCTAAAAATACTTACATTATTTTAAAAAGTTAGGTTTTCTTACCTTCTGATGTCTTCTTTTTTCAACTCTTGGACTTACATTCAATTCAGATTTTCACCAAGAGTCCTTTGTAGTCATTTAAACCATTACAAATATTCTATAATCCTTGTTCAAATCCATATCCCAAAATAAACTCAAAAAAAGAGCACAGTTCTGAAAAAAACATATTTTTACAGTTAATAAACTAAAAATTACTGTGCACACCTACAAAAAGTGCACCCAAAAAATTAACCCGAAAAAGAAATTTTGGGGCCCATTATGATGTCGGGTGGATCGCCACCGCCGGAATGGTTGTGGTGATTTGCACGACATCTTTCCCTGCCCGCCATTTAACCCCTGCCATATTACAATGACGGGGGGTACAGCGGCGGACGGAAAGACCGCCCGCCGCTTTTCTGCCGGTCGGATTGCCAGCTGGGCAGAAAATGCACACAATATGGTGGCGGTGCCTGCAAGGCACCGCCATCCATATTATGATGCCTGTGGTGCTTATTCCTTTTCATGGCGGAGACTCCGCGATGGAAAGGTATACAGTAAATGGCTATGGGGGCCCGTTGCTGGCCCCTCTGAGGGGTGGGGGGTGGTTGGCTGCACTTGGGGGGCAAGGTGGCCGGCACCGCGCAGTGCCTGCCACTTTGTGCATGCCAATGCACAACACGCAAATTTTACATTGCAGTGGGTGCTGCTTAGAGCACCACCCGCCGCAATGTAAAAGATACGGGATGTGACCACCCCATGAGGGACCGCCACACCTCTGGCAGTCGGTCCCATTTTCCGTTACAGTGGCAGGCAGACAAAGTCCACCCGCCATCGTAATGGGGCCCTTAGTTTGGCAAAATACGCATGAAAAATCCAGTGATGCAATCCAATCTTGTTCGAAATCCAAATCCAAAATAAATCACCATCCAAAAATCCATTATTGCAATCCTCTCTCGAAAAAAAACAACCTGAAGTTACAAAATCCAATATTTATTGGTTGAAAAATTAGCCAAAATGTTTTTTTTCAAAACACAAAGTCTTTTTGCAAGTTCCTACGACCTATCCCTAAAACCGCGACAAAGCATTTACTTTTTTACAAAACAAAATCCGTCACTTAAAAAAAATCGAAAAACGATTACTTTCTTTACACTTTTGTTTAATTAAATTTATAACCTTTTTTTAAAAATACATTTTATTAAACAAAAAATGTTACAAAAGAATGAAACCAGATGTGGGCCTACTACTTCAATCTGTTTTGAAATTAATTTTTATGTTAATACACACAAAATAAACACAAAACACATTTACTACTTCTTACTACCTCCCTCCTCTCTCCTTACAATAAACATTACCACAATTTTTTTATTTTTAATAATTAAAAATCACCTTACCATGACGGAGCTCTCCCTGCCATCTGATCCGTTGCGCGACGATCATCGTAATGACGAAATTTGCGTATACACGGCAAGGTACTGTCTTTCTTTAAAAATGAAAAAATGAAAATTTTCCCCATTGACTTCAATGGTAAACCGTGGGAAAAACTACAAAGAAATAAAAAAATATATGTTACATTTCATAGTAAATTCTAAAATTATTTTTAATACATATTATTAATAAAATATTTTTTGATCATTTATTGCATATTTATTTATAATGTTATAATGTTTTTTAATGTTAATAAAAATAATACATTTTTAAACTACATCATTAAACTGTGTATTGTTTTATTTATTTACCATATTTATTTTGTAAAATTAGTTTGAGATATACACATTTTTATGTGTATTTTTACATTCCTAAGTAGTTCTATTATGCTTACTTTCATTTTATACTATATTAAATTGAAATTAATATCTATATTAAATTCTATTTTTATTCTTAATAATTTCTAAAGATTTAAAAAGTATATTTTACATTTTGCACTCATCCCCTGCCTCTATATTCTACCTTTTATTATGAGGAAATAAATTACATATATATATATCACTATTTTTGTATGCATTTTAAATATACCTTAAATATTTATTAATAAAATATACTCTAGTATTAAAATTATTACCTGAGTATTAAATTACTACCCACCCAAACCCCCTGTTTTCCTAGCATCCCATCCCACTGGGTTTGTGCAATTTACTTTTTAAATAAATAAAATGTTGTTTTTACAAAATAAAAAAAATTCAAAAAATGTAACCTGTGTATTAAATCTTTTAATATTACCTGTCTAATAATTCACTAAATGATGAGTCTTTAAATACACGTCTCCTTCTTATTTTTTCATTTATTTTTAAAAAAAATGTTTAATTATAAATTATTATAAAATCCCTTTAAAACCAATTAATAAATAATAATTACTTTTTGTAATAACTCACACCCACAAATAATTAATTAATTTTATTTTAAATAGTACTCAATCTTCATAAATAACACCCCTAATTAGTGAATAGTTAAAAAAAGTATTAAACATTTTGTAAAGAAAATAATATTTAATAGCTTTTCAGTATTTTGAATGTAATGTAAAATGAATAAATTCATACGCTAGTAATAAAAATATTACCTAAGTATTAATAGACACCCCACCCAAATCCACATTTTCCCATATTAAAAATATTAACTGAGTATTAATATTCCATAAAAATACTCTAAAATTAATATTAAAAAATGTATCTAAGGTAAATATTAACAGATACCTCAAATAACAACTTAACACAAATACTTACCTTAAAATGCGTTGTATTGGCATGCGTTGTAATGGCATGCATAGTAAAGGCACATGAGTTGTAATAGCATGCGATGTAATGGTAGTTGCTTTTTGAAAGTTGCGTTATAATGGACGTCTCGCATGTGATAGTACATCTGTTCTGGCTTACTTGATTGGCTACGGACTGCATTTTAAAATATCTTACGAGGTTAAGGCACCCACTGCTGATATCTTTGTTCTAGCCAGCAAGTTCCAAGGCATAATACTGGTAGGATAACTCAGATGACTGATGCACTTGCACAAGAGATCTGTATGCGTTGTAGTCACAGGTTTGGCTCACCATAAAATAACTTGAAGCTTTAATGCACATGCTGCACAGTACAGTGTGTAATAATATAATAATAATCTTAATTCAGAGGTAATCACAACCATAACAGTTACAAAAAAAGACAAAGACAAGCCTTAAAACACTTCATCAGTACAACTGTGTGTCAGACTAAATAATGTGCAAAAAAGCAAAATCCAATCAATCATTAATGCATCTGGTATTTCTAGATCGAATTGCTGCTCTTAAAAAATGTGTTACTGCAAAGAGCGTATAATCATTAGGCAGCAACTGCAGATACATTAAGTCAACGCAGGCTTGTCTAAAACTCATCGCTTTTAAAAGAGGTTTAAGATATATTCTCCTAGGGAAAATAAAATATTTACATAAAAGTACAAAATGTAGATATGTACATATGATGATTGAGTATATGTATGAGTGACCATATAGAACTGTTGGTGAATGAGTGGATTTGGAAGTAGATGTTGGAATAGGTTGTTGTAACTGGTATTGGTATCTCCATTTTCTTGCGAAATCACTTGACCTTATGCGCACTGTTGCCCTTCCTGCTGGAGGGCGACTGTTTAGTTTGTTAACACAAATTATTTCAAATGTTCAACAACATAAAGTTAATCTAATAAACTCAAACTTTGGGTGATTTGTTCATTATTGTTTTACTTATTTCATATTCAAAATTTCAATTCAAACTTTCTAACCAATTGCATTTTCATTGGGTTACAATATTTCATTAGTTATTCACAAATACATTTTGTACTTTTTTCAATGCCCTATGCATTTCGGGCCTCTTGGCCCTTCATCGGGGGCTGTATCTGAAAGTAAACAGAAAAATTCATACTATTTGACATGATCCTTCAGCATAATAGATTATGTTGTTTTTTACCCCCTCGGCTAAAGCCTTTCTTTTTGTTTTCACGTATCTTCTCAGACTGTTTAATCGATTACTCCTATTATTCACACTGCTTTTTTCTTCACAACTTCAGTCACTTCCAAACAGCATGTACTCACTTTTGAACAACACAAAGTCACAATGTTGAAAATTTCTTGTACTGCATTCTCTATTAAACTGAAGGATCGTGTCAAATAGTATGAATTTTAATGAGCATTTACTTTACCTGATCTGCCGCTCCTTCCCGCCGCTCCTCTTTGCCATGACGCACCCGCGCTCCTCACTTCACCGCAGCTTCATGTCTCTCCTCCTCATCATCACACACGTCCTCATCATGCACGTCGAGGCCAGCGCGACGTCGCGACCAGAGCAGCGTCGCGGCTGGCGCTACTTCCAGGGCACTACTTTTTAAAAAAGTTATATTTTGAAATGTACGTTTTTTAATTTATTTTTTACAGCCTATGTCCATCTGCACACCCTGACAATTTCTACAATGTATCCGGTGTGTGGATTGGCGCTGTGATTCCCGAGTTTACCTGGCTCAAAGGTGCATGTTCTCGCTTTATAATAGTAGTATAGATATATATATTTTTTTCTTTCGATTTTCTCAGGAAATACTGGAGGGATTTACACCATTTAAGCAAAAGCATGATCTGCGAATCAGACTCTACCATTTTGCCAAATTTCTTGTAATTCCGTTCAGCCGTTCGGGCTGTAGCCGTGTCTAATCGTCCTATGAAAAATAACATGGGGAAAACACGTTTTGGAACCCCCCTTTTCTCAGCCCCCACTTGACGAATCCCCCCAAAACTTTCAGGGAAGGAGCGGAGCAGAGCGGGCTATCTTCTTTGAGAAATTTGCGAAGATTCATCAACCGGCGCCAAAGTTATTCCCAATAGAATGTTGCAGATTTCCTATGGAAACTAGGTCCTAACTATAACTATATATATTCCTCCAAAAAGCTCCTTCTGGTAACACAGGCACCCATGAGAAGTGGCACACTCACCGGCAGAGTGTACCGGCAATCAACATTCAGCAAAAGTCAAACAGTGTGAGTGCTCTCAGGATAGACCAGAATCCACGATTTAAAAACTTTGCAAAGCGTTTAATTACAGTGCAATTCATGAATAATTCAACATTTTATAATTCTCTTATTTATACAATCAAAAAAGCATAATTGTGCATATCCCCATATTGTGATACAGTCCAATATCACATCACATCACATCTCATGTCACATTCAATCATATCCTTTCATGCCAAAATCACACATTCACACATCACATATATTGCTGTTCCAGCTTGAAATGGCATGCAACAAGAACTCTTGGCGAGAACCCTTCAATAATTGTCCATGGTTATGCTGTTAGCTGGAAAACAAACAGGCTGACGTACGTTTGAGTGGATAAGAGATACTTAATCCACCTTCTTCAGGACCTCTTAATCTCTTTAATTTATGCAGCGGAGGTTAGATGGGGAATCAATGGTATAGGCAGACTTGATACGCGGGGAAAGCACATCTGAGGGCTTTCCCCGTGATGGAAATACTTCCACTTTCCATGTCTCTTCTCGTCTTTCCTTCGCTTTCCATCGCTGGTGCTAAATACATAGGGGGACACGCCAAGGCTGAGTGTGATACCTCCTTGGTATTTGAAAGCCAAATTGGTGCCCGTGTTTCCTTCACTGCTGGGGGCTGAGAGCACAAGGGGGAACACACGCTGAAGGTCGAAGACTGAGCTGAGCACTGAGTGCTGAAGGCGGTAGGCAATAACTTCTAGTGGATTGAGGCCAGCATACAAACTGTAAAATCAGATGTTGTGACCCCATTCTGAATTGGTTTGTACTATTAAGACTCTGACTTTAAAAAAAAAAAAAAATTGTGCTGATGTTTTCTTCAAAATGCCTCCAAAAATAGCACAGGGGTAAAAGTAGAGGAATGTCGGATTCACCGCTGGGGAGCCGACTTCAAGACGCCCAGATTGGATGCAGCAGTAAAAAAAAAGCATTGGAGGGGCAATTGGAGAGATGAACTGCCCAAACAATAAAAATGATTTGAATGAGGGAAGAAGTAAGAAAGTCCCACAAATGTTCTCGTCCAAAAAAGATAAAATTGAAGCAGTGCAAAACATGGAGAGTCAGCAAAAACTCACGCTGGAATTAGCAAATCAAATGAGCGCTACCGGCTTGGCGGATAAGAGTCAATCTGGTAACCAAGGAGAAACTGGGGGTCAGGTGATAAGATCAATAACACAAACTAATAGAGCTCAAACTCCGGATTCCCGGAATGACCAGGATACAGGGCCCGGACTGGATTTAGCAAAGGGGACAACACCCAGTGGTGAGAGTGATTCAAGGGAACCCTTCTTTTCACTATCGGGTCCATCAGACATACCACAAATTGTGACATGCAAGAGCTTAGTGTGGGAAATTTCTCTCTCCCCGCACCCGTCACCTGGAGAAAAAACTGATGAGGAGCTTCCCCCGGGAGCAACAGCAACAGTAGGAGCAATTGCAGAACCCGATAATATTGACGAAATATCACTGTCCACAATTTATCAGCTAATGGTGGAGCATAGAGCGGAGACGCGTTCTGAAAGTCAGAAGACACACGCTGCCTGCCGGAAACTCCAAAATTCAGTTAGGAGAATAGCAAAAACTTGCAGTGAATTCTACGAAAGAATAAATGCAGCAGAAGAGAGGATATCTGCCATAGAAGACGAAATGGTGATATAGAGAGCTGATATGGATATGATCACATCCCATCAGGAAGATATGCAACTAAAGATAGTTGACTTAGAAAATCGGCTCCGGCAAAATAATCTAAGGATATTAGGAATACCAGAGAGAGTGGAAGAGACGGATGTTCGTAAGTGTGTACAGGAGCTCTTCCTCGAAGCTTTCCCGGAGCTAACAATGTGGAATTGGGCTAATGAGATACAAAGAGCCCACAGCTTTCCATTTAAGCAACCCGAGGGGAAAAAGGGGCAAACAGCAGATCGGCCTAGAGCAGTCTTGATTAATCTGAACAACTTTTTGGCCCGGGAGGCGCTGTACAATCTGGCAAAACCGGATAGGAAACAGAAGAGCAAAGGGTTTCAATTTTTCATGAGACTAGACTATTGCCACCACACAGTTGAGAGGAGGTGGTATTTGAGACAACTAATCAGCTCTTTTCAAAACAAAGGCGCCCAGGCCTTCCTGCTGAACCCAGCAAATTTGAAAGTGCTTTATAAGGTACGTATACGTTTCTTTATATCGGAGATACAAGCTCAGAGTCAGGAGTACCTGAACACTCTTTGAAAATGCTGGGGAACATTACGGAAATTCTTTAAACCGTTAAATTTAATTTATGTAAACAGCAATGTTGGAATAATGTTGAAAATAAGAGTTTAGAACAAAGTCTAGGATAGGGCTGTTTATATAAAATATGCAGATGTTAGAACATTAATTTGGCATTAATTAGAAGCAGTAGGTAAAGACTCAAACGTTGATGCGCGAGCAAAGTGAAGACTGGAGTGAAGTCTCTCCCCATCGCTAGGGCCATAAGCCCTTTTTCCTTAGATGTGGGGTGGAGGTTCCACAAACAGGAGGTCTTTCCACATATAGCTTTATTAAAAATGCACCCAATGCACTTCGAGAAAGATTTCCCTTCGTCGGGGGTATCTATAAAAAATCATTAACAGATCGCCATTAGTCTACGGTGTTAACATAACTTCTTACATGCATAACATACTGCATTACGGCCCAAACATCATTATCTAATGTTATTTGCATCAGCTGCTATTTTGCCAACCTAGCTGACTTATACTTGTTCAGTTCTGACTCTCATTATAGATATAAACCGTCCCAATGTTAAACGAACACATCATGTAGCGAACTCCCAGTCCTTTAGGTATAATCAAAGCCAAAAATCATGACACAGTTGTTGTCATTCATGGAAGGCATGTCATCTGACATGTCTGACCAACGTCGGAGTTTGTCATCCATAGACTCAACACTGACGGCAGCACTTGCCATCCGGCAGCGTCAACCACCCCACTCCTTCTGACCCATCCACATCCCTCTCTCCCATACCTGTCCACCATACACGCAGACGCACCAGATCACACACCCCAACAGAGACACCCAGAACACCCACACATAAGTCAAAACGCAGACCTCCAGGCACCCAATCAGGGGACAGACATCACTCACCCACCCACAGACACACTACACCTGACTCACAGCCCTCTACCTCCACTCCCATTGTGTCCCCGGGTTCAGGTGGTAGCCTGTCAGCAGAACTGGCAGCAGTGTGCAGCGCTGAATATGTTGCATCCTTTTGCGCTGCACCTGCCACTGTGGAGGAATCCTCCCCACCTGCACCCACTACACATACTCTTCCCTCTCCTGTCCCTGCGGTGCCGGACACTGACTCAGATGATGCCCCCATGTGTCCACAGACCTCTAACTCCACCATGTGCAGGCAAATTTGGGGGTGACAACCTCGACAAAGTCACCACTGTTGTGGACAGTATTTTGGACTGGCCATTGGCCTTCTGTGAGCCTGGACTCATTTATTTATTCATTTACATTATGGCGCTGAATAAAGCATTTTATTTTTCATTCTGAACGATTGCATTTCAGGGAATTGCTTTAGGTGCTGTGTGCCTACGAGGTGGTGCAATGTTAATGTATTGGTATTGTGAAAGATGTCTATTTTTCTGATGGGAAGGAGGTGGACCATGGTATCTCTGTGCTATCCCAATGTTGAAGCACATTATTTAGATTGGTGTGTGTGCAGTTTGCATACAGACATTATCCGAAAGAGTGTCCATTCCTCAGTGTCACATGAGATCTTCACTACAGACAGTTGCACAATTGTTGTGGTGACTTTTGTATGGATTTCCCCTAGGTTTGTACATTCCCTTCGGCAATGGCCATGCGTGCTCACAAAGGAAATCAGATAATTGGTTAGTGCCAGCCATGCTACTCACTGTGCTTGGGTTTGTAATGTGTAGTACTGCCTTCAGGGGGTCCATCATAATGTTTCACACTATGCATAACAATGTTATCTGCCTTGACTTCATGATTCAGATTGTAAACTTAGAAATTTGTGCACACAAAACACATTTGGGTGCGTTGTATCTAGGGGTTTTCGAGCCTGTTTCTTCCATGAGGGAGTGCATGTTTCACCACCTGGACATTCATATCATGTCCGGGAAGTACATGACACTTTATTAAACAATTTGTGCTTCATTTGTTTGTTGGTCTGTTACATGACTACACACTATTGAGTCATGATGGAGGGGTGGGGTGCCAGCAAACTACATGGGTGGATATGCATGTGGGATCTAACCAAAAAATCCACATGTGGTGTGTCACCCAGTGTGTGACAGGATACCATTCTACGTGGAGTAGGTCACCGCTGTGAGTGATGTGTTGATATGCAACTAGCTTGAGTGTTACAGGTTAGGGATGTACACATACATGCATGTAGTTTTTGTATGATGTTGGAAATGCACACCCCTATGACTGAGCACTGCTGGGAGTCCTACCTACACCTCCCTCCTATGTCTGGGCACTTCTGGGAGTCCTATCCAGCCATCCCTCCTATGTCTGGGCACTGCTGGGAGTCCTATCTACACCCCCTTCCTATGTCTGGGCACTGCTGGGAGTCCCATGTACACCCTCCTCCAATGTCTGGGCACTGCTGGGAGTCATACGCATACCCTCCTCCTATGTCTGGGCACTGATGGGAGTCGTATGTACACCCTCCTCCTATGTATGGGCACTGCTGGGAGTCATACGCACACCCTCCTCCTATGTCTGGGCACTGCTGGGAGTCCTATCCAGCCACCCCTCCTATGTCTGGGCACTGCTGGGAGTCCTATATAGCCACCCCTCCTATGGCTGGACACTGCTGTGAGTCCTATATACACCCCCTCCTATGTCTGGGCACTGCTAGGAGTCCAATTCAGCCACCCCTCCTATGTCTGGGCACTGCTAGGAGTCCTATTCAGCCACCCCTCCTATGTCTGGGCACTGCTGGGAGTCCTATACAGCCACCCCTCCTATGTCTGGGCACTGCTGGGAGTCATATGCACACCAAACTCCTATATCTGGGCACTGCTGGGAGTCCTATCCAGCCACCCCTCCTATGTCTGGGCACTGCTGGGAGTCCTATCCAGCCACCCCTCCTATGTCTGGGCACTGCTGGGAGTCCTATGTACACCCTCCTCCTATGTCTGGGCACTGCTGGGAGTCATACACACACCCTCCTCCTATCCAGCCACCCCTCCTATGTCTCGGCACTGCTGGGAGTCCTATACAGCCACCCCTCCTATGTCTGGGCACAGCTGGGAGTCATATGCACACGCTCTTCCTATGTCTGGGCACTGCGGGGAGTCCTATCTACACCCCCCTCCTATGTCTCGGCACTGCTGGGAGTCATATCTAGCCACCCCTCCTATGTCTGAGCACTGCTGGGAGTCCTATCTACACCCCCCTCCTTTGTCTGGGCACTGCAGGGAGTCCTATCTACACCCCCCTCCTATGTCTGGGCACTTCTGAGAATCCTATCCAGCCATCCCTCCTATGTCTGGGCACTGCTGGGAGTCCTATCTACACCCCCTCCTATGTCTGGGCACTGCTGGGAGTCCTATGTACACCCTCCTCCAACGTCTGGGCACTGCTGGGAGTCATACGCACACCATCCTCCAATGTCTGGGCACTGATGGGAGTCGTATGTACACCCTCCTCCTATGTCTGGGCACTGCTGGGAGTCATACCCACACCCTCCTCCTATGTCTGGGCACTGCTGGGAGTCCTATCCAGCCACCCCTCCTATGTCTGGGCGCTGCTGGGAGTCATACGCACACGCTCCTCCTATGTCTGGGCACTGCTGGGAGTCCTATCTACACCCACCTCCTATGTCTGGGCACTGCCGGGAGTCCTATCCAGCCACCCCTCCTATGTCTGGGCACTGCTGGGAGTCCTATGTACACCCTCCTCCTATGTCTGGGCACTGCTGGGAGTCATACGCACACCCCCCTCCTATGTCTGGGCACTGCTGGGAGTCCTATACAACCACCCCATCTATGTCTGGGCACTGCCAGGAGTCATACGCACACCCACCTCCTATGTCTGGGCACTCCTGGGAGTCCTATCCAGCCATCCCTCCTATGTGTGGGCACTGCTGGGAGTCCTATCTAGCCACCCCTCCTATGTCTGCGCACTGCTGGGACTCCTATCCGCACCCTCCTCCTATGTCTGGGCACTGCTGGGAGTCCTATCTACACCCCCCTCCTATGTCTGGGCACTGCTGGGAGTCCTATCTAGCCACCCCTCCTATGTCTGGGCACTGCTAGGAGTCCTATCCAGTCACCCCTCCTATGTCTGGGCTCTGCTGGGAGTCCTATTTACACCCCCTCCTATGTCTGGGCACTGCAGGGAGTCCTATCTACCCCCCCTCCTTTGTCTGGGCACTGCTGGGAGTCCTATGTACACCCTCCTCCAATGTCTGGGCACTGCTGGGAGTCATACGCACACCCTCCTCCTATGTCTGGGCACTGATGGGAGTCATATATACACCCTCCTCCTATTTCTGGGCACTGCTGGGAGTCATACGCACACCCTCCTCCTATGTCTTGGCACTGCTGGGAGTCCTATCCAGCCACCCCTCCTATGTCCGGGCACTGCTGGGAGTCCTATACAGCCACCCCTCCTATGTCTGGGCACTGCTGGGAGTCATACGCACACCCTCCTCCTATGTCTGGGCACTGCTGGGAGTCCTATCTACACCCCTCCTATGTCTGGGCACTGCTGGGAGTCCTATCCAGCCACCCCTCCTATGTCTGGGCACTGCTGGGAGTCCTATGTACGCCCTCCTCCTATGTCTGGGCACTGCTGGGAGTCATACGCACACCCTCCTCCTATGTCTTGGCACTGCTGGGAGTCCTATCCAGCCACTCCTCCTATGTCTGGGCACTGCTGGGAGTCCTATGTACACCATCCTCCGATGTCTGGGCACTGCTGGGAGTCATACGCACACCCTCCTCCTATGTCTGGGCACTGCTGGGAGTCCTATCCAGCCACCCCTCCTATGTCTGGGCACTGCTGGGAGTCCTATACAGCCACCCCTCCTATGTCTGGGCACTGCTGGGAGTCATATGCACACCCTCCCCCTATGTCTGGGCACAGCTGGGAGTCCTATCTACACCCCCGTCCCATGTCTGGGCACTGCTGGGAGTCCTATCTAGCCACCCCTCCTATGTCTGGGCACTGCTAGGAGTCCTATCCAGTCACCCTTCCTATGTCTGGGCACTGCTGGGAGTCGTATGTACACGCTCCTCCTATGTCTGGGCACTGCTGGGAGTCATACCCACACCCTCCTCCTCTGTCTGGGCACTGATGGGAGTCGTATGTACACCCTCCTCCTATGTATGGGCACTGCTGGGAGTCATACGCACACCCCCCTCCTATGTCTGGGCACTGCTGGGAGTCCTATACAGCCACCCCTCCTATGGCTGGACACTGCTGTGAGTCCTATATACACCCCCTCCTATGTCTGGGCACTGCTGGGAGTCCTATACAGCCACCCCTCCTATGTCTGGGCACTGCTGGGAGTCATACGCACACCAAACTCCTATATCTGGGCACTGCTGGGAGTCCTATCCAGCCACCCCTCCTATGTCTGGGCACTGCTGGGAGTCCTATCCAGCCACCCCTCCTATGTCTGGGCACTGCTGGGAGTCCTATGTACACCCTCCTCCTATGTCTGGGCACTGCTGGGAGTCATACGCACACCCTCCTCCTATCCAGCCACCCCTCCTATGTCTCGGCACTGCTGGGAGTCCTATACAGCCACCCTTCCTATGTCTGGGCACTGCTGGGAGTCATATGCACACGCTCTTCCTATGTCTGGGCACTGCGGGAGTCCTATCTACACCCCCCTCCTATGTCTCGGCACTGCTGGGAGTCATATCTAGCCACCCCTCCTATGTCTGAGCACTGCTGGGAGTCCTATCTACACCCCCCTCCTTTGTCTGGGCACTGCAGGGAGTCCTATCTACACCCCCCCTCCTATGTCTGGGCACTTCTGAGAATCCTATCCAGCCATCCCTCCTCTGTCTGGGCACTGCTGGGAGTCCTATCTACACCCCCTCCTATGTCTGGGCACTGCTGGGAGTCCTATGTACACCCTCCTCCAACGTCTGGGCACTGCTGGGAGTCATACGCACACCCTCCTCCTATGTCTGGGCACTGCTGGGAGTCATACCCACACCCTCCTCCTATGTCTGGGCACTGCTGGGAGTCCTATCCAGCCACCCCTCCTATGTCTGGGCGCTGCTGGGAGTCATACGCACACGCTCCTCCTATGTCTGGGCACTGCTGGGAGTCCTATCTACACCCACCTCCTATGTCTGGGCACTGCCGGGAGTCCTATCCAGCCACCCCTCCTATGTCTGGGCACTGCTGGGAGTCCTATGTACACCTTCCTCCTATGTCTGGGCACTGCTGGGAGTCATACGCACACCCCCCTCCTATGTCTGGGCACTGCTGGGAGTCCTATACAACCACCCCATCTATGTCTGGGCACTGCCGGGAGTCATACGCACACCCACCTCCTATGTCTGGGCACTCCTGGGAGTCCTATCCAGCCATCCCTCCTATGTGTGGGCACTGCTGGGAGTCCTATCTAGCCACCCCTCCTATGTCTGGGTCCTGCTGGGACTCCTATCCGCACCCTCCTCCTATGTCTGGGCACTGCTGGGAGTCCTATCTACACCCCCCTCCTATGTCTGGGCACTGCTGGGAGTCCTATCTAGCCACCCCTCCTATGTCTGGGCACTGCTAGGAGTCCTATCCAGTCACCCCTCCTATGTCTGGGCTCTGCTGGGAGTCCAATTTACACCCCCTCCTATGTCTGGGCACTGCAGGGAGTCCTATCTACCCCCCCTCCTTTGTCTGGGCACTGCTGGGAGTCCTATGTACACCCTCCTCCAATGTCTGGGCACTGCTGGGAGTCATACGCACACCCTCCTCCTATGTCTGGGCACTGATGGGAGTCATATATACACCCTCCTCCTATTTCTGGGCACTGCTGGGAGTCATACGCACACCCTCCTCCTATGTCTGGGCACTGCTGGGAGTCCTATCCAGCCACCCCTCCTATGTCTGGGCACTGCTGGGAGTCCTATACAGCCACCCCTCCTATGTCTGGGCACTGCTGGGAGTCATACGCACACCCTCCTCCTATGTCTGGGCACTGCTGGGAGTCCTATCTACACCCCTCCTATGTCTGGGCACTGCTGGGAGTCCTATCCAGCCACCCCTCCTATGTCTGGGCACTGCTGGGAGTCCTATGTACGCCCTCCTCCTATGTCTGGGCACTGCTGGGAGTCATACGCACACCCTCCTCCTATGTCTTGGCACTGCTGGGAGTCCTATCCAGCCACTCCTCCTATGTCTGGGCACTGCTGGGAGTCCTATGTACACCATCCTCCTATGTCTGGGCACTGCTGGGAGTCATACGCACACCCTCCTCCTATGTCTGGGCACTGCTGGGAGTCCTATCCAGCCACCCCTCCTATGTCTGGGCACTGCTGGGAGTCCTATACAGCCACCCCTCCTATGTCTGGGCACTGCTGGAAGTCATATGCACACCCTCCCCCTATGTCTGGGCACAGCTGGGAGTCCTATCTACACCCCCGTCCCATGTCTGGGCACTGCTGGGAGTCCTATCTAGCCACCCCTCCTATGTCTGGGCACTGCTAGGAGTCCTATCCAGTCACCCTTCCTATGTCTGGGCACTGCTGGGAGTCGTATGTACACCCTCCTCCTATGTCTGGGCACTGCTGGGAGTCATACCCACACCCTCCTCCTATGTCTGGGCACTGCTGGGAGTGCTATCCAGCCACCCCTCCTATGTCTGGGCGCTGCTGGGAGTCATACGCACACGCTCCTTCTATGTCTGGGCGCTGCTGGGAGTCCTATCTACACCCACCTCCTATGTCTGGGCACTGCTGGGAGTCCTATCCAGCCACCCCTCCTATGTCTGGGCACTGCTGGGAGTCCTATGTACACCCTCCTCCTATGTCTGGGCACTGCTGGGAGTCATACGCACACCCCCCTCCTATGTCTGGGCACTGCTGGGAGTCCTATACAACCACCCCATCTATGTCTGGGCACTGCCGGGAGTCATACGCACACCCTCCTCCTATGTCTGGGCACTCCTGGGAGTCCTATCCAGCCACCCCTCCTATGTGTGGGCACTGCTGGGAGTCCTATCTAGCCACCCCTCCTATGTCTGGGCACTGCTGGGAGTCCTATCTGCACCCTCCTCCTATGTCTGGGCACTGCTGGGAGTCATACGCACACCCTCCTCCTATGTCTGGGCACTGCTGAGAGTCCTATCAGCCACCCCTCCTATGTCTGGGCACTGTTGGGAGTCCTATACAGCCACCCCTCCTATGTCTGGGCACTGCTGGGAGTCCTACCTACACCTCCCTCCTATATCTGGGCACTTCTGGGAGTCCTATCCAGCCATCCCTCCTATGTCTGGGCACTGCTGGGAGTCCTATCTACACCCCCTTCCTATGTCTGGGCACTGCTGGGAGTCCCATGTACACCCTCCTCCAATGTCTGGGCACTGCTGGGAGTCATACGCATACCCTCCTCCTATGTCTGGGCACTGATGGGAGTCGTATGTACACCCTCCTCCTATGTATGGGCACTGCTGGGAGTCATACGCACACCCTCCTCCTATGTCTGGGCACTGCTGGGAGTCCTATCCAGCCACCCCTCCTATGTCTGGGCACTGCTGGGAGTCCTATACAGCCACCCCTCCTATGGCTGGACACTGCTGTGAGTCCTATATACACCCCCTCCTATGTCTTGGCACTGCTAGGAGTCCTATTCAGCCACCCCTCCTATGTCTGGGCACTGCTAGGAGTCCTATTCAGCCACCCCTCCTATGTCTGGGCACTGCTGGGAGTCCTATACAGCCACCCCTCCTATGTCTGGGCACTGCTGGGAGTCATACGCACACCAAACTCCTATATCTGGGCACTGCTGGGAGTCCTATCCAGCCACCCCTCCTATGTCTGGGCACTGCTGGGAGTCCTATCCAGCCACCCCTCCTATGTCTGGGCACTGCTGGGAGTCCTATGTACACCCTCCTCCTATGTCTGGGCACTGCTGGGAGTCATACGCACACCCTCCTCCTATCCAGCCACCCCTCCTATGTCTCGGCACTGCTGGGAGTCCTATACAGCCACCCCTCCTATGTCTGGGCACTGCTGGGAGTCATATGCACACGCTCTTCCTATGTCTGGGCACTGCGGGGAGTCCTATCTACACCCCCCTCCTATGTCTCGGCACTCCTGGGAGTCATATCTAGCCACCCCTCCTATGTCTGAGCACTGCTGGGAGTCCTATCTACACCCCCCTCCTTTGTCTGGGCACTGCAGGGAGTCCTATCTACACCCCGCCTCCTATGTCTGGGCACTTCTGAGAATCCTATCCAGCCATCCCTCCTATGTCTGGGCACTGCTGGGAGTCCTATCTACACCCCCTCCTATGTCTGGGCACTGCTGGGAGTCCTATGTACACCCTCCTCCAACGTCTGGGCACTGCTGGGAGTCATACGCACACCATCCTCCAATGTCTGGGCACTGATGGGAGTCGTATGTACACCCTCCTCCTATGTCTGGGCACTGCTGGGAGTCATACCCACACCCTCCTCCTATGTCTGGGCACTGCTGGGAGTCCTATCCAGCCACCCCTCCTATGTCTGGGCGCTGCTGGGAGTCATACGCACATGCTCCTCCTATGTCTGGGTGCTGCTGGGAGTCCTATCTACACCCACCTCCTATGTCTGGGCACTGCTGGGAGTCCTATCCAGCCACCCCTCCTATGTCTGGGCACTGCTGGGAGTCCTATGTACACCCTCCTCCTATGTCTGGGCACTGCTGGGAGTCATACGCACACCCCCCTCCTATGTCTGGGCACTGCTGGGAGTCCTATACAACCACCCCATCTATGTCTGGGCACTGCCGGGAGTCATACGCACACCCACCTCCTATGTCTGGGCACTCCTGGGAGTCCTATCCAGCCATCCCTCCTATGTGTGGGCACTGCTGGGAGTCCTATCTAGCCACCCCTCCTATGTCTGGGCACTGCTGGGAGTCCTATCCGCACCCTCCTCCTATGTCTGGGCACTGCTGGGAGTCCTATCTACACCCCCCTCCTATGTCTGGGCACCGCTGGGAGTCCTATACAGCCACCCCTCCTATGTCTGGGCACTGCTGGGAGTCATACGCACACCCTCCTCCTATGTCTGGGCACTGCTGGGAGTCCTATCTACACCCCTCCTATGTCTGGGCACTGCTGGGAGTCCTACCCAGCCACCCCTCCTATGTCTGGGCACTGCTGGGAGTCCTATGTACGCCCTCCTCCTATGTCTGGGCACTGCTGGGAGTCATACGCACACCCTCCTCCTATGTCTTGGCACTGCTGGGAGTCCTATCCAGCCACTCCTCCTATGTCTGGGCACTGCTGGGAGTCCTATGTACACCATCCTCCTATGTCTGGGCACTGCTGGGAGTCATACGCACACCCTCCTCCTATGTCTGGGCACTGCTGGGAGTCCTATCCAGCCACCCCTCCTATGTCTGGGCACTGCTGGGAGTCCTATACAGCCACCCCTCCTATGTCTGGGCACTGCTGGGAGTCATATGCACACCCTCCCCCTATGTCTGGGCACAGCTGGGAGTCCTATCTACACCCCCGTCCCATGTCTGGGCACTGCTGGGAGTCCTATCTAGCCACCCCTCCTATGTCTGGGCACTGCTAGGAGTCCTATCCAGTCACCCTTCCTAGGTCTGGGCACTGCTGGGAGTCGTATGTACACCCTCCTCCTATGTCTGGGCACTGCTGGGAGTCATACCCACACCCTCCTCCTATGTCTGGGCACTGCTGGGAGTCCTATCCAGCCACCCCTCCTATGTCTGGGCGCTGCTGGGAGTCATACGCACATGCTCCTTCTATGTCTGGGCGCTGCTGGGAGTCCTATCTACACCCACCTCCTATGTCTGGGCACTGCTGGGAGTCCTATCCAGCCACCCCTCCTATGTCTGGGCACTGCTGGGAGTCCTATGTACACCCTCCTCCTATGTCTGGGCACTGCTGGGAGTCATACGCACACCCCCCTCCTATGTCTGGGCACTGCTGGGAGTCCTATACAACCACCCCATCTATGTCTGGGCACTGCCGGGAGTCATACGCACACCCTCCTCCTATGTCTGGGCACTCCTGGGAGTCCTATCCAGCCACCCCTCCTATGTGTGGGCACTGCTGGGAGTCCTATCTAGCCACCCCTCCTATCTCTGGGCACTGCTGGGAGTCCTATCTGTACCCTCCTCCTATGTCTGGGCACTGCTGGGAGTCATACGCACACCCTCCTCCTATGTCTGGGCACTGCTGAGAGTCCTATCAGCCACCCCTCCTATGTCTGGGCACTGTTGGGAGTCCTATACAGCCACCCCTCCTATGTCTGGGCACTGCTGGGAGTCCTACCTACACCTCCCTCCTATATCTGGGCACTTCTGGGAGTCCTATCCAGCCATCCCTCCTATGTCTGGGCACTGCTGGGAGTCCTATCTACACCCCCTTCCTATGTCTGGGCACTGCTGGGAGTCCCATGTACACCCTCCTCCAATGTCTGGGCACTGCTGGGAGTCATACACATACACTCCTCCAAGGTCTGGGCACTGATGGGAGTCGTATGTACACCCTCCTCCTATGTATGGGCACTGCTGGGAGTCATACGCACACCCTCCTCCTATGTCTGGGCACTGCTGGGAGTCCTATCCAGCCACCCCTCCTATGTCTGGGCACTGCTGGGAGTCCTATACAGCCACCCCTCCTATGGCTGGACACTGCTGTGAGTCCTATATACACCCCCTCCTATGTCTGGGCACTGCTAGGAGTCCTATTCAGCCACCCCTCCTATGTCTGGGCACTGCTAGGAGTCCTATTCAGCCACCCCTCCTATGTCTGGGCACTGCTGGGAGTCCTATACAGCCACCCCTCCTATGTCTGGGCACTGCTGGGAGTCATACGCACACCAAACTCCTATATCTGGGCACTGCTGGGAGTCCTATCCAGCCACCCCTCCTATGTCTGGGCACTGCTGGGAGTCCTATCCAGCCACCCCTCCTATGTCTGGGCACTGCTGGGAGTCCTATGTACACCCTCCTCCTATGTCTGGGCACTGCTGGGAGTCATTCGCACACCCTCCTCCTATCCAGCCACCCCTCCTATGTCTCGGCACTGCTGGGAGTCCTATACAGCCACCCCTCCTATGTCTGGGCACTGCTGGGAGTCATATGCACACGCTCTTCCTATGTCTGGGCACTGCGGGGAGTCCTATCTACACCCCCCTCCTATGTCTCGGCACTGCTGGGAGTCATATCTAGCCACCCCTCCTATGTCTGAGCACTGCTGGGAGTCCTATCTACACCCCCCTCCTTTGTCTGGGCACTGCAGGGAGTCCTATCTACACCCCGCCTCCTATGTCTGGGCACTTCTGAGAATCCTATCCAGCCATCCCTCCTATGTCTGGGCACTGCTGGGAGTCCTATCTACACCCCCTCCTATGTCTGGGCACTGCTGGGAGTCCTATGTACACCCTCCTCCAACGTCTGGGCACTGCTGGGAGTCATACGCACACCATCCTCCAATGTCTGGGCACTGATGGGAGTCGTATGTACACCCTCCTCCTATGTCTGGGCACTGCTGGGAGTCATACCCACACCCTCCTCCTATGTCTGGGCACTGCTGGGAGTCCTATCCAGCCACCCCTCCTATGTCTGGGCGCTGCTGGGAGTCATACGCACATGCTCCTCCTATGTCTGGGCGCTGCTGGGAGTCCTATCTACACCCACCTCCTATGTCTGGGCACTGCTGGGAGTCCTATCCAGCCACCCCTCCTATGTCTGGGCACTGCTGGGAGTCCTATGTACACCCTCCTCCTATGTCTGGGCACTGCTGGGAGTCATACGCACACCCCCCTCCTATGTCTGGGCACTGCTGGGAGTCCTATCCAGCCATCCCTCCTATGTGTGGGCACTGCTGGGAGTCCTATCTAGCCACCCCTCCTATGTCTGGGCACTGCTGGGAGTCCTATCCGCACCCTCCTCCTATGTCTGGGCACTGCTGGGAGTCCTATCTACACCCCCCTCCTATGTCTGGGCACTGCTGGGAGTCCTATCTAGCCACCCCTCCTATGTCTGGGCACTGCTAGGAGTCCTATCCAGTCACCCCTCCTATGTCTGGGCTCTGCTGGGAGTCCTATGTACACCCCATCTATGTCTGGGCACTGCCGGGAGTCATACGCACACCCACCTCCTATGTCTGGGCACTCCTGGGAGTCCTATCCAGCCATCCCTCCTATGTGTGGGCACTGCTGGGAGTCCTATCTAGCCACCCCTCCTATGTCTGGGCACTGCTGGGAGTCCTATCCGCACCCTCCTCCTATGTCTGGGCACTGCTGGGAGTCCTATCTACACCCCCCTCCTATGTCTGGGCACTGCTGGGAGTCCTATCTAGCCACCCCTCCTATGTCTGGGCACTGCTAGGAGTCCTATCCAGTCACCCCTCCTATGTCTGGGCTCTGCTGGGAGTCCTATTTACACCCCCTCCTATGTCTGGGCACTGCAGGGAGTCCTATCTACCCCCCCTCCTTTGTCTGGGCACTGCTGGGAGTCCTATGTACACCCTCCTCCAATGTCTGGGCACTGCTGGGAGTCATACGCACACCCTCCTCCTATGTCTGGGCACTGATGGGAGTCATATATACACCCTCCTCCTATTTCTGGGCACTGCTGGGAGTCATACGCACACCCTCCTCCTATGTCTGGGCACTGCTGGGAGTCCTATCCAGCCACCCCTCCTATGTCTGGGCACTGCTGGGAGTCCTATACAGCCACCCCTCCTATGTCTGGGCACTGCTGGGAGTCATACGCACACCCTCCTCCTATGTCTGGGCACTGCTGGGAGTCCTATCTACACCCCTCCTATGTCTGGGCACTGCTGGGAGTCCTATCCAGCCACCCCTCCTATGTCTGGGCACTGCTGGGAGTCCTATGTACGCCCTCCTCCTATGTCTGGGCACTGCTGGGAGTCATACGCACACCCTCCTCCTATGTCTTGGCACTGCTGGGAGTCCTATCCAGCCACTCCTCCTATGTCTGGGCACTGCTGGGAGTCCTATGTACACCATCCTCCTATGTCTGGGCACTGCTGGGAGTCATACGCACACCCTCCTCCTATGTCTGGGCACTGCTGGGAGTCCTATCCAGCCACCCCTCCTATGTCTGGGCACTGCTGGGAGTCCTATACAGCCACCCCTCCTATGTCTGGGCACTGCTGGGAGTCATATGCACACCCTCCCCCTATGTCTGGGCACAGCTGGGAGTCCTATCTACACCCCCTCCCATGTCTGGGCACTGCTGGGAGTCCTATCTAGCCACCCCTCCTATGTCTGGACACTGCTAGGAGTCCTATCCAGTCACCCTTCCTATGTCTGGGCACTGCTGGGAGTCATATGTACACCGTCCTCCTATGTCTGGGCACTGCTGGGAGTCATACCCACACCCTCCTCCTATGTCTGGGCACTGCTGGGAGTCCTATCCAGCCACCCCTCCTATGTCTGGGCGCTGCTGGGAGTCATACGCACACGCTCCTCCTATGTCTGGGCGCTGCTGGGAGTCCTATCTACACCCACCTCCTATGTCTGGGCACTGCTGGGAGTCCTATCCAGCCACCCCTCCTATGTCTGGGCACTGCTGGGAGTCCTATGTACACCCTCCTCCTATGTCTGGGCACTGCTGGGAGTCATACGCACACCCCCTCCTATGTCTGGGCACTGCTGGGAGTCCTATACAACCACCCCATCTATGTCTGGGCACTGCCGGGAGTCATACACACACCCTCCTCCTATGTCTGGGCACTCCTGGGAGTCCTATCCAGCCACCCCTCCTATGTGTGGGCACTGCTGGGAGTCCTATCTAGCCACCCCTCCTATGTCTGGGCACTGCTGGGAGTCCTATCTGCACCCTCCTCCTATGTCTGGGCACTGCTGGGAGTCATACGCACACCCTCCTCCTATGTCTGGGCACTGCTGAGAGTCCTATCAGCCACCCCTCCTATGTCTGGGCACTGTTGGGAGTCCTATACAGCCACCCCTCCTATGTCTGGGCACTGCTGGGAGTCCTATCTACACCCCCTCCTATGTCTGGGCACTGCTGGGAGTCCTATCTAGCCACCCCTCCTATGTCTGGGCACTGCTAGGAGTCCTATCCAGTCACCCCTCCTATGTCTGGGCACTGCTGGGAGTCCTATTTACACCCCCTCCTATGTCTGGGCACTGCAGGGAGTCCTATCTACCCCCCCCCTCCTTTGTCTGGGCACTGCTGGGAGTCCTATGTACACCCTCCTCCAATGTCTGGGCACTGCTGGGAGTCATACGCACACCCTCCTCCTATGTCTGGGCACTGATGGGAGTCATATATACACCCTCCTCCTATTTCTGGGCACTGCTGGGAGTCATACGCACACCCTCCTCCTATGTCTGGGCACTGCTGGGAGTCCTATCCAGCCACCCCTCCTATGTCTGGGCACTGCTGGGAGTCATATGCACACGCTCTTCCTATGTCTGGGCACTGCGGGGAGTCCTATCTACACCCCCCTCCTATGTCTCGGCACTGCTGGGAGTCATATCTAGCCACCCCTCCTATGTCTGAGCACTGCTGGGAGTCCTATCTACACCCCCCTCCTTTGTCTGGGCACTGCAGGGAGTCCTATCTACACCCCCCTCCTATGTCTGGGCACTTCTGAGAATCCTATCCAGCCATCCCTCCTATGTCTGGGCACTGCTGGGAGTCCTATCTACACCCCCTCCTATGTCTGGGCACTGCTGGGAGTCCTATGTACACCCTCCTCCAACGTCTGGGCACTGCTGGGAGTCATACGCACACCATCCTCCAATGTCTGGGCACTGATGGGAGTCGTATGTACACCCTCCTCCTATGTCTGGGCACTGCTGGGAGTCATACCCACACCCTCTTCCTATGTCTGGGCACTGCTGGGAGTCCTATCCAGCCACCCCTCCTATGTCTGGGCGCTGCTGGGAGTCATACGCACACGCTCCTCCTATGTCTGGGCACTGCTGGGAGTCCTATCTACACCCACCTCCTATGTCTGGGCACTGCCGGGAGTCCTATCCAGCCACCCCTCCTATGTCTGGGCACTGCTGGGAGTCCTATGTACACCCTCCTCCTATGTCTGGGCACTGCTGGGAGTCATACGCACACCCCCCTCCTATGTCTGGGCACTGCTGGGAGTCCTATACAACCACCCCATCTATGTCTGGGCACTGCCGGGAGTCATACGCACACCCACCTCCTATGTCTGGGCACTCCTGGGAGTCCTATCCAGCCATCCCTCCTATGTGTGGGCACTGCTGGGAGTCCTATCTAGCCACCCCTCCTATGTCTGCGCACTGCTGGGACTCCTATCCGCACCCTCCTCCTATGTCTGGGCACTGCTGGGAGTCCTATCTACACCCCCCTCCTATGTCTGGGCACTGCTGGGAGTCCTATCTAGCCACCCCTCCTATGTCTGGGCACTGCTAGGAGTCCTATCCAGTCACCCCTCCTATGTCTGGGCTCTGCTGGGAGTCCTATTTACACCCCCTCCTATGTCTGGGCACTGCAGGGAGTCCTATCTACCCCCCCCTCCTTTGTCTGGGCACTGCTGGGAGTCCTATGTACACCCTCCTCCAATGTCTGGGCACTGCTGGGAGTCATACGCACACCCTCCTCCTATGTCTGGGCACTGATGGGAGTCATATATACACCCTCCTCCTATTTCTGGGCACTGCTGGGAGTCATACGCACACCCTCCTCCTATGTCTGGGCACTGCTGGGAGTCCTATCCAGCCACCCCTCCTTAGTCCGGGCACTGCTGGGAGTCCTATACAGCCACCCCTCCTATGTCTGGGCACTGCTGGGAGTCATACGCACACCCTCCTCCTATGTCTGGGCACTGCTGGGAGTCCTATCTACACCCCTCCTATGTCTGGGCACTGCTGGGAGTCCTATCCAGCCACCCCTCCTATGTCTGGGCACTGCTGGGAGTCCTATGTACGCCCTCCTCCTATGTCTGGGCACTGCTGGGAGTCATACGCACACCCTCCTCCTATGTCTTGGCACTGCTGGGAGTCCTATCCAGCCACTCCTCCTATGTCTGGGCACTGCTGGGAGTCCTATGTACACCATCCTCCGATGTCTGGGCACTGCTGGGAGTCATACGCACACCCTCCTCCTATGTCTGGGCACTGCTGGGAGTCCTATCCAGCCACCCCTCCTATGTCTGGGCACTGCTGGGAGTCCTATACAGCCACCCTTCCTATGTCTGGGCACTGCTGGGAGTCATATGCACACCCTCCCCCTATGTCTGGGCACAGCTGGGAGTCCTATCTACACCCCCGTCCCATGTCTGGGCACTGCTGGGAGTCCTATCTAGCCACCCCTCCTATGTCTGGGCACTGCTAGGAGTCCTATCCAGTCACCCTTCCTATGTCTGGGCACTGCTGGGAGTCGTATGTACACGCTCCTCCTATGTCTGGGCACTGCTGGGAGTCATACCCACACCCTCCTCCTCTGTCTGGGCACTGATGGGAGTCGTATGTACACCCTCCTCCTATGTATGGGCACTGCTGGGAGTCATACGCACACCCCCCTCCTATGTCTGGGCACTGCTGGGAGTCCTATACAGCCACCCCTCCTATGGCTGGACACTGCTGTGAGTCCTATATACACCCCCTCCTATGTCTGGGCACTGCTAGGAGTCCTATTCAGCCACCCCTCCTATGTCTGGGCACTGCTGGGAGTCCTATACAGCCACCCCTCCTATGTCTGGGCACTGCTGGGAGTCATACGCACACCAAACTCCTATATCTGGGCACTGCTGGGAGTCCTATCCAGCCACCCCTCCTATGTCTGGGCACTGCTGGGAGTCCTATCCAGCCACCCCTCCTATGTCTGGGCACTGCTGGGAGTCCTATGTACACCCTCCTCCTATGTCTGGGCACTGCTGGGAGTCATACGCACACCCTCCTCCTATCCAGCCACCCCTCCTATGTCTCGGCACTGCTGGGAGTCCTATACAGCCACCCCTCCTATGTCTGGGCACTGCTGGGAGTCATATGCACACGCTCTTCCTATGTCTGGGCACTGCTGGGAGTCCTATTTACACCCCCTCCTATGTCTGGGCACTGCAGGGAGTCCTATCTACCCCCCCCCTCCTTTGTCTGGGCACTGCTGTGCTGGGAGTCCTATGTACACCCTCCTCCAATGTCTGGGCACTGCTGGGAGTCATACGCACACCCTCCTCCTATGTCTGGGCACTGATGGGAGTCATATATACACCCTCCTCCTATTTCTGGGCACTGCTGGGAGTCATACGCACACCCTCCTCCTATGTCTGGGCACTGCTGGGAGTCCTATCCAGCCACCCCTCCTATGTCTGGGCACTGCTGGGAGTCATATGCACACGCTCTTCCTATGTCTGGGCACTGCGGGGAGTCCTATCTACACCCCCCTCCTATGTCTCAGCACTGCTGGGAGTCATATCTAGCCACCCCTCCTATGTCTGAGCACTGCTGGGAGTCCTATCTACACCCCCCTCCTTTGTCTGGGCACTGCAGGGAGTCCTATCTACACCCCCCTCCTATGTCTGGGCACTTCTGAGAATCCTATCCAGCCATCCCTCCTATGTCTGGGCACTGCTGGGAGTCCTATCTACACCCCCTCCTATGTCTGGGCACTGCTGGGAGTCCTATGTACACCCTCCTCCAACGTCTGGGCACTGCTGGGAGTCATACGCACACCATCCTCCAATGTCTGGGCACTGATGGGAGTCGTATGTACACCCTCCTCCTATGTCTGGGCACTGCTGGGAGTCATACCCACACCCTCCTCCTATGTCTGGGCACTGCTGGGAGTCCTATCCAGCCACCCCTCCTATGTCTGGGCGCTGCTGGGAGTCATACGCACACGCTCCTCCTATGTCTGGGCACTGCTGGGAGTCCTATCTACACCCACCTCCTATGTCTGGGCACTGCCGGCAGTCCTATCCAGCCACCCCTCCTATGTCTGGGCACTGCTGGGAGTCCTATGTACACCCTCCTCCTATGTCTGGGCACTGCTGGGAGTCATACGCACACCCCCCTCCTATGTCTGGGCACTGCTGGGAGTCCTATACAACCACCCCATCTATGTCTGGGCACTGCAGGGAGTCATACGCACACCCACCTCCTATGTCTGGGCACTCCTGGGAGTCCTATCCAGCCATCCCTCCTATGTGTGGGCACTGCTGGGAGTCCTATCTAGCCACCCCTCCTATGTCTGCGCACTGCTGGGACTCCTATCCGCACCCTCCTCCTATGTCTGGGCACTGCTGGGAGTCCTATCTACACCCCCCTCCTATGTCTGGGCACTGCTGGGAGTCCTATCTAGCCACCGCTCCTATGTCTGGGCACTGCTAGGAGTCCTATCCAGTCACCCCTCCTATGTCTGGGCTCTGCTGGGAGTCCTATTTACACCCCCTCCTATGTCTGGGCACTGCAGGGAGTCCTATCTACCCCCCCTCCTTTGTCTGGGCACTGCTGGGAGTCCTATGTACACCCTCCTCCAATGTCTGGGCACTGCTGGGAGTCATACGCACACCCTCCTCCTATGTCTGGGCACTGATGGGAGTCATATATACACCCTCCTCCTATTTCTGGGCACTGCTGGGAGTCATACGCACACCCTCCTCCTATGTCTGGGCACTGCTGGGAGTCCTATCCAGCCACCCCTCCTATGTCCGGGCACTGCTGGGAGTCCTATACAGCCACCCCTCCTATGTCTGGGCACTGCTGGGAGTCATACGCACACCCTCCTCCTATGTCTGGGCACTGCTGGGAGTCCTATCTACACCCCTCCTATGTCTGGGCACTGCTGGGAGTCCTATCCAGCCACCCCTCCTATGTCTGGGCACTGCTGGGAGTCCTATGTACGCCCTCCTCCTATGTCTGGGCACTGCTGGGAGTCATACGCACACCCTCCTCCTATGTCTTGGCACTGCTGGGAGTCCTATCCAGCCACTCCTCCTATGTCTGGGCACTGCTGGGAGTCCTATGTACACCATCCTCCGATGTCTGGGCACTGCTGGGAGTCATACGCACACCCTCCTCCTATGTCTGGGCACTGCTGGGAGTCCTATCCAGCCACCCCTCCTATGTCTGGGCACTGCTGGGAGTCCTATACAGCCACCCCTCCTATGTCTGGGCACTGCTGGGAGTCATATGCACACCCTCCCCCTATGTCTGGGCACAGCTGGGAGTCCTATCTACACCCCTGTCCCATGTCTGGGCACTGCTGGGAGTCCTATCTAGCCACCCCTCCTATGTCTGGGCACTGCTAGGAGTCCTATCCAGTCACCCTTCCTATGTCTGGGCACTGCTGGGAGTCGTATGTACACGCTCCTCCTATGTCTGGGCACTGCTGGGAGTCATACCCACACCCTCCTCCTCTGTCTGGGCACTGATGGGAGTCGTATGTACACCCTCCTCCTATGTATGGGCACTGCTGGGAGTCATACGCACACCCCCCTCCTATGTCTGGGCACTGCTGGGAGTCCTATACAGCCACCCCTCCTATGGCTGGACACTGCTGTGAGTCCTATATACACCCCCTCCTATGTCTGGGCACTGCTAGGAGTCCTATTCAGCCACCCCTCCTATGTCTGGGCACTGCTGGGAGTCCTATACAGCCACCCCTCCTATGTCTGGGCACTGCTGGGAGTCATACGCACACCAAACTCCTATATCTGGGCACTGCTGGGAGTCCTATCCAGCCACCCCTCCTATGTCTGGGCACTGCTGGGAGTCCTATCCAGCCACCCCTCCTATGTCTGGGCACTGCTGGGAGTCCTATGTACACCCTCCTCCTATGTCTGGGCACTGCTGGGAGTCATACGCACACCCTCCTCCTATCCAGCCACCCCTCCTATGTCTCGGCACTGCTGGGAGTCCTATACAGCCACCCCTCCTATGTCTGGGCACTGCTGGGAGTCATATGCACACGCTCTTCCTATGTCTGGGCACTGCGGGAGTCCTATCTACACCCCCCTCCTATGTCTCGGCACTGCTGGGAGTCATATCTAGCCACCCCTCCTATGTCTGAGCACTGCTGGGAGTCCTATCTACACCCCCTCCTATGTCTGGGCACTGCTGGGAGTCCTATGTACA
This sequence comes from Lissotriton vulgaris, assembly GCF_964263255.1. Taxonomy (NCBI): domain Eukaryota; kingdom Metazoa; phylum Chordata; class Amphibia; order Caudata; family Salamandridae; genus Lissotriton; species Lissotriton vulgaris. The sequence continues at coordinate 331,655 of NW_028253124.1, forward strand.
CCCTCCTCCAACGTCTGGGCACTGCTGGGAGTCATACGCACACCCTCCTCCTATGTCTGGGCACTGCTGGGAGTCATACCCACACCCTCCTCCTATGTCTGGGCACTGCTGGGAGTCCTATCCAGCCACCCCTCCTATGTCTGGGCGCTGCTGGGAGTCATACGCACACGCTCCTCCTATGTCTGGGCACTGCTGGGAGTCCTATCTACACCCACCTCCTATGTCTGGGCACTGCCGGGAGTCCTATCCAGCCACCCCTCCTATGTCTGGGCACTGCTGGGAGTCCTATGTACACCCTCCTCCTATGTCTGGGCACTGCTGGGAGTCATACGCACACCCCCCTCCTATGTCTGGGCACTGCTGGGAGTCCTATACAACCACCCCATCTATGTCTGGGCACTGCCGGGAGTCATACGCACACCCACCTCCTATGTCTGGGCACTCCTGGGAGTCCTATCCAGCCATCCCTCCTATGTGTGGGCACTGCTGGGAGTCCTATATAGCCACCCCTCCTATGTCTGGGTCCTGCTGGGACTCCTATCCGCACCCTCCTCCTATGTCTGGGCACTGCTGGGAGTCCTATCTACACCCCCCTCCTATGTCTGGGCACTGCTGGGAGTCCTATCTAGCCACCCCTCCTATGTCTGGGCACCGCTAGGAGTCCTATCCAGTCACCCCTCCTATGTCTGGGCTCTGCTGGGAGTCCTATTTACACCCCCTCCTATGTCTGGGCACTGCAGGGAGTCCTATCTACCCCCCCTCCTTTGTCTGGGCACTGCTGGGAGTCCTATGTACACCCTCCTCCAATGTCTGGGCACTGCTGGGAGTCATACGCACACCCTCCTCCTATGTCTGGGCACTGATGGGAGTCATATATACACCCTCCTCCTATTTCTGGGCACTGCTGGGAGTCATACGCACACCCTCCTCCTATGTCTGGGCACTGCTGGGAGTCCTATCCAGCCACCCCTCCTATGTCTGGGCACTGCTGGGAGTCCTATACAGCCACCCCTCCTATGTCTGGGCACTGCTGGGAGTCATACGCACACCCTCCTCCTATGTCTGGGCACTGCTGGGAGTCCTATCTACACCCCTCCTATGTCTGGGCACTGCTGGGAGTCCTATCCAGCCACCCCTCCTATGTCTGGGCACTGCTGGGAGTCCTATGTACGCCCTCCTCCTATGTCTGGGCACTGCTGGGAGTCATACGCACACCCTCCTCCTATGTCTTGGCACTGCTGGGAGTCCTATCCAGCCACTCCTCCTATGTCTGGGCACTGCTGGGAGTCCTATGTACACCATCCTCCTATGTCTGGGCACTGCTGGGAGTCATACGCACACACTCCTCCTATGTCTGGGCACTGCTGGGAGTCCTATCCAGCCACCCCTCCTATGTCTGGGCACTGCTGGGAGTCCTATACAGCCACCCCTCCTATGTCTGGGCACTGCTGGGAGTCATATGCACACCCTCCCCCTATGTCTGGGCACAGCTGGGAGTCCTATCTACACCCCCGTCCCATGTCTGGGCACTGCTGGGAGTCCTATCTAGCCACCCCTCCTATGTCTGGGCACTGCTAGGAGTCCTATCCAGTCACCCTTCCTATGTCTGGGCACTGCTGGGAGTCGTATGTACACCCTCCTCCTATGTCTGGGCACTGCTGGGAGTCATACCCACACCCTCCTCCTATGTCTGGGCACTGCTGGGAGTCCTATCCAGCCACCCCTCCTATGTCTGGGTGCTGCTGGGAGTCATACGCACACACTCCTTCTATGTCTGGGCGCTGCTGGGAGTCCTATCTACACCCACCTCCTATGTCTGGGCACTGCTGGGAGTCCTATCCAGCCACCCCTCCTATGTCTGGGCACTGCTGGGAGTCCTATGTACACCCTCCTCCTATGTCTGGGCACTGCTGGGAGTCATACGCACACCCCCCTCCTATGTCTGGGCACTGCTGGGAGTCCTATACAACCACCCCATCTATGTCTGGGCACTGCCGGGAGTCATACGCACACCCTCCTCCTATGTCTGGGCACTCCTGGGAGTCCTATCCAGCCACCCCTCCTATGTGTGGGCACTGCTGGGAGTCCTATCTAGCCACCCCTCCTATGTCTGGGCACTGCTGGGAGTCCTATCTGCACCCTCCTCCTATGTCTGGGCACTGCTGGGAGTCATACGCACACCCTCCTCCTATGTCTGGGCACTGCTGAGAGTCCTATCAGCCACCCCTCCTATGTCTGGGCACTGTTGGGAGTCCTATACAGCCACCCCTCCTATGTCTGGGCACTGCTGGGAGTCCTACCTACACCTCCCTCCTATATCTGGGCACTTCTGGGAGTCCTATCCAGCCATCCCTCCTATGTCTGGGCACTGCTGGGAGTCCTATCTACACCCCCTTCCTATGTCTGGGCACTGCTGGGAGTCCCATGTACACCCTCCTCCAATGTCTGGGCACTGCTGGGAGTCATACGCATACCCTCCTCCTATGTCTGGGCACTGATGGGAGTCGTATGTACACCCTCCTCCTATGTATGGGCACTGCTGGGAGTCATACGCACACCCTCCTCCTATGTCTGGGCACTGCTGGGAGTCCTATCCAGCCACCCCTCCTATGTCTGGGCACTGCTGGGAGTCCTATACAGCCACCCCTCCTATGGCTGGACACTGCTGTGAGTCCTATATACACCCCCTCCTATGTCTGGGCACTGCTAGGAGTCCTATTCAGCCACCCCTCCTATGTCTGGGCACTGCTAGGAGTCCTATTCAGCCACCCCTCCTATGTCTGGGCACTGCTGGGAGTCCTATACAGCCACCCCTCCTATGTCTGGGCACTGCTGGGAGTCATACGCACACCAAACTCCTATATCTGGGCACTGCTGGGAGTCCTATCCAGCCACCCCTCCTATGTCTGGGCACTGCTGGGAGTCCTATCCAGCCACCCCTCCTATGTCTGGGCACTGCTGGGAGTCCTATGTACACCCTCCTCCTATGTCTGGGCACTGCTGGGAGTCATACGCACACCCTCCTCCTATCCAGCCACCCCTCCTATGTCTCGGCACTGCTGGGAGTCCTATACAGCCACCCCTCCTATGTCTGGGCACTGCTGGGAGTCATATGCACACGCTCTTCCTATGTCTGGGCACTGCGGGGAGTCCTATCTACACCCCCCTCCTATGTCTCGGCACTGCTGGGAGTCATATCTAGCCACCCCTCCTATGTCTGAGCACTGCTGGGAGTCCTATCTACACCCCCCTCCTTTGTCTGGGCACTGCAGGGAGTCCTATCTACACCCCGCCTCCTATGTCTGGGCACTTCTGAGAATCCTATCCAGCCATCCCTCCTATGTCTGGGCACTGCTGGGAGTCCTATCTACACCCCCTCCTATGTCTGGGCACTGCTGGGAGTCCTATGTACACCCTCCTCCAACGTCTGGGCACTGCTGGGAGTCATACGCACACCATCCTCCAATGTCTGGGCACTGATGGGAGTCGTATGTACACCCTCCTCCTATGTCTGGGCACTGCTGGGAGTCATACCCACACCCTCCTCCTATGTCTGGGCACTGCTGGGAGTCCTATCCAGCCACCCCTCCTATGTCTGGGCGCTGCTGGGAGTCATACGCACATGCTCCTCCTATGTCTGGGTGCTGCTGGGAGTCCTATCTACACCCACCTCCTATGTCTGGGCACTGCTGGGAGTCCTATCCAGCCACCCCTCCTATGTCTGGGCACTGCTGGGAGTCCTATGTACACCCTCCTCCTATGTCTGGGCACTGCTGGGAGTCATACGCACACCCCCCTCCTATGTCTGGGCACTGCTGGGAGTCCTATACAACCACCCCATCTATGTCTGGGCACTGCCGGGAGTCATACGCACACCCACCTCCTATGTCTGGGCACTCCTGGGAGTCCTATCCAGCCATCCCTCCTATGTGTGGGCACTGCTGGGAGTCCTATCTAGCCACCCCTCCTATGTCTGGGCACTGCTGGGAGTCCTATCCGCACCCTCCTCCTATGTCTGGGCACTGCTGGGAGTCCTATCTACACCCCCCTCCTATGTCTGGGCACTGCTGGGAGTCCTATACAGCCACCCCTCCTATGTCTGGGCACTGCTGGGAGTCATACGCACACCCTCCTCCTATGTCTGGGCACTGCTGGGAGTCCTATCTACACCCCTCCTATGTCTGGGCACTGCTGGGAGTCCTATCCAGCCACCCCTCCTATGTCTGGGCACTGCTGGGAGTCCTATGTACGCCCTCCTCCTATGTCTGGGCACTGCTGGGAGTCATACGCACACCCTCCTCCTATGTCTTGGCACTGCTGGGAGTCCTATCCAGCCACTCCTCCTATGTCTGGGCACTGCTGGGAGTCCTATGTACACCATCCTCCTATGTCTGGGCACTGCTGGGAGTCATACGCACACCCTCCTCCTATGTCTGGGCACTGCTGGGAGTCCTATCCAGCCACCCCTCCTATGTCTGGGCACTGCTGGGAGTCCTATACAGCCACCCTTCCTATGTCTGGGCACTGCTGGGAGTCATATGCACACCCTCCCCCTATGTCTGGGCACAGCTGGGAGTCCTATCTACACCCCCGTCCCATGTCTGGGCACTGCTGGGAGTCCTATCTAGCCACCCCTCCTATGTCTGGGCACTGCTAGGAGTCCTATCCAGTCACCCTTCCTAGGTCTGGGCACTGCTGGGAGTCGTATGTACACCCTCCTCCTATGTCTGGGCACTGCTGGGAGTCATACCCACACCCTCCTCCTATGTCTGGGCACTGCTGGGAGTCCTATCCAGCCACCCCTCCTATGTCTGGGCGCTGCTGGGAGTCATACGCACACGCTCCTTCTATGTCTGGGCGCTGCTGGGAGTCCTATCTACACCCACCTCCTATGTCTGGGCACTGCTGGGAGTCCTATCCAGCCACCCCTCCTATGTCTGGGCACTGCTGGGAGTCCTATGTACACCCTCCTCCTATGTCTGGGCACTGCTGGGAGTCATACGCACACCCCCCTCCTATGTCTGGGCACTGCTGGGAGTCCTATACAACCACCCCATCTATGTCTGGGCACTGCCGGGAGTCATACGCACACCCTCCTCCTATGTCTGGGCACTCCTGGGAGTCCTATCCAGCCACCCCTCCTATGTGTGGGCACTGCTGGGAGTCCTATCTTGCCATCCCTCCTATGTCTGGGCACTGCTGGGAGTCCTATCTGCACCCTCCTCCTATGTCTGGGCACTGCTGGGAGTCATACGCACACCCTCCTCCTATGTCTGGGCACTGCTGAGAGTCCTATCAGCCACCCCTCCTATGTCTGGGCACTGTTGGGAGTCCTATACAGCCACCCCTCCTATGTCTGGGCACTGCTGGGAGTCCTACCTACACCTCCCTCCTATATCTGGGCACTTCTGGGAGTCCTATCCAGCCATCCCTCCTATGTCTGGGCACTGCTGGGAGTCCTATCTACACCCCCTTCCTATGTCTGGGCACTGCTGGGAGTCCCATGTACACCCTCCTCCAATGTCTGGGCACTGCTGGGAGTCATACGCATACCCTCCTCCTATGTCTGGGCACTGATGGGAGTCGTATGTACACCCTCCTCCTATGTATGGGCACTGCTGGGAGTCATACGCGCACCCTCCTCCTATGTCTGGGCACTGCTGGGAGTCCTATCCAGCCACCCCTCCTATGTCTGGGCACTGCTGGGAGTCCTATACAGCCACCCCTCCTATGGCTGGACACTGCTGTGAGTCCTATATACACCCCCTCCTATGTCTGGGCACTGCTAGGAGTCCTATTCAGCCACCCCTCCTATGTCTGGGCACTGCTAGGAGTCCTATTCAGCCACCCCTCCTATGTCTGGGCACTGCTGGGAGTCCTATACAGCCACCCCTCCTATGTCTGGGCACTGCTGGGAGTCATACGCACACCAAACTCCTATATCTGGGCACTGCTGGGAGTCCTATCCAGCCACCCCTCCTATGTCTGGGCACTGCTGGGAGTCCTATCCAGCCACCCCTCCTATGTCTGGGCACTGCTGGGAGTCCTATGTACACCCTCCTCCTATGTCTGGGCACTGCTGGGAGTCATACGCACACCCTCCTCCTATCCAGCCACCCCTCCTATGTCTCGGCACTGCTGGGAGTCCTATACAGCCACCCCTCCTATGTCTGGGCACTGCTGGGAGTCATATGCACACGCTCTTCCTATGTCTGGGCACTGTGGGGATTCCTATCTACACCCCCCTCCTATGTCTCGGCACTGCTGGGAGTCATATCTAGCCACCCCTCCTATGTCTGAGCACTGCTGGGAGTCCTATCTACACCCCCCTCCTTTGTCTGGGCACTGCAGGGAGTCCTATCTACACCCCGCCTCCTATGTCTGGGCACTTCTGAGAATCCTATCCAGCCATCCCTCCTATGTCTGGGCACTGCTGGGAGTCCTATCTACACCCCCTCCTATGTCTGGGCACTGCTGGGAGTCCTATGTACACCCTCCTCCAACGTCTGGGCACTGCTGGGAGTCATACGCACACCATCCTCCAATGTCTGGGCACTGATGGGAGTCGTATGTACACCCTCCTCCTATGTCTGGGCACTGCTGGGAGTCATACCCACACCCTCCTCCTATGTCTGGGCACTGCTGGGAGTCCTATCCAGCCACCCCTCCTATGTCTGGGCGCTGCTGGGAGTCATACGCACATGCTCCTCCTATGTCTGGGCGCTGCTGGGAGTCCTATCTACACCCACCTCCTATGTCTGGGCACTGCTGGGAGTCCTATCCAGCCACCCCTCCTATGTCTGGGCACTGCTGGGAGTCCTATGTACACCCTCCTCCTATGTCTGGGCACTGCTGGGAGTCATACGCACACCCCCCTCCTATGTCTGGGCACTGCTGGGAGTCCTATACAACCACCCCATCTATGTCTGGGCACTGCCGGGAGTCATACGCACACCCACCTCCTATGTCTGGGCACTCCTGGGAGTCCTATCCAGCCATCCCTCCTATGTGTGGGCACTGCTGGGAGTCCTATCTAGCCACCCCTCCTATGTCTGGGCACTGCTGGGAGTCCTATCCGCACCCTCCTCCTATGTCTGGGCACTGCTGGGAGTCCTATCTACACCCCCCTCCTATGTCTGGGCACTGCTGGGAGTCCTATCTAGCCACCCCTCCTATGTCTGGGCACTGCTAGGAGTCCTATCCAGTCACCCCTCCTATGTCTGGGCTCTGCTGGGAGTCCTATTTACACCCCCTCCTATGTCTGGGCACTGCAGGGAGTCCTATCTACCCCCCCTCCTTTGTCTGGGCACTGCTGGGAGTCCTATGTACACCCTCCTCCAATGTCTGGGCACTGCTGGGAGTCATACGCACACCCTCCTCCTATGTCTGGGCACTGATGGGAGTCATATATACACCCTCCTCCTATTTCTGGGCACTGCTGGGAGTCATACGCACACCCTCCTCCTATGTCTGGGCACTGCTGGGAGTCCTATCCAGCCACCCCTCCTATGTCTGGGCACTGCTGGGAGTCCTATACAGCCACCCCTCCTATGTCTGGGCACTGCTGGGAGTCATACGCACACCCTCCTCCTATGTCTGGGCACTGCTGGGAGTCCTATCTACACCCCTCCTATGTCTGGGCACTGCTGGGAGTCCTATCCAGCCACCCCTCCTATGTCTGGGCACTGCTGGGAGTCCTATGTACACCATCCTCCTATGTCTGGGCACTGCTGGGAGTCATACGCACACCCTCCTCCTATGTCTGGGCACTGCTGGGAGTCCTATCCAGCCACCCCTCCTATGTCTGGGCACTGCTGGGAGTCCTATACAGCCACCCCTCCTATGTCTGGGCACTGCTGGGAGTCATATGCACACCCTCCCCCTATGTCTGGGCACAGCTGGGAGTCCTATCTACACCCCCCTCCCATGTCTGGGCACTGCTGGGAGTCCTATCTAGCCACCCCTCCTATGTCTGGGCACTGCTAGGAGTCCTATCCAGTCACCCTTCCTATGTCTGGGCACTGCTGGGAGTCATATGTACACTGTCCTCCTATGTCTGGGCACTGCTGGGAGTCATACCCACACCCTCCTCCTATGTCTGGGCACTGCTGGGAGTCCTATCCAGCCACCCCTCCTATGTCTGGGCGCTGCTGGGAGTCATACGCACACGCTCCTCCTATGTCTGGGCGCTGCTGGGAGTCCTATCTACACTCACCTCCTATGTCTGGGCACTGCTGGGAGTCCTATCCAGCCACCTCTCCTATGTCTGGGCACTGCTGGGAGTCCTATGTACACCCTCCTCCTATGTCTGGGCACTGCTGGGAGTCATACGCACACCCCCTCCTATGTCTGGGCACTGCTGGGAGTCCTATACAACCACCCCATCTATGTCTGGGCACTGCCGGGAGTCATACACACACCCTCCTCCTATGTCTGGGCACTCCTGGGAGTCCTATCCAGCCACCCCTCCTATGTGTGGGCACTGCTGGGAGTCCTATCTAGCCACCCCTCCTATGTCTGGGCACTGCTGGGAGTCCTATCTGCACCCTCCTCCTATGTCTGGGCACTGCTGGGAGTCATACGCACACCCTCCTCCTATGTCTGGGTACTGCTGAGAGTCCTATCAGCCACCCCTCCTATGTCTGGGCACTGTTGGGAGTCCTATACAGCCACCCCTCCTATGTCTGGGCACTGCTGGGAGTCCTATCTACACCCCCTCCTATGTCTGGGCACTGCTGGGAGTCCTATCTAGCCACCCCTCCTATGTCTGGGCACTGCTAGGAGTCCTATCCAGTCACCCCTCCTATGTCTGGGCACTGCTGGGAGGCCTATTTACACCCCCTCCTATGTCTGGGCACTGCAGGGAGTCCTATCTACCCCCCCTCCTTTGTCTGGGCACTGCTGGGAGTCCTATGTACACCCTCCTCCAATGTCTGGGCACTGCTGGGAGTCATACGCACACCCTCCTCCTATGTCTGGGCACTGATGGGAGTCATATATACACCCTCCTCCTATTTCTGGGCACTGCTGGGAGTCATACGCACACCCTCCTCCTATGTCTGGGCACTGCTGGGAGTCCTATCCAGCCACCCCTCCTATGTCTGGGCACTGCTGGGAGTCCTATACAGCCACCCCTCCTATGCCTGGGCACTGCTGGGAGTCATACGCACACCCTCCTCCTATGTCTGGGCACTGCTGGGAGTCCTATCTACACCCCTCCTATGTCTGGGCACTGCTGGGAGTCCTATCCAGCCACCCCTCCTATGTCTGGGCACTGCTGGGAGTCCTATGTACGCCCTCCTCCTATGTCTGGGCACTGCTGGGAGTCATACGCACACCCTCCTCCTATGTCTTGGCACTGCTGGGAGTCCTATCCAGCCACCCCTCCTATGTCTGGGCACTGCTGGGAGTCCTATGTACACCATCCTCCTATGTCTGGGCACTGCTGGGAGTCATACGCACACCCTCCTCCTATGTCTGGGCACTGCTGGGAGTCCTATCCAGCCACCCCTCCTATGTCTGGGCACTGCTGGGAGTCCTATACAGCCACCCCTCCTATGTCTGGGCACTGCTGGGAGTCATATGCACACCCTCCTCCTATGTCTGGGCACTGCTGGGAGTCCTATCTACACCCCCCTCCCATGTCTGGGCACTGCTGGGAGTCCTATCTAGCCACCCCTCCTATGTCTGGGCACTGCTAGGAGTCCTATCCAGTCACCCTTCCTATGTCTGGGCACTGCTGGGAGTCTTATTTACACCCCCTCCTATGTCTGGGCACTGCAGGGAGTCCTATCTACACCCCTCCTATGTCTTGGCACTGCAGGAAGTCCTATACAGCCACCCCTCCTATGTCTGGGCACTGCTGGAAGTCATATGCACACCCTCCTCCTATGTCTGGGCACTGCCGGGAGTCCTATCTACACCCCCCTCCTGTGTCTGGGCACTGCTGGGAGTCCTATCCAGCCACCCCTCCTATGTCTGGGCACTGCTGGGAGTCCTATCCAGCCACCCCTCCTATGTCTGGGCACTGCTGGGAGTCCTATACAGCCACTCCTCCTATGTCTGGGCCCTGCTGGGAGTCATATGCACACCCTCTTCCTATGTCTGGGCACTGCTGGGAGTCCTATCTGCACCCCTCCTATGTCTGGGCACTGCTGGGAGTCCTATCTAGTCACCCCTCCTATGTCTGGGCATTGCTAGGAGTCCTATCCAGCCACCCCTCCTATGTCTGGGCACTGCTGGGAGTCCTATTTGCACCCCCTCCTATGTCTGGGCACTGCTGGGAGTCCTATCTAGCCACCCCTCCTATGTCTGCGCATTGCTAGGAGTCCTATCCAGCCACCCCTCCTATGTCTGGGCACTGCTGGGAGTCCTATCTACACCCCACTCCTATGTCTGGGCACTGCAGGGAGTCCTATCTACACCCCCCTCCTATGTCTTGGCACTGCTGGGAGTCCTATACAGTCACCCCTCCTATGTCTGGGCACTGCTGGGAGTCATACGCACACCCTGCTCCTATGTCTGGGCACTGCTGGGAGTCCTATCTACACCCCCCTCCTGTGTCTGGGCACTGCTGGGAGTCCTATCCAGCCAACCCTCCTATGTCTGGGCACTGCTGGGAGTCCTATCCAGCCACCCCTCCTATGTCTGGGCACTGCTGGGAGTCCTATCCAGCCACCTCTCCTATGTCTGGACACTGCTGGGAGTCCTCTGTACACCCTCAACCTATGTCTGGGCACTGCTGGGAGTCCTGTGCACCCACCCCTATACTGTCTGGGCACTGCTGGGAGTCCTGTGCACCCACCACTCAGATGTGACGCACCATACACATACATTACAGACATATGTGCGGCACCTATCACTATTGCTATGGTCATATGCGATAGCGTGTGGCGCACCGTACCCCGACATTAATGGCATATATGAGGCACGTTTCACTATTGCAATAGTGACGTGGGCGTGTGGCGCACTGTACAGGTATACTTGGGTTGTTGCGGTACATTGTACTCACCGTCTGCGCCGTTGTCGGTTTCGATGTACGAGGTCGCAGGCGTACAGGACTGGGATGACACGGACGATGGGGTTCATGTCGTGTATGTCGCGTACAGGGGTGCGGTTTGGGCCGGACTCTGCTTTTATGGCTGTTTTCAGCTCCCGTAGCAAAAGGGCCGTACGGAGTGTCGTCAACACGGATCGTACTTCCTGGTTCTGAAGGAGCGGCCAATTTACGTTCGGACGTAGCGTACCGCGTCACCCGGATACAATCCGTATGTACTTTCTAGTTGTACGGTGTTTGGTACAAGTCGTACGGAGTGGCGCTTTGGGTTCGGATCGTACTTGCTCGTACGTACGGGGATGCTGTAGGTGTACAAATCGTACCGGAAAAACGCTCCGTACAGCTAATCGGAGCGCTTTTTCCCCGAATCGGAATCAAGCCCACAGTGTAGGAAAACTATGCCTTGAATGGCTACAAAAATCCACACTTCCAGAAATTAAACACTTAACTTTACTTAAAGATGACGTTGATTTGAGAGACTTGTTACTAGGACCTTGTAAACCACGTCATAAAAGTTTCATATAAGCCGGTATATACGCTGCTTATAATGAAGTATGGAAAGTCACGTAAAGGGAAACTGCAGAACGAATACGAGAAATTGATCGTATTCATTTAGAGAAAGCACTCTCTATAGTTGACAATGGGTTAACGACTCTGTCATCCAGAATTTATTCTTTGGACAGTATTGTATCCTCTGCCATAGACATAATGGAACAGGACTTGCTCATGTTACAACATGGCCCGTCTCAATTGCGTTCTATAATGCTGCTAGGCTGGACGTTACAAAATCTTCGTTCAGGTTACGTGCCTTGGTGTCTAATCAACACCATGTCATTGTTTACTGGATTTAACCTTACAGACAAACAAGTTTATTTGGCACAAAGGGGAGCAGACTATACGGTGCTGAGCATAGAAAAACTGGAAAGATTACCATTAACCGTTTCTGAGAAAGCAGCTGTTGAATGGATAATACATAACGATCCCACGATACCAGTGATGATTTTCCTGTTTCAGTATTGCTTACAACACGTACCAGCAGGCCTGTATGAAAGGTTGGGTAAAGAATACATAAAGTCGACCTGGGATTTACCATACACACACAAATGTTGGAGTGGGGGAAAGGAGGTATTTCTTAGTGGTAAAAATTGTAAAAACTCACTAAGCAGTACACTTTTATGTCAAGGTATTAATTTACACAGAGCCTGCGAGGGTTCTTCAAATAACCTTTCTTGCCACCTGCAGGGTTCCCTGGCAGCAGTGATAGATCCAATTTTTAGGCAGCTTGCCAATGGTAGCTACATAATGTTGAATGATCACAGCTGTTGTAGAATGATGCCAGGAATAGCCTATCTAGTTAGTGTGTCAGCCATGGTCACTTGTTGGATGCAAGTATTGTTTCCAAAAAGCAAGACAGACGGGGAGTCACCGTTATGGCCTTCACTGAACATCTCTTCTATTCGAATTGATACTTTAAGCAGAATGAAAGCCATTCTTTTACAAAAAACTGTGCCACTGACCTCGTCCAGAGAGACGTACGATCTGCAAGTTGCAAGGTCCTCTGCGGAGATACATGCCTTATTATCAACAAACTGTCCCATACATTTCGCAGAAATGTTAGGTCGTATCTTAAACATGTCTGATACCAGTGGTATTCTACATGCATTTAAGGCAGTTTTTTCGGGACTGTTAGCACCTTTGGAATCAGTCCTAGGCATTTTTCCAAACTTCGTGCACTCTGTGTTCGGCGGCCTGCCTCTCGTCTTGGGACTCGTAGCAGGGATACTATTTTTATTTCTTCTGCTCCGATATGGCAAGTCCAGTCACCAGCGATACCCTGATTACCATGGCCATGCAGTATTGTGAACGAATAACACAGATTCCTGGCTTGGCTCGTTTAAGAGATCTGAATACCAAATGGTTCCTTTTGTTCAGACCAATCTGGCAAGATTGCATCTTACCTGTTCTACGATGCCTGCTTTGTGGAGAGGAATGCGTGTTAGATATCTGTCTGACACTTCCATCAGCACTGCCAATGGATGTTGACGCTTTGCTTGGTTCGGTAACGGGTCATGGTTAGAAGATTTAAAGTTTTCTCCTGACACCGAAAATAACTTTTGAAATTTGCACACAGCGTTCTATCAACTGTGAATTCGACCTTCATTTTTTCAAAACAAAACTTCTAACTTTGGAACTCTATTTTTTCTACTATTTGATTTGACTTTTTCCAAAATTGAACTCTTTTTGGCCCAAAGCAATCTGCTTAACCCCTTCCATGCTCATGACGAGCTCAGCTCGTCAGGAGGCACAGTTGAGCTGTGCTGATGACGAGCTGAGCTCGTCATGAATAATAGGATTCAAGGAATTTTAGCACAGGAGGGGAAAAGTCACAGCAGCCAAGGTGTTAACGTAGAACTATTCTTAGAGAACAAGAATTATTTGAATCCTTCCTAGAGACAATATTTGATTTTGTCCACTACCAAAACAGTTTTATATATTCTGCTATTGAATGATCTCGACCTTTTATTCTGTAATTAAGAGCCATTTCATAAATGTATTTCATGATTCATTTGGTTAGCATTACCAATATCATATTATATGCTTACAATGAAGTCATTGCTTTTAAATGCGTACTGTACAAATGCTCATTTTATGTGTACAATCATTTTCAAATGCATTTTCTGTATTTTTGGGTGGGATTGTAAACGCATGCTTTAGATATGTTTTAAATACTTAGAATTTAGTAATGTTGAACATAATTAAGTGGAGTGGGTGTTGTATAGCATTTTGGGACCCTAATGTAATTTTGGCAATTCATGCCCTTATATAGGTATAAATCACCCTATCCTTATATAGGTATATAGGCTTTGAAATCATAACCGCATTGAGACATAGCTCATGCAGTCCAAATACGGCATGGCTACTTCCACTAGTTCCGAAAATCCACAACGATTTCTTGGAAAACTCAGCTTCAACAGTCAGGGACTTCCCCTTGCTTGAATATTGATTTATCCAAGAACTCATGGAGCTTTCAAAGAACTTAGACTCTTTGATGACGTTATTATGTCCAATCTTACGTCAAACTCAGCACCTTCAAGGTATAAATATGCCCACACTTGCCCAAGCAAACACACAGTGGTTTAGAGCAGTTTGACTATCTACGTGCCCGACGCATCTCGCTGCAGCAACTGATGAAGGAAGCCGACCCTACAGCAGACGCACTGAGAGAGACGCTGTATTTTCTCTTGCCGAGAAATCCAGCTCCAGTGTTTCCAAGTTCCCCTTGCGGGGTGTTGGGAAATTGAGTCCTGTGACAGAGAGATACCAGACCTCCTTCATTCTAAACCAAGGTATGGAGCTGATTAGACCCTAAGAGACATCTTGAATATATTCTTGGCAAAAGAATACTAAACTTATGCTACACCACACTTACTTCTTCCCTCGTACTAGACCTAGGTTAGGCACATTGGGGTAGGCATATTTTAGAAGCACCAGTTGAGTACTTTTAGTCTTTATTTATTAATGTATGTATTCTATGGCTTAGAAACCATACCATGCTTTTACAGTATTATTTCATGATACTCTTCTTGCTGTACGCATTATACTTTACAGCCAGTATTACGATTGTAGCAGTTAATTTCTTCTGCATGAGGAAGACGACTGTTCAATAAATACTTTTTATTGAAAATGCCCGTCTCTCTATTTCTCTGCACCTCTGGTGAAACGAAGCATGCACGATTGACTGAGTGAAATATCTATCTATTGTTTCCACGACTCTAAAGATACGTTTTATCGTGGGGAAACAAAGTCGTCATGTTTATGCGGTTGTCAGAAACAAATCCCTTCTTGTTTATTCGAGAAAGTTTCTAGTGACCTCTGAGCTAGCTGGCACTCACAATTAAGTCTAATATATTCAATAGAGACCTAGTAGATCTAAGTCCTACGTCAATTCTATAGGCTATACTATTCTAATGCGCAGAGCCTATTGGGAATATAGGAACTACACTACGATGGAGGGGATGTTCTCTAACTTTATTTGGAGCTATCATAAAATTTGCCGCGCTTATAGATATTTGACTCTTCCAGTCAGTCAATGGGGGGGCTGGAATGCTCCCAGTAATCAGCTGTATTACTGGGCTGCGGCTCTGCAACAAGTAGGTACTCTTTATTACTATGAAAGAATGCAAAATGATATGCCCAAAATACCAAGTATTTATCATTTGGCAATAGGGGAAGCCGCAGGAGGAATATTTCAAAGTCAAAATGATCTGAAAAAGTACCAAAGAAAAGGCTAGAAATGTGTAGAATGTGCTGAGAATATTTAGAAAAGGATAGAGAAAATCTGTAAAATAAACAGGTTTCCTAAATACTCTTCACTTTGACACTCTGATCTCCTACGCCCAATTATGTATGATGTCATGGCTAGAAAGTGGGAACAAATGGGGATTACTACGTTGGCAGATGTCTACTCGAATCAGGAACTGGTAGGGTTTATTGAAATAGCACAAAGGTTCGGCCTACAGCAGGACTTGTGCTTGAAATACCAACAAATTTGTAACTGCATAAAGGGAACCTCTAAAGAAAGCATAAATGCGGGGCCGATATCGGTCTTGCAGCTTATGGGCAATCCTAGGAACAGAATTAAAGATTTCCATCAAGAGCTACTAAAATACATATCCGATGATGTTGAAAAAGTAGAACTAAACTGGGCAAGTAAAATAAGCGATGGGGAGGTTGATATAGATAAAGAGTTGGAGATAGGAAAACATGTCTTTATGTCAGCAAATCTAAAAGCACAACAATATAAAATGGTGTACAGCCTCTATTATACACCATTGAAACTTTTTAAATGGGGGAAAAGGGAAACCGACGATTTCCCTGGATGTCAAACTGGACCAGCGGATATGGTACATATGTTTTATTCATGTGTGAAGCTAAATAGCTTAAAAGAAGGGATTGAATCCTTTATGCTACAGACATTGGGGAGAACTATAAAGATCTCCGCCACATTGATGCTATTGGGCTATGATGCTAGGCTTGGGCTTGACGGGGAACAGAAAGATTTTGTGTTCTTAATGATATCAATAGCAAGGCTTTTGATTGCCACAGTGTGGAAGGATAAAGAACCGCCTACATATCATCAATGGCTGCATAGACTAATATTCATTGGGCGGCAGGAAATCGCCCTGTATAAGTGTAAAGGTTTCAAAACCATGAAAAAAGGTATGAAGGTGAGGAAACCGCTTATTGCTTTGATGGAGGAACAGAATAGGCAAAGTGTTGGCTAAAATGGAATAGATTATAAGTGCTACTAATCAATGACAATGAAATAAACTGTGGAAACAATGAAAATCCTGAAGAAAAGAAAGAGCAAAGATAACCCAATTGCAGATTTAAAGTTAACTATATGATGAATGAAGAAATGCATCATAGGTGGGATATGTTTTTTTTGCTTCCATATTCTCTGTATATTTATGTTTATCTTTATTTCCTCTGTTTTGGTGGATGATGTTTTTTGTGTTTTGTTTTATCTTTCTTCATGGACAAATATTCTACTGTAATATGTCTGATTTCAATTTAAAAAAAAGTCAAATGTGGCGATGACAGGGAAAAAGATTAGTGCAAGGTTTAAGATGTTGACATAGGAGTTTATGAAGGACTTCAAGGTTGGTTGTTTTCTTTTGGGTTGACCATGTTGTGTTGGTTGAACTTTGGGCCGAATTATGAGGATGCCGAGGTGATTATTCCAGAGATATGCAGGTTAAATGGGGTCATAACAATTATTAACACTCTTAAGATCTCAACTAATAAGACCTTGTTGTTTTGTGCTGCAGTTGTCCCTTCTGTACAATTTACATGTTACTCCTGGAATCATGTTTTCTATTCTACTGCTGGTATAATTGTATTTAGCTACTGAAAATGATCTACGTAATGAACATTGATACATTCTACAGGTGGCACTAAGGGAAATAAAATACGGACAAGAAGACAAGATGAATTCCCTAGAAGCTAGGATTTTTGGCAGGTAGCTAATTTGCTGAAAGTGCTATTTCTTCAATTATGGTACAATAATGTACAAAAGACAAGGACGCTCTCTAAATTTCTGAAAAACAACCAACTTGAATTAAAAATCCATGACATACTGGACATGTTGGAAAAAATAAACATTTAGAATATGCACATTACAAATACAATGCAAAGGAGGTGTGTTTACATATCCCAGACTCCCTCTCTACTCATAAGCCTAACGTAATTAAATTAAATGTGTTTCTAACATGGGTCCATATCAGAGGTCTCATATAACAGTCAAATTACACAATGGATAAGGATAGGAACCCACCTTATTTTCAATGTCATATACTAATATCTGCCTCTGAGAAAATCTAGAACCACGTTATTACTAATCTATACATATAATTTTTTAAGTATGAAGCGGTCCTATTGTCCAGACATATATGTTTAAAACAATTGCAATCATGGCAAATATCCTGTAATCTGAATGTTGAAACAAGCATTATGTAAGCCTTTCAACCTATCATGGTGCCCTACAAACTGCTTGCTGTGAATGACAACTAAACGGCACAACACAAGGCCCTTCACAATAAGGGGTAAGGAAGTCATCGTTCCTCATTCGTAAAACTTCTTCTGGGACCCATAATCATGCTACAACTGTTATTTATAGATTTTAAAGCAACATTCTGTATTTAATTGGTGATGATGCATTAGACATGGTTAAAGAGACTGTGTGTGTTTGCTGATTGGGCACTGCAAAAATATCACACATGCCTGTTCAACACACAAATGTGTTGCACTATAAAAAGCTGAACCCATTGGTTTTGTGAACAATTTCATTCCATAGGATTTACAACCTCAGATTTAACATTTCTCAACACTGTACATAGCATGTGGTTCTATAAATTAAGTCTCAATTCGATTCTAGAGCGTTGATCGTGATGCAAACAAGCATTGGCAAATCCATTAGGTCTGGCCTCAGCAAGCTAGTGCAATAGGTAGGTTTAATTTTTTTGTTGGAAGTATATGCCACAAAAAAGAAAAGAGGCAGACAGCAAATCATGGCTGCCAAATGCTTAGAATAAAAACATTTAAACTAAAAAATCACGTATATGCCTATTTATTCATAATATTTTAAAATACGCTTTCTGTAGTCCCATGATTTATTATTATTATTTTCCTTTGTTTTAGCTCAGTTGAACAATAAAAGGTACAAGGTAAAGAGTTATTTAAAAAGTAAATTAAAAACACATTAATTACTGAAAGTGAATACATATTTCTTTAAAGTGCAGTAATTAGATACTTCAATGCAATTCTTTGTCAAAGTGCAAATTCCAATAAAATTAGTAAACACAAATACCCTGTCCCCTAAAGAGTGGCATCCTATAAGGTACAAATTGGAGAAATTATATGCGCAAAGTGAAACAATCAAAACTTGATTATAAAAAATCCAAAGATTCCAATCTAAAAGAAGTAGAAGCTAACAGAAAATAGCCTCTACATCTTATTTTAGTGCATTCATCTTAATATGCCAAATAAGACAAGTAGCTTAAGATTGAAAAGACTATACAATCTCTATTATTTATTTTGCAGATTCTTAAATCCGCATGGAAATCACTAAGGTCAAGGAGTCAACTAAGAGGAATAACAACAAGCTACCTAGTGGAGAAACTGGTACTTTCGGATGGTAACAGATCGACTAGGAGCTCTAACAATCTTCTACTCAAAGCCCAACGTTTATCCAAGAAGAAAACATACAATCGTACCTTTTCAGGAATGGCTCCTAGATTTGGAACACCTTGCCCCCAGAAACGAGACTTAATCCATCCGCAGCTTTTAAAAAAAAATAAGTTAAATCGAATCTCCTGGCCAAATTTACCTGAATCATTTATACTCTCCTGTAAATATGTCCTGTTGTCTAATGTTTACCATTACTGTATTCACCTAATTCATTATATTTGTAAATTTTTATGTCAATATATCTGCATTGTAAAGGGATCTGATAACCGCAAGGGTCTTGTCGCATCATACAAAACTGTCAACATAAATAAATAAATAAATCCAATATAAGCATTGTTTTGCATAAGGCGCACAAAAAAAGTGAACATCTCCATCGTCCACAAATGCCTGGCAGCCCACACTACATGTGTTGGGTGTCTTTTTTGTTCCAAGAACAGGCAAAGGAAGCCAGAGGTAGAATCCTCAATCTGAATTTTATGAAAAGTGCTTGTGCAACTGGATTAATAACAAAGTTCATGAATGGCACACCATCTGGTCCACATTTCAACATCTACAAGGTTGCCCAGGGAAACAGGAGCTATTTTGGCTCCTAGGACGAAATTCCAATAACACATTTTTAGTTCCTCATTTGCAACACAAAGTTATACAGTAGGATCTTTTTTCTTTTTAGGTTCTATTCTTTTATTAACTGTGCGATTACTTAAAATCTTTACAGTATAAAACACATGAACAGCTCCCCCTTCCCAACCACCCTTCCCCCAGGAACAGCCCGGTAAAAATAGCACTATGGCTACATGGGCTCTATTTACTGCTTTATATCCATTCAAAACTTCAATTTAAAAATTAGTTAAAATATTGGGTCACCCCCCTTTCATATTTTTACTCCTGTAGGGATCAATTGTTATATAACTATCCAACAGGGTCATTCTTAGAGTGCCCCCTGGTGGGCCCCACGTTCAATTTATGATTCCAGTGACCGTGCGAAAAACCCCTGCAGTAGGATGTAACCAAAAATCAATCAAGCCCAGCTTTAGTAGCAAGGTTTTTATGTGTAATAGCCAGGGCATTTTACTAACTGATTGACCATGTAATAACACCCTGACCAATCCCTTTAAGGACCCAAATCCTCACTTGTCCAAAGCCTAATCCAGTATTGGATGGATCTCAGAGCAGCAATGTCAGAGATTGATCTAAGATTCAAGTACAATCTTATTGAAAGAGTAGGGGAGCTAGTGGGGAGTCTCAGAACAGACTTTTTAAAGTGACCCCACAAGTCCACCCCATGAACGGATTCCCCATAAGTTTGAATCTTATATATCTCAATTCTGGGGTAAGATGGCAACAACAGATGCCCTATTGGGAAATCTTATGATGGACTTTGCTCTTTGTTTTAAATACATTACACTTTTGTCTATCTGGGGTAGCCATCTGTGGGAGCCATTCATTCCTGACCCCAAATAATCACATTCATTAATCCTACCCATTAACTCACCCTCTAAGACTATCTTACTCGTGGTTCTTTTGCAGGCACTGAATACCATATGTTTTGTTTTATCACTATTCATTTCAAAATCGTGCTCCTTGCCAAAAAAGCGGACATTTTCTAGGAGAATTGATAGACCCCTTCCAGTTGTAGAGAGCAACAGGGTATCAGCTGCGAAAAGAAGACCCTGTATTTTGTGTCCCGCGTTTTTGGGTTATCATATTATTTTGATGTCTAAAAGGTAGGAATGCATCCATGTATATATCAGAGAAAGAGCATAGGGTCCAAAATGCACCCTTGTCTAACGTCTCTTCAAATTGGCATATCCCCTGTCAATCTCCCTATTGCCCCCCTCTAACTCTTGCAAAATTCTCTGTAAACAGGGCCAATATTAAAGACAATAAACCCATAGGGACCCCAGCCATTTCCAAGACCTCCCAAAGTTTTGCACTCGGGACAAGATCACACGTGTCACAAGGGTCCACGAAGGCAACCAATAGCGACCCCGATCGATGTCTACAGTCTTCCATCTAATGGACAAAAAATGCTTGACCCGATCAATTGCACTAATGTTGGGTCTGATAACATTTGTCCAGAGGAGATCAAATCCCACAGCCTAGTTAGAATTTGCAAGCTGGTTATTATTATTTTTTATTATTATTATTAATATTAATAATAATAATAATAATAATAATAATAATAATAATAATATTGTACTATTATCCGTGAAGTAGAAAAGAATAAATCACCACTTGCAGGCTGCCACAAAGTTATAATGTCACCTAATCACTTTAAAACTGTAAGTTTTAAAAGATGATGAGAAATAAACCATCATTTAACTGGGAACCCAAAATAGCTAATAATATGGTAAAAGAAAAAAATAAGCATCCTCAAAGACCATTCCTAAAAAGGGCTTAGTCGATGGTATCGGTACAGAAGGCTATCTCAATGTAGATTGCTTTATTCACTGAGTAATCTTACCACCATGCTCAACAAATTATTCACTGACACATGATGAACAAACTCCTTTCACAATGTACATTGGCTGGAGCATTATAAACAATGAGTAATCTGATGTTCCAGTGTGACTGCATGCCTTTTGTTTCCATGTACACAAGAGAAAAGGTTATGAAAACAAACATATGTGTTGTTAAAAAAGGGTACTGCATTTTGTAACACCTTCATTTGTGGTTTGTGTATTACAGGACGGCATGCACAGAACAAGCAAACTTACACAATGAGGAATCATATACATTCTTTGTAAGTTAAAGTATGCATTGAAATACATAAGTAAAAAAAGAAAACAATTTGTTCCACAAGCTCTACACCAGGCTACCCTGAAAGTTTGTACTTTAGTATTTACAGAAATATAAACCCTCTTTGATGTTGAAAATGCAATGTTACTGTAGGAAATTCCATCTTCCCTTCTTTAAGTCCTCAGACATTTATCCTGTTCTGCACCCTGATCATTGAAGTCTTAGGCTTATGTAACTGCCTCAGTCATCATGTACTTTTTTTTAATTGTCTAAACCTCTCCTTCTGAACGCATCCTAATAGTAACAAGAATTATTCAAAACTGGTCAAGCCTACTGGTAGCCACATAAGAACTTTTCATCTGGGGTTGTGGCCAGGCAGCATTGTTGCTTAGATGTGTTCCTGTGTAGCTCCTTGCTCCCCTGGATTTGCCGGAGCGATGACAGCATCAGCTATCCGTCCTTGACCCACGTGCTGAGGGTTTGCTGAGGTGAAGACAACGCGGTGAGCATGGGCCTCAGCTTAGTTGGCCTGTGATGGCTGACTGGAACCCTGGGGGTGGGTGCCCCCATCTTTGCGAGATGTTCGGGCTGCACACACGAGAATACGGAGGCCCTGATGAAGAGGGCAGAGCGGAGGCCATTAGAGAGATCTGCTTTCTGGGCTGCCGGCCTGTGACACGGCTCTGGCGTGGCCCCGAGGGGAGCAAGAGCATTTACC
The DNA here is from genome assembly GCF_964263255.1 of Lissotriton vulgaris. Classification (NCBI taxonomy): domain Eukaryota; kingdom Metazoa; phylum Chordata; class Amphibia; order Caudata; family Salamandridae; genus Lissotriton; species Lissotriton vulgaris. The sequence continues at coordinate 353,917 of NW_028253124.1, forward strand.
GGAGCTGTGGCCCTGCTCCTGATACAAAGAGGGTGAGTGAAGAGCAGCAGAGCAAGCGTGCACCTGCTTGGGGGATAGTTCCCTGGCTGGCCATGTGGGTAGTGCCGGCATTCATCGGAACTGCTGGGGGCTCCTGATACAGGGAGGCTAGTAAAAAGAGGTGAAGTTATCCTGTGACTGTGATGGGGACAGCACAGCCAACTGCAGGTCTAAGGCTCTGCTTGTATGGGCTTGGGGTAGCGCCTGGCTCAGAGGGCACACTCCCTGGATACAGCATGAAACTGAGGTTGGTGGCCTTTGTAAGTCTGGGGAAAGTGTACATAGAGGCCCCATATCCCCTGCCTGGTGTAGCACGAATGAGACCCCGGGGACCACTGATTTATGGCCATATAATGAGAGGGGTATTTGGATACCACATTGTCGATGGTGATGTACCCCCCTTAGAGTGGATGCTTGTGGCCCCAGCCCACTGACTGAGAGGAGAACCTTGCTTTGCTGGGTGAACACCGGAGGGCACCCACCCCTCCTCCGCAGAGTCAGAGAAACTGAAGCTCACACCACACTGTAGCAGGGAGTACGACTGCACCAGAGGCTCCAGTTAGTCGCACAGTGAGTCCTGGACCCCAAATTACTATGAAGGGGCCCCTACTGGAGTGGAGGCACCCATCTCCTGCTCCCAAACTGTGGGAGGAGTCCTGCCGGGGAGGTGCTCATCAATGTACTTCACCCCTGCAATGTTGAGCCAGGGTGCCTGTAGCTTGCACCACAGTGCCCTTCGAGAACAAGGAAAAGACTGGGCCTAGGGGCACCTGGCCTAGGGAAAAGCACAGGTAAATGCTTGCCGTTTATAAGTGGGTGCCAACAAACCATGAAGGGGCCCTGGACTCTCATGACATGGTTACCGATAAGCCCCCTAAAGCCATTCAGGCCAACAAAGTGGACAACTACACCCATCAGTGGCAAGCGAAGGGGCGGAGGGGGCACCGACTGACTGGACACCACCTGCTGACCTGGGGGTTCCCACAATGACTGACATAATGGCCACAATAACAGGCCCAAATGAAGCCATGCTGGTAAAAAGAGATACAATGGCTATGGAGGTGGTCCTTCTCCAGCAGACTGACGAAATATGATGGAGAGGGTAGCTGTGACTGAGGGACATGTTGCGGTTCTGCAGAGCTACGGAGTAAAGTAGTGATACTGAAAAAAAACAGGGCTACACTCAATACTCTCTCTGCCTGCATGAAAGACTGGATTGAAGATGCAGAGGGGTGATCCAGAAGGAACAATCTTAAATTCATGGGCTTCCCGGAATGGGTGGAAGGACTGGATCACGACTACTCTGAAACCATGCAGGCTTTCTAGGTTCTTCATTGAATAACATGCCCACTGGGCAATTTCCCCAGTGCCATTATGGCTAGGTTGTTTTGCTTCAGGGACTGCAATCTCCTACTACAACATGTCCAAGATCATGAATCTCCCCAGTATGAAGGACGAAACATAATGGTCTTCCCAGACTACACTTGCATGGTGCAGGACCTCCTCAAGGACTTCATGCAGACCAATTAGCACCTGTGAGATTTAAACCTTAGGTACAGCCTAATATTTCATGCTAAACCCAGGGTGTAGCACAAAGGAAAGATCTTTTTCATATCCCATGAGGAGGCAAATGTCTGGCTTGACACACTGGGAGGCATGAAGGGGCAGGGGAAGGTTCCCCTGAGCTGAAAAAATAGATAATGGAACTTACAACCGCCAGTCAACACACACATGTTGGAACTCCACGGGCTTGGAGATACAGAATGGTGCCCATCCATAAGGGAGGGTTGTGGTGTACCCTGACGAAACGCAGGGGAACTGCCGGATAACCCAGAATCATTCCAACTCCTCAGGGGAGACCATGACTGTTTGAGTAACAGTACGGACCTGACTTGATGAAGACACTGAGGGAGTCCCCGATGCATTGGGGAAGCACCACCCCCGGGCTAAGGGCTGCCCCATATGTTGAGAGTGCTTGTTTTTGCCTGTGCCACATACTGGCATAGTGTGGCTAGGGACTCCCAACTTTGTCAAATGCCCGGTGGTACCAGATCTTCTGAACTGTAATGCATATATTTGGTTACTTAGATGGCTCTTATTGCTGAGCTGCGGGAAATGATATTGATTATTTCCTTACTGTCGCATAGGGGAGCTGTCCAATGTGGTGTACTACTTCACTGATAGAGATTGCAACCTATTTACATTAGCTGTCTGGAAGCAGCGGAGGGCACAGTCTCGCTGGGGAAGTTTGAATGCTTTCAGCCTTGCTTCATCAGTGGGATGGTGGGCTCTCAGCGAGATGCACTTGGAAAGGTTGATGCCTTGGCCTCTCGAGGTGTGTGTGGAGGGGGTGCTTTCTGAGTGTTGTCCCGGAAGTTGTGAGCTTGAGGTGTTTGGACGCGCTGCCTTGGTGGGTTGGGGGATGGTTACTGGAATACATTTCATTGTTTGCAGTGGGGTTGTTATATTTGCTGTACGAAACGCAAGGCAAGTTGCTGAAAGTATGACTGGAGCAAATGGGGAGAGTGTGGGGGGGGGTGATTGGGTGCGAGGTGTGTAATTGAATACCTGGGATGAATCAGACCTGGAAATCCCTTACCTTCAATGTTCGGGGACCCGAACATCCTGTTAAGAGGCAGAGAGTGTACTCTTACTTGAGAAGATATGGAATCTCAGTGGCCTTCCTTCTGGAAACGCATACTTTGGGGGACTGCATAGGTCAACTGCATAAGCAAAGGAGGGGGCAGTTATTTGTGACTTACTACTCCAGTTGTGCATGAGGGACACTGATCTGGGTGGCATTGGGGATCCCGTTCTCAGCCTTGGGGAGACAGTAGACAACAAGGGTAGATATGCTTTTGTCTCAGGTATACTGGACGCTAGAGTGCTCTGACTGATAGATGGTTATGCCCCAAAAATAGACTAAGCAGATTTCTGTGGCCGCTATCAAGAGCTGCTGCTGATTATGTGGGATCCGAGGTGATGGTATCAGGCGACTGGAATTGTGTTCTGGATGGTCAGATGGCCAGGTGCCCCCCCTACCCCTCCCCCAGAGTTGAAGAGTAGATACAAAGCCTGTGATGGCTGAGGTACTTAGGGAGAAAATGCAAGGATTTGGCCTGCGGGATGTATGGTGAGAGCACAAGCCACATAGCCACACCTACTCATGTTTTACCCCAGCGACTGGGACGCACAGTCACACTGATTACTGATAACCTGGTCCAGGATGTTGCTCATATCTCCTATCTGGCCCGCTAACTTTCGGCCTACTCCTATTTGTTGTTTCTTTTCAAACTAGCAGGAGGGCTCGCAGTGTGCCCCTCTGGCAGATAAGGCCCTTGTAGAACCAGTTTTTGCACACCCTTTTCCAGAGGTACTGGATTATTATTTCGAGAAAAACTGGGAGAGCACAGCCTCAGGGGCCAAGAGTGGGATGCCATGAAGGTGGTTCTTTGAGGGAAATGCATGAGGATGATTTAGGGGGTTAAAATGCAGCTCTATGTTAGAAGTGCAGGAGAAATAACTGGCAACCCTGGAAGTGGGTCTGGCTGCTGATCCACAAAAGTTGGTGGAACAGAATAAGACTTAGGGCCCGATATAGGTAATATTTTATTACCACTTCTTAAATACCAAATTATACCGAATCGGTATTTAAGAAGTGGTAAAATAGAGGGGGGGGGGGATGTAGGTAAATCAGACTCGGTAAATAATGAACCGTTAAGATTCGGTATTTACCGATTCTGTAAATACCGAATCGGTAATGCCCATTGATTCCAATGGGCATTGAAGCCCATAGGAATCAATGGGCATTACCGAATCAGTATTTACCAATTCGGTAAATACCGATTTCAGCAACGGTGCAGGGGGTGTCACTTTGACACCCTCTAGCACCCCAATTCTGGACTTGTGTGCCATGTGGCACACATACATGCCCTAAGGGCATGTCTGTGTGTCACATTGCACAGGTGTGCATGCACAGATGTGCATGCACACCTGAATTCGGTATTTTACCACCCAATAGGATTGGGTGGTAAAATACCGATTCTTAAGGGTCTGTGGCACTCTTAGGAGTGCCACCTACATGTGGATTCACCGAATCGGTAAATATACCGATTCGGTATTTTAACGATTCTGTAAATTTACTACGA